>NC_143018.1:139031225-139331225 GCF_055824585.1 Amblyomma mixtum | reverse complement strand
TAGCGGAAAATCATGTGGGGTCATGGTACTTCATGCAATTGATGTAAGGGCCTGTGACTGGCTAGGGAGACAATGGATTAATAAATGATAAGTTGTTTTGAACAAACCAATTAACCCTCGGCCGTCCGCCCCCAGCGGCTGCGGAGCAACTGACTAAGGCAGCGGTAGATCTGTGACGCAGCGGAGGGTGCTAAGAATCTCTGGCTCCAGATAGGCCGCCATTGGAAACTGAACCTGGAAACGTTTAAGGCAAGAACCTTATCAAGTGAGGCTAGCTTAGCAGTGCTGTTGGAGGAATTAGCCGGTATGAAATGGGATGTCACAGGGCTTAGTGAGGTTAGGAGGACAGATCAGGCGTATACAGTACTAAAGGGCGGGCATGTACTGTGCTATCGTGGATTAGCAGATAGGTGAGAACTAGGTGTGGGATTCCTCATTAATCAGGATATAGCTGGCAACATCGAGGAATTTTACAGTATTAACGAGAGAGTGGCAACTATCGTAATTAGGCTCAATAAGAGGTACAAGCTGAAGGTGATGCAGGCCTACGCGCCTACATCAAGCCATGATGACCAGTTAGTTGAAAGCTTCTATGAGGATGTGGAATCGGCAATGACCAAAGTAAAATCACAGTACACTGTACTGATGGGCGACTTTAATGCAAAGGTAGGTAAAAAGCAGGCTGGAGACAAGGCGGTAGGTGACTATTGCATAGGTTCTAGGAACAGTAGGGGAGAGTTATTAGTAGAGTTCGCAGATAGAAATAATTTACGTATTATTAATACCTTCTTCCGAAAACGAGCAACCAGGAAGTGGACGTGGAACAGCCCCAATGGTGAGACTAAAAATGAAATAGACTTCATACTGTGTGCACACACTGGCACGTAGAGGATGTGGAGGTCCTCGGTAAGGTCCGTTGTAGCGACCACAGAATGGTAAGGCCTCGTGTTAGCTTCGATTTGAAGAGGGAACGGAAGAAACTGGTGAAGCGAAAGGCTATTAACAAGTTAGCATTAAGAGGGAAGGTAGAGGAATTCATAATGGCGCTGCAGAACAGATTTTCCGCTTTAACCTTAGAAGACGACCGTAGTGTTGAAACAATGAACGATAATCTCACAGCTATCGTTACAGAGTGCGTCGCAGAAGTAGGTGGTAGGATGGTTCGACAGGGTACCAGCAAGCTATCTAAGGAGACTGAAGATTTGATTAAGAAACGCCAAAGCAAGAGGACATCTAACTCCACAGACAGGATCGAACTAGCAGAGCTATCGAAGTTAATAAATAAGCGCAAGGCAGCCGACATGAGAAAGTTTAACACGGAGAAAATCGAGCATGCTCTAAGGAACGGAGGTAGCCTAAAATCAGTGAGGAGAAAAGTAGGCATAGGTAAAAACCAGATTCATGCGCTAAAAGACAAACAGGGCAATGTCATCAGCAATATGGATCAGATAGTTGAATTAGCCGAAGAGTTCTACACAAATCTATACAGTATCGAATGCAACCATCAAGTTACTGAGGGAGGCAGTCGAGCACAGCAATGGGACATCCCGCGAGTAACGAAGAAGGAAGTAAAGAAAGCCTTAGGAGCAATGCAAAGAGGGAAAGCAGCTGGTGAGGATCAGGTAACAGCAGATTTGTTGAAGGACGGAGGAGAGATTGTGCTACAAAAACTAACCACCCTGTATACGCAATGCCTTGTGACCTCGAGAGTACCAGAAGCTTGGAAGAACGCTAACATTATCTTAATTCGTAAGAAAGGAGACGTCAAGGACTTGAAGAATTACGGACCGATCAGCTTATTGTCCGTTGCCTACAAAGTATTTACTAAGGTAATCGCTAATAGAGTCAGGACAACCTTGGACTTTAGTCAACCAAATGATCAGGCACGCTTTCGTAAAGGATACTCGACAATAGACCACATTCACACTATCAATCAGGTGATAGAGAAATGCGCAGAATAAAACCAACCTCTATATATAGCCTTCATTGATTACGAGAAACCATTTGGCTCAGCGGAAACCTCAGCTGTCATGCAGGCAGTGCGGAGTCAGGGTGTGGAAGTGTGTTATGTGAAAATATTGGAAGATAGTTATAACGATTGCACAGCTACTATAGTTCTCCATAGAGTGAGCAATAAAATTCCAATACGGAAAGGTGTCAGGCAGGGAGACACGATCTCGCCAATGCTCTTCACTGCCTGCTTACAGGAGGTATTCCGTGGACTGGAATGGGAACTGTTGGGGATGAGAGTTAATGGAGAATATCTGAGTAATTTGCGATTCGCTGATGACATTGCCTTGGTAAGCCACTCAGATCAAGAACTGCAAAGCATGATCAATCGGTTAGACAGTCAGAGCAAAACAGTGGCGCTAATTATTAACATGCAGGAAACCAAAGTAATGTTCGACACCCTAGCAAGGGAACAGCAGTTCGCAATTGGTAGCGAGGTGCCGGAAGTAGTAAGAGAATATCTCTACTTAGGGATGGTAGTGACCGCAGATCCGGATCATGAGAGGGAAATAACTAGAAGAATAAGAATGGGGTCGAGCGCGTATGGCAGGTTCTCTCAGATCATGAATGGTAGCTTACCAATATCCCTGAGGAGAAAAGTATACAACAGCTGTATCCTACCGGTACTGACCTATGGGGCAAAAACGTTGAGGCTAACAAAGAGGGTTCAGCTTAAGTTAAGAACAACGCAGCAAGCTATGGAAAGGAAAAAGAATGGTGCAACGCTCAGAGATCGGAAGAGGGCGGAGTGGGTGAGGGAACAAACGCCGGTTAATGATATCTTAGTTGAAACCAAGCGGAAGAAGTGGGCTTGGGCAGGGCATGTAATATCAAGGCAAGATAACCGCTCGTCCTTAAGGGTAACTGAGTGGATTCCAAGAGAAAGCAAACGTAGCAGGGGACGGCAGAAAGTTAGGTGGGCGGATGAGATTAAGAAGTTTGCGGGTATACAGTGGCGGCAACTGACAAAGTACAAGGTTAATTGGAGAGACATACGAGAGGCCTTTGCCCTGCAGTTGGTGTAGTCAGGCTGATCATGAAGTTGTTTTACAGAATTATGCATCCAGCAAACTTTTCTCCGAGACTTCACGTCTCGTTCTCCGCCAGACGATTTGCCAATGAAGCATGTATCATCAAATAGCCGCAATGTTTACACATCTTTATCAGAGCCGCACACATCCAAATATTTCTGTATTTAATTGTCCAACATATAATAGGTTTTTTCAACTCTTGTCAAAAGGATTAACTAAATGTCACTTTTAACGCGCAAAACTCGCCTTTAGTTTCTCAAGGGTATTTTGCTGAGCCACTCATTACAAGCTGGACAGGAAAAGGCACATCGCAATCGAGACAAGATGAAGGAGTTTGGCAGACACTGACACCGGGATAACGTTTATAAACCATGCCGCAAAAATGCAGTGTATAGAACTGAGATCTCCTGTGTGCGACCTTATAATAACCGAACAGTGAGGTGACTAAATGATCGCCTTAGTAGAGAAATTTATCTTGAGTTTGGCGCATGATAGCCTGAGATGCTTATGCGCCAGTAAACCTAACAGAACACATAAGTAGAGCACGAGCGCTTCTTGAAACTTACTCCGCGGAGCAGTCTAGTCGTACTCTGGCTTCCGTTCAAAAACTGGACCCCTGGATTCAGCCGGGCCATCGTACAACACAAACATCCGGATCGGACCACGCGAGAAATCACTGAAGTGTTTCTCACATTTCTACAGAAAAAAGCACCAACACTTGGGGGGAGCTAGCGTCGATGACGGCAGCGGTCGCGGTCGCGGTAGCGTTCAGCTCCGTGACTGATCGCCATGAATTGCGATACATCAACTTTCCCTCTGCAAGCCTGGTATCAACGTCTTCAGGAACTTCAGCGACACCCGTCTACACCACGTTTGTTAAGGTGGGACCAGTTTTTAACCACTTTTCGGTCATTTGAAGCTTTTGCTACGCCATGGTGGTGCTAAGCCTAAAGGCGCCGGGGCCTTCGATGGCCCCGGTCGGGGATCCCTCGGCTCTGGCGGCTACGAATCAAGTCACCGGATACGGCCCGCAGACCTTGCGGTTCGTAACAATGGACACCACTCAATCCGAGGATACGACTCAAGGCGAGGAAACTGTACCATCCGAGGACGAATACCTTCAGAATTTGGTCCGCGTCTGGCGCGGAAGGAAGAACGCGGCGGCGGCATCTAGGGACGCTGGTGCTGGTGCGGCCCCGCAACAGGCGCCGGCAAGCTCTGCGCATACGCAGGGCGGAAGTGCGCTGAACGCAGTCTCGAAGCGCTCCAAGCAACTCCGATGGCGGCCGCACAACACGCCGCGCATCGAAAAAGACGACATCGTCGTGGTGCTGAAACCAAGAACCACGGTCGATCTCACGGTCCTGGACAAGCCGGCGCTGCAATCCGCAGCATCCGCGGGGACGACGCAAATGCGGGACTTGCGGTGTGGCCCGTTTGGGACCAAAAGGTGCTAGTATGTGCGCTGAAATCAGTCGACGCCGCGTAGAGGCTATTCCGGGATATTATGCTGCCGGTAGGGGAACGCGAGCTACCATTCCGGGGGCACCCTAAACTCTCCAGAGCGTTCTGTCGGGGCGTCGTTACTGTTTCGCCAGACGAAACGTCCGGTTGCGGTGGTCACCTTCGCGGAGACAAAGGTGCCACGGACGGTGTTGTATAGCTACGAACGGCTCCCTGTTCGCCTGTACAAGAAGACAGTGCCTGCATGCCACCGCCGTGCCGGAGTGGGCCATCGGGCCGATGCGTGCCCGTAACCACAGCCCGGGCGCTGCAAATGCTGTGGGGTCCAGGTTCCTGGTGCCACTGCTGACGGCCCGGCGGAACATGAATGCGGTCCGGGCTGCCTCATCTGCACAGGCGGCCACCCTACCGGAGCTCCTGGCTGTGGCGGGCGGTTCTGGAAAGCCATCAAACCGGGCTCCCCATCCGAATCCAAGCCGAACACAAAGACGAGGCCCAAGAGGCTCCTCTGCCCAAGGCCAGGGAAGCGCCAGCCGATAAGGAACACAAGGCCCAAACCGGGCCATCAAAACCTGTGAAGTGCGGGACCCAGCAGAGGCCCCCAGTCCTCAACGCCAGGGACTTCTCACCCTTGGCACGCATCCAAACATAGTTGAGCTGTTGGAGTAGGGCAGTCTCCGGGCCGCCTACCCGTCTCTTCCCTACCGAAACCACCCTACAGCAGCAGATAGAGGAGGTCAGGCGCTAGAACCAGATTCTAGCGCGCAAATTAGAGGCCGAATTAGAGGCCGAACAGGAGGGGTCATCCGAACCAATGCAGGAATCTGAGCCAGATGACGTGGATGATAGATCATCCGTAACATCCTGCCTCACTAGCGTCTCGCGGCAGACCGGGGACACAGCAGTTGGACCAGTTTCCACTGCTAGTCGCGTCGGTGACCTCGAGGCACTGCAGCGCCAAACCGATCAACCGGATGAGGAAGTGGCGGACCTCCCGAATGAAATCACGTGAGCAGTCCGCGAGTCCTTCCAGCACATGTTCAAGCCAGCCTTAACGCAAGCACTTCCCGACCTTATGACCCAGATCACTGACTCCGACCTTAAAGCCGTGCAGCCCTGGATCAGCACTAAATTAAGAACTCCACTAGCTGCGAATCCTCGCACCTCAAACGTAGGAGAGCCTCCCGCCAGGCGGCGCTGGAACACGGTTTAGGCTCGGCTGCCGATGGGTTGGTGCGGCCCCTCACTGTGGTTGCGCCGGCTCCCGGCCAGAGCTAGTCCGCTCGCCCGTAAATAAATACAACAAGATAGCTAGCAGATCTAAGAGGAATGCTAAAGACGTTGAAAAAATTTCAGATCATCGAATGGAACTGCAGGGGTTTCAGAGCTTGGAAAAAGCGGTCACACCTCCAGTTCTACCTTCAATTCCTAGGTGACATGCCGGCGCTCATTGCCCTGCAGGAGCCCGGCATAGACGCTAAATTCTCGGACTACAGCACCTTTCAGGGGGGCCCCTCGATGTGCATCCTGGTGAATAAGACTTACACCGTGGTTCAGGTCGAATTAGACTTGAGCACCGAGCAAGAATATGCAATGGTCCGGGTACTGCCACTCAGACGCCGCATCACGTCAATACATATTCTGCACATATACTGCCCTCCGCATAAGCCGCGGGTAACTTTCACTGAAATCTTCCTTCGCGCAATCAAAATGGCAGCCAAGAGGCTTTAGTGATCGTTGGAGACTTTCATGTTCCCAGCCTTAACTGGGGCTACCACTTTGAAAAGGCAAGAAGACGTAAGCTGGGGAGCTCATCTCCATCCTGAGCCTCACGTTGCTCACGAACCCGGCGTATTCCATCCGAGTGGGGATGTCGGTAACCCGCGACACGTGTCCTGACCTTTCTCTCGTTAAAAATGCTAGAGAGGCTGCCTGGGAGAACTTGGGAGATTCTCTAGGCAGCGATCACTTCCTTTTCCGGATCACACTCGTGGCAAAGGCAGCGCGCAGGAAATGCGGTGATGCCAAGGTGACCAATTGGCACAAATTCCGAAATCACACTGTCCCTCCCGTACTATTTTTCGGCTGCTACGCGGAGTGGTCTAACCACATATATAGCATTCAGAAAGAACACGTCACTACTCTACAAAGCACCAAAAAGATGCCCGCTTGACGACACCCTTTTCGCAAAATTTTTGCCCATTTCAAAGGTGGTAGCGCCAATACATGGCATAAAAGACTGTTGTGCAGGGATTGGTTGAGAGTACATATCATAGATAACCTCCTGCTATTATCCTTTCTAATGAGCAGCGTAGAAAGAAAGGCCTGCGTTCAACTCTTCACTCTTCTCTAGATACCTCACTCGTTGTTGCAAGCACGGTGGTGTGTTGAGAACAAACAAAAAGGCAACGTGAAAAGCATTTTTAATCATACCTTCAGCGAACCGAAGGACTGTTGGGGCGGGTCTCAAGCAACTTAGATATAGCGTATGCGGCCCGGGGTGTCCATAAATGAAACGAAGACAGCGTATTTCTTTTTCATAGGGCTCCGGTGTGACTGCACGCTGTGAAATAATTTTTTCGTTGTCACCTCACCTGTTGCGTGGCTGCCGATATCAAGCCGCTTGTCACTTGTTGCTGCCAAAGCATTATATTAAACCGCACGAAAACTCTAAAGACATAACCATGGTCACAGATTGGTGGCTCGAAAGCAAGGTGGAGGCGTACAGCTGAATACTAAACATTTCGAAAGAATTGTCTGTTTGGTTGTGTTTGGTAACTCGTAATAAACCATGAAATGTCTCCAACCAAAACTTCTCTAATTTGAAACGCTACGTTTGGAGACCGGCCCGGTTCCTTCTTCAGGGGTGTCGGCTGTGGCTAGATTTTTAAGTGTGCAGGGTGGTATAGCCAGGAGCAGAAAGAAGGAAAGCGGCGGTGCAGATGGTGTGAAAGGGGGAGAGCACGTTGACAACGGGGGCCAAGCTGTCAGTCACTTTTCCGGGCTTTTCCGGTGATAGTCACTGCTGGCATAATTTCTTCTGCGGGCTGTATAGCGAAATCCCGCGTTCGCACATGGGGAAGATTTCCCATTTTGCGGCTGATGTTGTCCGCTGCCGATTGCATGAGCCAAAATTCCAGTAACAGTCTTTTTTGCAAATTCTTTCGGTTCCGAGAATCATGGTTTTGTCGAAATAGAATCTGACGCTTGTGTCTCCGAAATGTTCGGCTACCAGGCTGCGCTGTCCTGCGAAGTCGCGGACGTCGTTTTTGTGTTGCCGAATTCTTTCTTTTAGTTTTTGGATCGCCAGTGTAGCTTGCGTCTCAGTCAACACCCTGAATGTTGGTGACCATGACATAGGCTCTTTCGCTTCATGGCTGATCTTAGGGAACAGGTAGGCGTGTGTAAGTAAAGTGACCAGTGCATCTCATAATCAGGCACGAAAGTTTGTTCAACTTTGTGGGATTTTAATCAGAGGGTATAGACACTTTCTCCCCGCTTAACCACGGCTGACACATTTCAAAATCGCCTGGACCCCACTCCATGATCGATCGCTACCGAGGCCACGGCGTGCCTCGCTCTGAATGAGCGACGGAACGACACTCTGGCTGGCAAAAAAAGGCATTTATAACTACAATAACGCCTGTTAGCAACAGAATACGCTAAGGAATCGAGGACGTCCGGCTCAACAGCAACGTTCTGAGCGAATGTTCGCCCACGCGAAGGCAGGCAATTCTTCACTGCAGGACGCGATGACCTGTCTGGCTAATGTTCCTACCACGAGGCTTCACATCGCTGGCGTAGGCCGGAACGCCGCACCTGAACGTCAGCGCCCGCCTAAATCTCGAGCCAAAGAGTGCGCTCTCACGCGCGTGCAGCAATCACGCCGTCCATGGCGCTGATGTCGCCGCGACGCTGGCGCCCTCTCCTGGTAGTTAAGGTAACTAACTAGGTAGGGTTACTTGGTGTGCCCCTCCTACAGATCGACCTTTCGAGGGTACATCGCGGGAAATCCAAGCACAGGGGATGAGTAAGGCACGTCCACACAATTTATGGGCTCACTCAAACTTAGACTCAAGCCCGGGCTGACTGAAACTCATGCACGAAAGCTCATTTAGGCTCACACACTAATATGGACTCGCTGCGACTAACAACTGATCTTGAGTTAGCCTCTGGTTAGCACTCGCGTCGACTCAAGTTGAATCTGGACTCTGTTTACACTCACGACTCATTTGGGTTCACTCGCTCGTTTGGAGTCAATACACACATGCGCTCACTGAAGCGCCCACGTGGCACGTCGCCGAGGTGACCAAGACGCACGACAAAGGACTCCCGACTACAACGCAGTGACATGGTGGAACTCGGGAAAAACTTCCGCCAGTATCCCACGTGGTTCATTACCGGACCGGCACCTGCGGAAACTACCAAAGGGAAAGAACGAAATAGTCTTTCTCGCTTCTGCATGATTTTACTCAGTCGCACCGAGACATTACCTACCTGCCTTGTCTTCAAGCGTCCTTCGCCGCAGCAGTACATCATTTCTTTCCTCTGCTGTCAGGAAACTAGAAGGGGAAAAAATAAGCGTACACCCACTCTGTGAAAATACACACCATTATTTTAGCCCGAGCCCGAACTCACGCACGACATAGACATGATTTGCATGTGAGCCCGAACTCGCTCACGACTCAGATCGTGATTTGCTTGAGAGCCTGAACTCACCCACTATTCAGATCATGCTCTGAATATCATCCTGAGTGAACCCGAGTAATTAATAACGACAACCGAGTAACGAAACAGGGAGTAAAGAAAGCCTTAGCATCAGTGCAAAGGCGAGAAGCAGTTGGTGAAGGTCAGGTTGCAGAATCTGTTGAAGGATGAAGAGGATCAAAGGTCTATAGTCTGAAGGCATTTAGATTGAAGGCTTTAGGGCTTTCCTCTAAAAACCTTCGGCTTTAGGCCACAAGCCTTTAGTTGAAGGGCATTTCATTTAAGCCCACCAGAGTGCATGCGTTTGACCTAAAGGCCTTTGACACTTTAGTACTACTTACCAACTATACCGGCTGTTTCAGCGAACTCTCCAAAATTCCTAAACGTATTGGCTTCAATACAGCAAAAAAATGTGTAAGATCACACCATGGCCAGGAAGACACAATATGCTGCAAGGCCCCTTAATTATCCTGGTAAATAACAAATACCCTTTAACTTTTTAATGAATGTAGCTAGGTTAGTCTCAACTAGGGGTTTGATGCCGTGAACAAGACGATGTCATATCAGTTTTTGAAACGAAGAAAAGCTGAATTTCTGGAGCCCTGCAGCGCAGAGAAATTCGACGCTTTTCCCGCACGCGACCGAAACTGAGAGCACCAGGAGCGCCGGAAGTATGGTGTAAGCGAAGCGCCCGCTGGTGGCGTGTCGTAATGAATACAGCGCCGAATTCGAAACGCGTGTGCTAACTTTCCTTTTTGTGTGCTAGCTTTCCTTTAACAAAGCTGCCACTCTAGTCGATTAGCATTGGAAAAAGCGCCGCGCCGCGGTTGAAGCGCGTGCCACACAAGAAGAGGTAAGTAGCCATCTCACAAACGCGTGGCGTAGAAGTAGAACAGAGCTATCACGAGAACGCCAGCATCACGCAACCGTGCGCAAACATCTCGCAAGCATTCCTACCATGTGATTTTTATCTATGCCTTGTTTTGTTTTCATTGCTTCTAAGCTACCTCCGTTCTTTAGAGCATTCTCGATTTTCTTCGGGTTAAACTTCCTTATTTCGGCTACCTTGCGCTTATTTATTAACTCCGATAGCTCTGCTAGTTCCCTCTTGTCTGCGGAGGTAAACGTCTTCATGTTTCGGCGTTTCTTAATCAGATCTTGAGTCTTCTGAAATAGCTTGCCGGTATCCTGTCGAACCATCCTACCGCCTACTTCTATCCGCACTCTGTAATGATAGCTGTGAGATTATCGTTCCTTGTTTGAACATTCGAGTAGTCTTCTTCAGTTAAAACGGAAAATCTGTTCTAAGGAGTTATAGCGCGTTTTTATTCGCCGCCCGAATCACTGCAGCTAGGTTCTCGTCGTCGTTTTTTCTCAGCTTGAGGTAGGGCTGAGCGTACACCACGCGACTGACGATGAACGCTTGAACCAGGCGAACAGTTTCTTTTTCAAGAAGTCCGTTGTGCTTGCCGGATATCCTTCTAATCATCCTACAAATTTGTTCGCAGATGGGCTTTATTTTTTCAAGGCCCTAGCATTGTTACCTGGGTTATTAAACCAGTTCCCCAAATTATGAATCGGGAATGTAATCAGGGCAGGCGTGGAGCCAGGGCAAATTTTATTCAAAATGACTACGGTAACAAGACAGGCATACTCTACATGGATGCAGGTGGTCGAACCGAGGAGGGCATCTGTACCATTGCTGTTGTGCACGGGGGAAATCACGTTAACGGCCTCTCGGTAAAAAGTAGCGACACGCTAATGTAGGAGGAAGAGGCGATTACACTGGCAGCCACCCACTCCGAAGCAGTGCATATAACATCGGACTCGGAACAGGCCTGTGGAACTTACGTGCGGGGTAGGATAGCGCCACTCACCAGCAGAATACTGTTGCCATTTCAGAGCAATTCGGATTCGGCGATTAGTAAAAAACCGATAGTATGGGCGCCCGGTCACCAGGGCATTGAGGGAACGAGGCCGCTCACGTGGCCGCCCTTACCATCGTTGCCCCTCATTACACTCACTCATTCCAAACCTGCTACGGAATTACACGGGTGTTACAAACCATTCACGACTCTGTAGGAGGTTACTGCCGGTACCTGCCAAGGGTCTGGACAGAACCAACAGTGCCACTTTAGACGGCTCCAAACTTGGTGTTCCTTAATCCCGTCATACATAAACACGTCGACCCGACATTGACGGGCAGGTGTAAGTTCTGTGGGAAGAATACTGGCCTATAGCACATTGCGTGGGCCTGCCCGTACAATGCACATATAGCCGTTATAAGTCAGTCAGCTAGCAAGGGCTGGCAGGCAGCGCTGTACCAGCTCGGACCTGGAGACCCAACGGGCCCTTGACCAGAGAGCACGGGCAGCGGTGGCGGCCAATGGGGTCTCGGAATAGGAACTGCCACCCAGCGCAACGCCCATCCTCACCTCTCTTTCCCAATTCAGTACAGTGCGATAATAAATGTTTTGTCCTTCTCCTTACTGTGAGTCTAGCGGAAGAGCCGAATGGTGGTACGGAGATATAACGGTGCAAGTCAAGCCATATGCATTAACTGAAGGAACCGGGAATAGACTTCGCACAGCTAGAGTTGTTATAAGGAACAGTGCCGTCTTTCATTCTTCAACAGGGTCTATAATACGGTCACGCATATGGTGCTCAACCACTACCCCACGACCCATGGCTGCAGCTAAGTGTGAATTATCGAAGCATGCTGGAAAAGAGAAACAAACGCTGATCAGAGGAAAGTATACAACGTTCACTGAAGTTGAACTGGTTGGAATATGCGACGGAATCAGTAAAACCTCAGGCTGCAAGCGAAACAAATGTGCACACTGAGGGAGTAGTAGAACTTTTTGACGGCTTAGTTGGTACATTGTCTTGAAAGAATGTCGTGCGCCAAAAAAGGACGAAACAGGAAGGAAAAACACAGAACAGGAAAGAGGCGCAACTTCCAACTTTAATAACAGGAAAGGAAACCAGGCGCTCTTTTATAGCCGCTGAGCTGCATGAGCGTGCGTGAACTAAAAAACAAATGCGGTGGTGGACGAGTGATAACAACACTACAACACAGCACAACAAGTCATAGGGAGGTCGCTATTACAAAAGGCATGTTGATAACTCATGCGAGCGTGAATGATAGCACAGGTTGAACGATTATGAATAAGGATAAGAACTACCTCTAAGATATTAACAATCATGAAACCGATTGAAGGAAGCAGGCGGACTTTGCAAAGGGCATCTAAACGAAACCGTCCAAAAAAGCTAGTTTGTTTCTGGTGAGGAGAACGTAAGGCGTGCTAACGCAGTTGTCTTTTCTTTGATCAATATAAAAAGCCTCAATGACTTCTCTTTCGATTTTTTCTTTTGCCCTGGCTAGAAACCTGGTCTCTTGAAATTTCGGAAAACAATCTTTACACCTGCTACAATGTAAAGCTAGATTGCTTCCCGTCTTGCTTTTTAGGGTCACATTGTGCTGTCGAGCACGCTCATTGAAGCACTGTCCCGTTTGCCCCAGATATACTGAGGGAGTGCTCGGAATTCCTGTGGCCCTTCGAAGAACGGTAGCTATGCTAGAATTTTGGAGGTGTTTGTAGTGTATTTCAAAATGATGAGGTGCGTGCCTCATACTGACTGAAATAAATTCACACCAGCAAAATATGCTCTACAACTTAGAGGAATGCGAAAAGGTCTCAAACGCAAGACCTGTGCAGCAAGCATTGCAAAAAAATCAATTCTTATAGAAACACACGCTGCGGCCAGTTTCTATGCGACATATTCAGTTTTTTTCTCCGTTGGCGTTTTTTCTCTTTTGCTTAGCGCAGGACTAACAATTGAGATGAATGGAAAGGATAGTGATGCTGCAGTACGGCTTCCTAGTTTGAATGACGTGATTTTTGAAAATGGTAACTTAGGACGGAAGTGCTACCATTGTTTTCTTTCTCTAGCCCTCGGTATTGTAAATGACAGGTCTTGTGCTTCCGTGAGTCAAGCGGTGTGATTCCAGTGCTGCGAGAAGCTCTGCGAAAATTTCATCTGCAAGTCACCTTTTGTGCGTTTGAAAACATCAAAGGAAACACGTACACAATCACCACAGTGGACATGGGTTTTGACTATATGAAAGTACAAGAAGAGTGGCAGAGCGATCAGGAACAGTTTTTTGAAATGCACAATCACGGGAAACAATTTCATCCAATGTTGCCTCGTTAGTGAGTCAGTTGGTTTTTGTTCAAGAAGATTTGGTTCCAAATGACTTTTTTGTTTCCTAATTTTTCTAAGCTTTCCACTAAATTTCTTAACTTGACCGCGCGTGAATGAAATTGGTTCTGCGAGCCGTCATCCCGTAGACATGTCCATACCTCCAAATATTATGTAGTACAAATTCAGACAGTTTAGGACACCCTCAAGCGTCGCCACTCTTCTTGCTGTATTCAAATCAAATTTGCAGCACCGTCTTTCACCACACTGGCTTTCTCCAGTTTTACTAAAATGACGCTCTTTGGCAATGCCTGTTATTGCGTCACCGTCAGCGGCGCACTAGTAACGTGCCTCAGCATGAGTAGTGGTGGAGTTTAGGCACAAGCTACCAGATAATGGTAGGCAAGGTAAAAAACGGCGTATAAAAAGAGGTGACCACACACGGCGAGCTATTCCGGCAATGTTTGTTATATGCTCTATCAAATAACGACGAAATTACACTAAGAGGTTCACTTGATTCCATTCCCCAGTGTTTTAATGAATTAATCCGATAATTGGACATGTTTAACGCTAAGGTTTACCAAATGGAAGCAAAATGATTTAAACCAAGTGACGTTTTAGGACTCGCGCTGACAGCTTGTTTTTATCATATAACACAAAAAACTAAATGGCCGTATTATACCTGCATGCGTGATGACCATCCAGATGAGCACGTGCATGCTTCAGGTAAGAACAAACATCTGTGATCAGGTGTACTCCTGGTTGAATGGATGTACATTGCGCCTGTTGCAGGCTTTTTAATAGTGCTGTCGATCAATGATTGTGACTGCGTTGCGGACGATATTTTAGTTTGGCTTTTTTATTGGTGATATGCTAGTGTGCAGCGTGTTTTCGAACTTCCTTCAGCTCGCTTTTGCAGTTTCCGTATTCCCAGATAATTTTAACGGTTTGTTTGTGCCGCAAGATTTATTCAGTTTTATATCCAAACCAAACCAAACCAAACTTTATTTTATTTTACAAATGTGCATACAGTCTTTAGGATGAGCCACAGGCCAAAAGCTAAAGAAAATAGCTTGAAAATGCCTGTGGCTCATCTAAGAGCCATTACAAAATAATAAAATAAACACATGCATACAACGGTGGCAGATCGCATACGAGCACACTGTAGAAAGAATTTATAATATTTACGATTGAACTGATGGGTACACAGAGATGTAGTTTGAAACTAGAAAAAAGCAATTAAAACTGAACAAATGCATTTGAAAGTTATACACTGCTGGGTTGATTACAAAGAGGAAAAGGACACCGATACATACACAAACTACAATATATGAAAAGAAGTTATGGAATATTATTTACAAAGTACACTTTTAAATCATGAGGTCGGAGGTTATACATGTTCAGCTGGTTAGATTCGTAGCTGTTTAGAACATTAGGTATAAGGAAGTTAAGTGCTTGTTTACCATAGTTAGTTCTAGCTCGTGGAAGTGTCCATTTTGCAGTTGATCGGGTTTGAACATACTTTTCTATGGGCTTTAACAATGCGATATTAAGCAAAAAATTACATATTGATGGTGAACAAAATTTGAGATAGTATAATAGGCGGTACTCAAGAAAAACATTGACACGAATTACTTCATACTTAGTAAACAATTCAGCCGTATGGGCAGTAAAACTAGCACCTGCGATAATCCTGATAGCTTTCTTTTGGAGAATTAGAATTTTCTGTAGATTTGTTTTGGATGTGGTAGCCCAAACTATGTGGCAATAGTTAATGTGTGATTGGAATAGGGCATGATAAATCATTCGTTTTATACAGGGAGGAAATTCAGTGCGGTATCGAGCAAGAAAACCAACGGAAGGAGCTAATTTCTTGCGAAGATGTGTTGCGTGTGCGGTCCAGCTCATACAGGCGTCAAAAATTACACCGAGTGATTTGAAGGTGTCCACGATTTCTATTTTATGATTCCCAAGTTGAAGATCATCGTTTAAGTTAATTTTGACGTTTTTAGGCCTGAAGAAAACAGCTTTAGATTTATTGGTATTAATAGACAACCCATTTTGAACGGACCACGCATGCAAAGTTTTAAGAACAGCATTACCGCGATTTAATAACTGATCTGTTGAGGAGCCCGTTAAGAAAATACTGGTGTCATCTGCGTACAGAATGAATTTAACGTTACTGTCAATGTTTACGAGATCATTTATGTATACGTTAAAGAGAAAAGGACCTAAAAGGCTGCCCTGAGGCACTCCACAGTTTATAGCCTGAAGAGTGGATCCATGTCCATCACAGAAAACAGCCTGTTTTCGATCAGTGAGGTATGACCGTAGAAGATGGAGACACATTCCTCGAACACCATACATTTCTAGTTTAGCAAGCAAAATAGTGTGGTTAAGAAAGTCAAATGATCGCTGCCTCACGCGGCTGCTTCTACAGTGTTCACGATTTTTGTAGCTGGTTTTGGTAGTTTGTCGCAAGCCTTCTCAACGAGGATTCAATTGCGGAGGCTTTCAGCTCAAGGGTTTGCAAGAATGTCGCACCGAATCGGCGCGGTTTGATATGTCTCCACGAGGCGTCCGCTGAATAACTGGACTATTTCACAGTTTTGCTACCCCTGAGTTTTGGGGCCGTCGCGAGTTTACAACCCGCTTTTTTTCTACGCAGCTGCAAATCAAATAGTACAGAGAGTTAAACATCGTCGCAACACCTTGCAATCAAGAGAATTGTTGCGAACTCAGCGGTCATTCCTCGTTGCCACGAGCCCGAAAGCAACGGCCTAGGCCCCGTTTATCATCATCGTCATCATAATCAGTCTGACTACACCCACTGCAGAGAAAGGCCTCTCCTATGCCTCTCCAATTAACCCTGTCCTTTGCCAGTTGCGTCTTAATCTCATCCGCCCACCTAACTTTCTGCCGTCCCCTGCTACGTTTGCCTTCTCTTTGAATCCACTCCGTTGCCCTTAAGCACCAGCGGTTATCTTGCCTTCGCATTCCATGCCCTGCCCAAGTTCATTTCTTCCTCTTGATTTCAACTAGGAAGGCATTTGCTCTCAAACCCACCCGCCATACCGTCACGTTGCGGCGCCAAGTCATACGATGGGAAGGCTGTTTCGTTATCTAGTGCAGCAGGTAATACATATAATAGCAGATATTTGAGAGCTAACTACACTTAGCAAGCCTCTGTGGTAAGAATTGTTTTCTTATGGCCGAAAATGGCTGTTTTTGTTGCGAGGTGTTCGCTCTTCATTAATACCAGAAAACGTCTATCACGGGAATTTGTGGCAACCCAGTCTTTGTCCTGTGCGCAACTGCCGGAAAAGTATTTGATGTATTTCCAAATGCTCTTTCTTACTCTAGGAGAACGGTGAGTCGACCGCAAAATCCTTCCTTTTTGGACTGGTCAGCCAGATTGCGGATCCGGAAGTGAGAGTTGACATCGCTATGAGGGTAGGGAAGACGTAAGTGTAACTTTTGTTGCCTCCTCCGAAATAACTGGTGGCATGTTTCCAGCGCTTAGCAGAATACTCGGTACCATAAATTAATTAAGCGTAAAACCTGTGAATCGAGCACTGTCTGATATATACTATATCGTAAGCACTAATATCGTAAACTGATATTTTGATAACAAAGCTTCGTATGGTGCGAGGTGGGACAGTTACATTGTGTTAGTGCCGCGATAAGATAATTAAACAGTTCTCACAACATCAACACATTTTTTACCCCCTCATGGCACAGCACAGGAACGCAAAGAGTGGGCAGAAATACAATACCAAATTGAAAGCGCTCTCAGTGCATGGTATTGACGTTTTGCTGTGTTGTTAGCTTATTTCAGCACCAGGTGAGCGGTATTTCTGGTGGTAAATTTTGTGAACGTCATGCTGTAGCGTACAGAAATAAGTTTAAAGGCGAAAGACTTATTAGCCCCATTAGGAGAAAAGCCGGCGACGGGTATTAGTGAGGCGTTAGTGAAAATTGGTTTTTGATGCGAAAGCTTCACTACACGAGAGCCCGGCGCGGTGGCTCAGTGGTTACGGCGCTCGGCTGCTGACCCTGCCGTGGTTGGGATGGAGGGTGTGGGAAGATAATGCATGTGAGGAGGATGGGAATAGTCGGTCGCTTTCCCGCTGAGCTCACAGAAAGAGAGGAACAGATCGGGGCAGTGGGCATGAAGAGAATGGGGTAGGGAGCAGTAGGTGTCTGGAGTCGACGCCAGTGGGAGGCAGGGAGCCGGCTGTGCATAAATGGGCCAGTTATCTCGGTAGTGGGTAAGGATCAGAAGGGTAGCGGATTGGGCTAGTTGGTGCAGTTTTTACATTTTTTGAAGCGCTAAAACAACTCTTCTCTCAAACATTATGTGGTATCAAACACCAAACAGCGTACGTGGACTGTGTAAACTATGGCTGTTGTCTCAATGACCGGCTACGCCAGCAGAACAACAATGTTAAAAATTCCTGCGGAAGCAACCTAGCCATTCACTGCAGTAAGTGCCGCGATTGTGCTCCATTGTTAAATCAGTGCCGCATCATCGGACGTAGTCGTGATCAACTAACTCGAGAGATCATAGAAGCACAAAACATAGCATCACTGGGTAGCACTTGTGTAAGCTCACCGTCTATTTCCTTGTCAAAAAAAGAACTTGCCTTCCTCAGGGTATCAATGTAATCGTGCACGTATCGTCTTGGTTCTGTTAGTCTCAGCAGCTATAGTGTGTAATCTCGCACGTGCAGTTTTCTGCCGTGCGGTTTTACGAAATAAACAGTTGGAAGGGTAGAAGAGCGGGCTAGTTGGTAGTTCATCTTGAGGAAAAACACAGCGCACTCCTAAGACATGGACAAAGAAAGGCAAGACGTCTTGCCTTTCTTTGTCCGTGCCCGCCCTTTAGGACTGTATAGGCCTCATCTGTCCTCCTAACCTAACTAAGCCCTATGACATATCATTTAGTACTCGCTGATTCCTCCAACAGCACTGCTAAGCTAACCTCACTGGATAAGGTTCTAGCGTTAAGCGTTGCCAGGTTCAGTTTCTAATGGTAGCCTGTCCCGAGCCAGCGATTTTTAGCACCCTGTGCTGCGTCACAGGTCTGGCCGCCACCTTTGTCAGTTGCCGCTGGGGACTGAGAGCCGAGGGTTAATTGGTTTCTTTATAGAAGGTTGCGGCCCAGTACTACACCAGGTTGGTGAAATGCTGTTCTGGTGAGGAAGTGCTGTTTCGGTTCTGGTCACCGAGATCAAGCTGTGTTTTTCCTCAAGAAAAACAGTTGGAAGTAGCGCTCGTCCCTGTCTGTTCCTTCTTCGTCCACGTTGTTTTAGCGCTTCGAAAAATGTCAATAATGGGTAAGGATATCTCTGAAGGTAAGCAGACGTCCCTGGGATGGCGGAGGGAGATCAAGTACAACCTGGAAAGTGAGACCTCGGCGAGGATGTGGACCTCCTCGTTACCCGGGAGGCCTGCATGCGCGGCGGACCAGATAAGGGGTACGGAGCGGGAGGGGGGGGGTGTCAGAAGCGTTGAAGCCGAGCCGCAGTGCGGGATATCAGGCCTTTAGCGATTCGGACAGGACGGATTTTGAGTCGGAGAGAATTGTGGTGCCACAGGTAGAGATTAGAGCGAGCGCAATGGTTGGTTCCTCTGCAATTTCTGATGATGATAGAACCTGATGCGAGTAATCGGGCCGGACTGTTACCAACGGCGAGGACCATGCGGGATCCCGACGAGTACGCTGCCATGCCCACGTAGGCTACCTCGGAACTGTCGCCGTAAAGCTTGTGCAGGGCTTTGGCGCGGGCTGCCGTGCGTTCTGCGTCGTGCTCGGGGTGCATGTTCTTAGGGATGGGATGGATTATGGGATGGGAGCGTAGGTCTCGAGGTAGGGGGGCCTCTTCGGTAGGAAGGGTGATCGGGGTGATGCCTTGCTGACAGAGTGGAGTGTAGCCTGCCGCGGTACCCGACAGGCGAGTGAGCTGTGCAGTTAGAGTGGCTTCTGTCATGTCCTCAAACCTCGGTATGTGAGCTGCATGCGCTGGCCTTGACAATGTTACGACAGAAATGCGGCACTGAAGCATAGCCGCGGTGGCTGAGTAGTTAAGGCTCTCGTCTACCGTGCCGGAGTACCCGGGTTGGCAGCCGACCGCGGCGGTCGAGTTTTGAAGGAGGCGGAACGCAAAAGGCGCCCGTGTGCTGTGCAATGTCAACGAACGTTAAAGATCCCCAGGTGGTAAAAGTTAATCCGGAAACCTCCACTACGGCACCTCTTTCTTCTTTCACTCCCATTCGACAATGCAAATCACACTGATATTCAGGATGCTCTCTCCTCCCTCCATGTCAAACCCCGTGTCTCTACTTACATCACCGCTTTTCTGGCCCACCGAGCAGCCGAAATCTCATACTTTCTTCTCCTTCTTTCGCCCTTGGCAACAAGTGCACACCCCAAGGATCTGTCTTGCCCCCGCTTCTTTTCAACATAGCCATCTTTCTGCTGGCACGTGCTCTGCGCACTATTACAGGTTTATCTCATGCTTTCTACCCATATGAGAACACCCTCGGGGTGACCACGGGCAATCTTGGCGATATGGAGGCCACTCTCCAGGCGGGCGTGAACGCAGTGGTGACTCACGCGCGGGCTATCGGGATGAGCTGCTCCCCGTCCAAATCGGAGCTTTTCCTCCTGCTTCTTCGGGGGGTGGCCCCATGTCGCCTTCTCCTCTCACCGTCTACCTGGACGGCACACCCATTTCTTTTGTTTCTACCCTCCGCCTCCCAGAACTATTTCGTCAGTCTAATGGCAAGCGCACCACCCTCACCACTAGACTCACAAACAGTGAACACCAGATCATCCGCCTCATACACCACATTGTCAACCGCCACCACGCAATGCGCTAACATGACTCCGCCGCTTGGTCCAGGCTTTTGTTCTAAGCCGCTTCATCTATTCACTTCCTTATCTCTTCCTTTCTCGCACCGAGGAGGACAAAGTCAAGACCCTCATTCACCATGCGTATAAGTCGGCCCTATCCCTTCCTTTATCTGCCTTGACGGCTTGGCTATCGTCCATGGGCGTCCACAACTCCCTTAAGGAGCTAACAGAGGCCCATCGAACGGCACAGTTCCTCCGTCTACCCGCAGCCTAACGGGTCGCACACTTCTATCCACCCTTAAGCTCTCCCTCTCCTCCCCTTCCCACCTCACTGCCCATCCCGTCCCATGTCTCCTCCCTCCTGACCGTTCATCCCCTACGTAAGAATATGTATCCTGAGCACCACCCCTCCCGCAGAGCAGTGCGAGCCTCCGCGCTCTCGCGTGATTACGGATGGAAACCTGCCGTGGCTTATGTGGATGCAGCCTGGTACAGCCGCTACCCAGCCCACACCCTTGCAGCCACGGACAATTTTCTATAGCCCATTCTCACTGTCTCAGTCTACACTCGACCTCTGTAGACGCCGAGGAAGCAGCTAGTGCCCTTGCCTTTACCCGGACCTGCGAGGAATACATTTTCAGTGACTCCAAGCCTGCAGTCTACAACTACGCGGTTGGACGGGTGGCACCCCGGACATCGGCATCGGCATCGACATCGGCATCGGCCAAATCATCTGAGTGCTCGCTCACGTGGCCCATCCTGGCGACGAGGCGGCTAATTATATCGCTCGGGATTTGACCGATCGCGCAAGCCGGCCCCCACCGGGAATGAATACGCGCGACGCGCTCCTCACGCACAATGATATTGCTTTGCACTACCGCATCTCTCGTCTCCATTTGCCCCTCCTCATCAATCACTTTCCCAGCACCACCAACTCATGTAGCGCCACCTTCAGACCAAACCTTTCTCACCCCCGCACGTCTTGCTCTTCTTTCCCAGACCCACCACAGTCTCCGATCTACCCCTTAACCTCCGCGCGCACCCATTCCACGCAACATGTCCGCCCCCACACACGCAGGCCGCCGCACAAATGACCCGGTTGGGCCCGAGTACACGTACTCCTGCAAGCCAAATCAGGATTTAGACGCTCCTTTTGAGTTGCATGACCTTAAGGCAGCCCTGGCTAAAATGCGCCGAGGTGGGGCACCGGGTAGGGATCGCATAACAGTCAAACTGTTGGCGAACCTCTCCGACTCTGCATACCTCCATTTGCTACAATACATAAATCAGATCTGGGATGGGTGTCCGCTCCCATTCGAATGGAAAAAATCGCTTGTAACGTTCATCCCCAAAGCAGGTAAAGCCGTGGCTACGGACAACTTGAGACCCGTCTCATTGTCCTCGTGTGTGGGAAAGCTTATGGAGACGATGGTTCGGGATCGCCTCTCTCCATACATGGAAGGTAAGGGCTTCTTTGCAGACACTATGTTCGGGTTCCGCCCGCACATGTCTGCACAGGATGTCCTACTCCAACTACACAGGGACATAATACAACCCACAGCCATACAACAAAACGACAAGGCCATTCTCGCCCTCGATCTTTAGGGGCGTTTGACAATGTTAAACGTGGTACCATACAAACTTGAACACCACTAACTGTGGGGCGAACGTCTTCGCCTATGTCAGAGACTCTCTCTGCGCGTCAGGCGCTCCTCCGCATCGAGGACGACGAATACGGCCCGTACTCTATACGCACACGAGGCACACCACAGGGGGCGACGTTATCACCGCTCCTTTTCAACATCGCCATGATGCATCTTCCCGGCCGACTGGCTCAGGTGGAGGGCATAAAGCACGCGCTCTGCGCAGACGACATTACAATCTGGACCACCGAGGGGAGCCTTGGGGCGATGGAGGACCGCCTTCAGCTGGCGGCCTCCATAGTCGATGCATATGCTGCCGACTGTGGTCTCCAATGTGCTCCCGCCAAATCAGAGCTCCTACACGTCAGGACAAACTACAAGGACAACACGTCTCTACACATATCTCTGTCGGGCGGTCCCATCAGAGAAGTGGCAGAGCACCGGATCCTGGGTCTGTTCATCAATAACAAACTTAGGCCGGACTCTACTAATGCGAAACTCAAGCGCATAGGTGAACAGGTAGGGCGCATGATCCACCGTGTTTCCAACAAGCGGGGTGGTCTGCGGGGCAGGGACGCGCTACGGCTCGCCCATGCCTTCGTGACCAGCTGGATCCTCTACGCCGTGCCGTACCTACGCACCACCAAACAACAAGACGAGCGCATTGACGCCATCATCAGGAAAGCAACAAAGCGAGCACTGGACCTCCCGGGGGCTACCTCCAACGCCAAACTGAAGGCGTTGGGAGTGGTAAACTCCTATCCGGAGTTGCGGGAGGCACACCTCGTGAACCAATATACGCGGCTGTCGCAGACGGTTCCTGGGCGCCGCCTGCTAAACCGCTTACACATCCAACACGCATGCATACCAGAGGGAACGGAGAACATCACGGTGCTGTGGCGCCACATGCTCTGGGTCGCTCCGCTCCCGCGTAACATGGACATGGCTTCACATGAAGGCAGACGACAAGCGCGGGTTCTCACGCTTGAGAGGCAATATGGATCTATAGAGGGCGTCTACTACGTGGACATAACTGGGCCGTCGCCCGCAGGATTCTACACGGCTGCCGTAGTCCACCAGGGAATGAATGTCGATGGGCTATCTTTTCATGCCCCAAATTCAACACGAGCGGAGGAAGTCGGCATAGCTCTCGCTGCCGCAGTCCAAAAATCGAGAACGGTTATCACATACTCTCGCCGGGCCTGTGAACATTATCTTGCAGGGGAAATATCACCTTTTGCCTCCCAAAATCTAAGACGCGCTACCGCCAATCCAACTCGCACAAAAGTGATCTGGCCTCCTGGCCACCAGGGTCTACGCGGCAATGAGGCCGCTGATGCGGCCGCCCGAGCGCTCACACACAGGGCTCCTCATCCTAGCTCTCCTGGCTCAGAAGCTGAAAAACCACTTCTGCGGTTCCGCGATATCCTAGTTCATTATTGCGACAGCCACCGCCTCTACCCGGCACCTGCCAAGGGGCTGAGTAAGGCGGAGGAGCGAACTCTGCGGCGCCTGCAGACAGGAACTCTTCTCTGTCCTGCCATAGCAAAACAGTTCGACCCGAACACAGATGGGCGCTGCCCGCACTGTGGAGAGATCTGCGATATCTTTCACATGGTGTGGGCATGTACTCAGAATCCTCACCTTCTCCCTTCCCCCACCCCCACCCGAGAGGCATGGGAGACTGCCCTCCTCAACTGCTCCACACTGGAGTCCCAAAGGGCTCTAGTAAAGCGGGCGCGAGACGGGGCCTCGTCGTGCGGTGTCCCGGACTAAGGATACCGACCATGTAGCGGGGTCTTCTGATCCCCAAACTCTCTCTGAGTATTAAAAATGTTTTTCACCACCACCACCACCACCGCCAGGCATACGCATACAACCACAAGCCACCCTTGGACGCTGCGGCGGTGGCCTACACAGACGCGGCCTCCACAGCAGCCTTTTTCATCCACCCTTTCCTCTCTAGAACCAGCACTCACACAACCGAAATACATGGGATCGCCGACGCCATCACATACTTTGCCACCCTACTCCCCGCCCCCCCCCCCCCCCCCCCCAATACGTTGTCTACACTGACTGTCAGGCAGCTCTGCGTGCCTTCCATGAAAGAGCCCTGCCTCTCCCTACCCGATCGGCCTTAGATGCCACCCTCTTAGCATTAAGCCCACGACCGGTGACCCTTCGGTGGATCCCTGGTCACATGGACATCCCCGGCAATGAGCTGGCTCACCAGCTTGCCTGCGAAACTGTACACCGGGCGCCGGGGATGCCATGGACGAGCCCACCGACGGAGCTGGCGGTTAGGGCTTACAGACACACTGTCGACGAATACTACCCGCAGCAAAAATTAGACTTAGCTGATTTACCACCACCACACCCATCCTTATCGAGCTCGCATTCTTCGCCGAATACAGTTTAATCTCCTACGTACACCAGCCAAACTTTATCTGTACCGGCACACTTCCACACCTCAGTGCCCAAACTGCCCACACACATATGCAGACATAGAACACTGCCTTACATAGTGCCACGTAGCCTTCCAGTCCCCCGCCTATCCTTTCCCGCCACCCCCACCGTGGCCCATCTGGCTTTCCTCCCGGGACCTCAACCTGCAACGCGCCCTCGTCACCTTAGCCCAGGACCTATTGAACGCCTAACATAAAGGCTGTTAATAAAAAAAGTATCGCACCACCACCACCTCCACCCGCAGCGTACTCGCCGGCCTGCCACTTATGTGACAGCCCAGGAGCCGACTACGCTCATATCCTATTCTCCTGCCCAGCACACTTGCCCCCTGCCTCTTGGCACCTAAAAAGTGTGCAGCAGTAGGTGGCTGCTTTGTCCAGCACCGAGCCGAATCTCTGACTTCGACTGCTGACCTGGGCAGAGGGCGTCGCGACTAGGCACGGCCTGAACGCCACAGCCGGCAGCCTGAAGGCCACCCGCAATGCTGCTGCATAATTTTTTTTAGAACTGCAGCGGCTACCGCAAAAAGTAGGCCCTCTTAAAACAATATATAAACACACAACTCACACCCAATGATGTAATTGCGCTCCAAGAGACCGGAATCAAGCCGACCTTACAAGGGTACGAGGTTTACGAGAGTCAAAACGAAGGTAAAGCGGCCGTCCTAGTCAGCAAAACCATTACCGCCATCAGGCACGATACCATCGCCGACACCGACGTTGAACACGCGCTTGTTGAACTTATTCCGAAAAAGCGAAAGGGACGCAGCACGTTCTTACTGAACGTGTACAGCCCGCCGAGACAAAGAAAAGCCAAACTCTTCGAGCTGTTTTATGGAGCGCACAAGCTGGCCAAAGAAAATGCACTCATCATCGTAGGAGATTTCAACGCCATGGACAGGTGTTGGGGATACCAGAAACAAGACATCAAGGGAAGAACATAAGTGGAAGTAGCGGAATACTTTGGTTGCGGTCTAATCACAGATCCTGCGACCCCCACGAGAATCGGGAATAGCGTGAGCACGGACACATGCCCGGACCTCACCTTCGTAAGGAACAGCAGGGAGTCACAGTGGGAAAACATGATGGAAAATCTAGGCAGCGATCACTTTATCCTCCGGACACGAATAGCATCCGACACCATAAGACGCCAGACTGGACAGGCGAAAATCACTGACTGGAACGCATTTCGCGGGGCTTGCAACAAATCTGAAGGCGGTATCCAATCACTGGAGGAATGGAGCGGCATGCTGAGGGAAACGCGACAACGATGCACAAAACGTCTAAGGAGAACCACAGCAACGCCTGAAGTAGACGCCCACCTCCTCAGACTATGGGAAGCGAGACGCAGTCTCACCAAAAGATGGCGGAAGCAAAAACACAACAGGAAACTAAAACTAAAGATAGCAGAAATTACGGCAAAGGCGGAAGAATACGCGATGCAACTCGCGAAACAAAATTGGGAACAACTCAGCGACTCACTTAGTGGAACTCTAGGCGCGGCCAGAACCTGCAATCTCTTAAGAGCACTAATCGATCCGACCAAAATAAAATCAGAAAACAATAAAGCCATCCACCGGTTCATCCACTCCTTCGAGGGTTCAGACATCGCCCTACTGGAGAAGGCACGAGAAAAATGTTTCGGCGATCACAACCCCCCGCGATACCAAGGAACGTATCGAGGAGCCGAAAACTAGAAACTCGACCGCCCGATAACTGTGGAAGAGGTTTACGCGGCCATAAGAAACACCACCAGAAACACGGCAGCCGGAGCGGACAGAATCGACAACGCCTTAATCCGCAACCTGAGCGACGACCTCATAAAAGAGCTCGTCACCTTTCTTAACAAAAATTGGGAGGCGGAGACGGTTCCCGAAGATTGGAAACACGCCGAAGTAATAATGATACCTAAACCTGGTAAAAAGCTACAAATTGAAAACCTCAGGCCTGTATCACTCACGTCGTGCCCTGGCAAGCTTTACGAACGGGTTGTAACATTCAAACTGCAAAATTACATGGGAGACAACGACTGTGTACCACATACCATGTTCGGCTTCAGAGCGAAGCTCTCGACGCAGGATGTTCTCCTCCAAATACAAGAAGATGTCCTGCGAAACGTACCTCGGACGGGAGAAAATGTCACAATGGCCCTGGACATCAAGGGGGCATTCGATAACGTCAGCCACGAAGCGATCCATACGGGCCTAGACAACCTAGATTGCGGACGCAGAATCCACGGCTTCATCAAAGCCTTCCTATCCGATAGAACTGCCACCATCGGCATAGGAGACCTTCGATCGGAAAAAATTCGCACTCCAAACAAAGGAACACCACAAGGGTCAGTTATCTCACCCCTACTCTTCAACATAGCTATGATAGGCCTCGCTCGAAAACTAGAGAATATCGAAGGCATCAGGCATGCAATGTATGCTGACGATATAACAGTCTGTACAAACACGGGCTGTCTCGGAGAGAAGGAAGAAAGGCTACAGCAAGCGGCCTCTTGTGTAGAGCAATACCTCGCAGAAAGAGGACTCGCATGCTCGACCGAGAAATCAGAACTGCTGAGAGTCTGGAGAGGCAAGCAAAACCGGACCGTCCCAACCAACGAGGACCTAAAACTCAACGTCTACCTAGAAGGGACGCCCATACCCGAAAAGACAACAATAAGAATTTTGGGCATGTGGGTTCAATCCAACCAGCGCAGTACTCACACTTTTACCCTACTGAAAGCAACAACGCTACAAGTCGCACGCATGATCACCCGCATCACCAACAGGCGACATGGCATGCGTGAAGAAGACACACTAAAACTAGTCAGAAGCCTAGTAGTTAGTCGAATCACGTACAGCCTACCCTACCAGTGCCTCAACAAAAATGAAATACAAGCGGATGCCCTGCTACGCAAAGCGTATAAGACAGCGCTCCGACTACCACGCAACACGTCTACAGAAAAACTCATGGCCCTGGGATTACACAACACCTTTGAGGAGCTACGACAGGCGCAGCTTGAGTCGCAAAAACTCAGGCTGTTGCAAACAACGACAGGAAGAGGGGTCATGCAGAGGCTCGGATACCGCGAGCAGATGCGAGAAATGTCGAGGACGGCAACGATCCCCGACGAGCTTCGCAAGACCCTCAAGGTAGCGCCAATACCAAAAAACATGGATCCCAACCTCCATCGAGGCAGAAGAGAAGCGAGGGCCGAATTCATCGAGAAAACATACGCTCCTCAAGCCACGACCGTGTTTACAGACGCGCCTTGGAGAGGAGGAGATACCAAAATCGCTGTAGCGGCGGTGGTCGATTCGTCTTTACGCGAAATGACCAGCGCGTCTCTCCGAGGCTGCACAGCTGCAGAGTCTGAGGAAGTAGCCGTTGCTCTAGCGGTGGCGGAGGGCTATAGAACCGGGCGGTCACTAATAATACTTACGGACTCTCAAACAGCCTGCCGAAATTACATGAATGGCAGGATAGGTCGTCACGCGCTCCGTATACTCCTCGAAGCGAGTGACAGAATTAAAAACCGGGAAGAACAAAACGACAAGATCCGACACAAAATTGTGTGGGTACCGGGGCACACGGGGGTGGCAGGGAACCGAGAGGCCGACAGGATAGCTCGAGGATACATTACTTTCCGAGCTTCCGACGAGACCGCGGAACTCAAGCCAGCACCCAGGGAATACTCGGCCATACTACAAAACTATAGAGGCCATAAAATCCATAAAATCAGTAGCACAGCACAGCCCATAAAATCAGTAGCACAGCATGTCAGCAGTCCGCTTTCTCACATATGTAATTTAATCCTTTCTACTGGGGTGTTCCCTCATGAGCTAAAGATTGCGAAAGTGTCAGTAATTTTTAAAGGGGGAAACGAAAACGACTTAAACAATTACCGACCAATATCGGTTTTGCCAGTCTTTTGAAAAATTATGGAGCAGGTTATTTACATTCGCTTAATAAATTTTTGTAAACAAGAAGGTATAATTGCAGAACAACAATATGGCTTTCAGAAAGACAAGTCCACTGAAAAAGCATTACTTAACACTAAAGATAAAATAATAAGCAACTTTGAGCAAAAATATCATACAATAGCACTTTTCCTTGACTTCAAGAAAGCGTTTGATTCCATCAAACACAATATATTGTTGCAAAAGTTATACAACTATGGAATCAGAGGAATCGCATTTGACTTAATAAAAAGTTACTTAGATAGTCGACAACAATACGTGCAGATAAACCAAGCAAAATCAGGTCCAGGAACAATAAAATACGGGGTCCCACAAGGCTCCATTTTAGGGCCCTTACTGTTTTTGTTTTATATCCTCCTGAGACCCGAAGTGAATTTGAGTGCACAAAAACTTTGTAGGGTTTCAGAATAAACTGGTAGGAGTACAAAGATGAAAAGTGAGAAATATTTTCTCAACAGAACTAATAGTTTCAGCTCAGCACGATGTCCAATATATTGGACACTAGGACTCTAGCCATATTTTCCCACCCAGTGGGCGTGCCACAAAATACTTCAGATTAAGCTGTGAAAGTTGTGCGAAAAAAATACTTTATTATGACAAAAGTCAAAGTAGCAAAATATACGTCAACTGAATAAAAAAAGTTTCGCTGTGCTCACGTGCTGTGTGCCTTTTCGAAGCATCTTCTGTCTTTTGTTATGCGGAACTGCTGACATTTTGTGCAAAAAAACTTTGTTTTCATGGTGCACCCCTAAAACCTGCAGCGCACAGCGTTAGCTGCGTCAGACAGCCTTGGGAAGTGGTAGGCACTTTTGTTGGTCTCTCCTCGTCGAGCTTGCTTTGATGGTGGGCTCCACTCAACTTCACTGTCACTCTCTGTTTCTTGTTGTTTTTTTTTTCCCTGACGTTTATTGCTTCTTGACGTTTCTTGGGTTTCTTGCTGTTTTTGGATCGACAATAGTGTCGTCGTCGCTGTCCGATAGGTTAATGTCTGATGTGTTGGAGGCCGCCGCGGTGGCTCAGTGGTTAAGGTGCTCGTCTGCTGGCCCGAAAGACGCGGGTTCGATCCCGGCAGCGGCGGTTCAATTTCTTTGGAGGAGAAATTCTAGAGGCCCGTGTACTGTGCGATGTCAGTGCACGTTAAAGAACCCCAGGTGGTCGACATTTCCGGAGCCCTCCACTACGGCGTCTCTCATAGCCTTAGTTGCTTTGGGACGTTAAACCCCATAAACCAACTAAACCAAGCAACTGATGTATTGGCTTGTGCAATTCTTTGTAAAACTGCTTCGGCCGTCTCATCAGGAACGCGAGGCCTGTCTCCTACAACAAAAAAGATGTTATTTCGTCCCCAGCCGTGAAATACCAGCAGTATTCGTTTACAGTTACTGCGAAAGCCATCTCAAAAGCGCGGTCAAAATAACCGGGCTGAGTCCCAGCGTCCAACGTATTCGACACGTGAAATCAGATTGAAAGCACAGAAAAGTTAGGTCATGTAGAGTTACAATTATGATATCTACATGTTTTCTGTTCTATTTTTGTTGATATCCAACAAAATTTACTCGTTCAAAGTAGGTAAAATCGCAGAAACAACACTTACTTCTCCGGCAGGTACCATAGAACGCCGCGCCGCTGAACGCCGCCGTTTTCAAAGCGTTTTGGCGGGAAAGTGAGCAGTTTAATTTCAAAAAAGGTGCACAGATGGCGCCACCAGTTGTCCAATGTATTGGACAAGTGGGTTTTATGAAGATGAATCTTTCGGCGCGGGAGTACTGGCTTAAAAGCTAATGTCCAATATATTGGACAAATTGCCATACACGGGTCTCAGGAGGATATTAATGACATTATCGATATTCCACTTACGCCAGATATAATCCTGTATGCAGACGATACTAATGTATTTTTTTCTGGAACAGACTTAGAAATGCTTGAAAGGCAAACAAACAGCTGGCTAAGCAACCTATCACAATGGCTTAACATTAATCAATTAGCCTTGAACACTAATAAAACAAAGTACATTATTTTCCGTCCCAGAAATAAAGCCATCAGTAGAGAACCTACTATACAATTTCGTGGGGAACACCTAGAACGAGTAAACTCTCACAAATTTCTGGGGGTTATTTTTCAAGAAAATCTGATCTGGTCTTTGCACATAGAAAAAATACGAAAAGGTATTTCCAGATCAATCGGAATTATCTTTAAAGTAAAGAACTTACTACCAATGTGGTTAAAAAAACAGTTGTATTATAGTCTAGTTTTTTCTCGTTTGCAATATTGTATTCTTGTCTGGGGAACTACGACAAAAACAAACATGGAAAACCTGCTTATACTACAAAAACGAGCCATACGATTAATAGAAAACTCTCCATATAGAGCCCCCTCAGCCCCACTTTTCGAAAAACATCAGATATTAACTATCACGAATATCATGAACAAAAGAGTAGCTTTGAAAATATATGATCAAATAAAAATGGACCCGGCTGGGTTCTCGCAAACTTCCTTCTTTAGAGACCACGACCATAACCTTCGGCATATTACCTGTAGAAAAGAACTAGTGCGTACGAACTACGGTACACAAACGCTAAAGTATCGAATCGCTGATCTTCTAAATAAGTACCCGGGTATTATAGAAATCATTCACGACAGTCGTTCCATGAAAGCATTTAGCAAAAAGCTAACCCATTTCTTTTTGTGACATAGCAATGGCTTACTTTTTCTGCACATATCTGCCCTATAAAAAAATAAAAAATCCATGTTCTATTAGAAAAGAAAACCTTACTTTGGCCGGCTTAGTTAAGCTCTTCATGCCTTTTGTTATGTTCAGGGACACCGATATTAGTATTTTATGTGCAATTCTGTGTAACAATGTTGACTGACGAATATACTTTTTGTAGCATTTCTTAATTGTGTGCCTTAAGTGAATATGTGCTGTTTTTCTTGTTTTTTCTTTTTTTTATTTTCGTGTATAATGTTATATGCAATGTCTCTTTGGTGTTACGGTCTGTTTTCTTTGGTTAAGCCTGCCCACTGCTCAGTTGTAGAGTGTAAAGGGGGCGGACGCTTCGTCAGGCAACTTTTGATTGCCTTTTTGTTCGCCTCCTCGGCAACCAAGTGTTGTTGAAATAAATCTGAATCTGAATCTGAATCAGAAGAATGCGATATCCCCCACCGCACAAATCTCTCAGCAGAGAGGAAGCTGTCACTTGGAGACAATTACAAACAGGCGCTTTCCCAAACCTACATATACTAAACAAAATGCACCCTACGATATACACGAACAAATGTCCCTGGTGCGACGAAAAAACTACACTATACCACATCACATGGGCCTGCCAAAACATAGACGTGGTCCCCAAAATACAAAACCCGAGTGCGGAGCAGTGGGAGACTCTGCTGTCCAGCGACCGCTGCGAAGACCAACAAGGTCTGGTACAGCGAGCTCTACGGGCGGCAGTGGCCAGCGGAGCCCTGGACTGAGGGCAACCGACCACTGATTAGAGGCGGACGACTTCGACAGAGAAGGCTCCTGGGGGTAGAACCAAGACGTCTATGAAGGTGCCCCCAAACCGCAGGTAAAGCCATTAGTGTAAATAAAGTTTTCCCTTCCCTTCGCCACCACTACCACCTTCTCCTGAGCGATTTCGCGGAGCGCCGGAGATCCCCAACTGCGCATGTGCGAGGAGCGAGTGGGAGACAGTTAGTGCGTAATTTGCTTTCCTCAAATACAATTTACATTTTCTTCATTACGGCCCCTCTATCTACTTTCACTCCGACCTCCTCCATTCCTGCACGGTGCGGCTCAGGTGTACACAGAGATGACAGAGAATTACTGCACCATTCCCTTTACTCAAAAAGCGCTGCATTCAAAGGGCAAGGCATCGCGCCGAACGGGTGGTTGCATTCCGTGGAGTCCCTGGCAGCGCTACAACACGCTGTCGCGTTCCCCTCCTAAGGGCGAAGCTTAAAGGGACACTGAGGAGAGCACTATTAATATATTTTTTATAGCAAAATCCGATAGTTCGGCATGTCATGGCTTTGTTGCCACTTGGCCGGCAGCGAAAAATGCATTTATTTCTAAGAAATTTGGATTCGAATTTGAAAAGGTTTTTCCCGCCGCTGTGATTCAAACTTGGGATTCGGCTATGACGACAGAGGACTAAGTGACGTGAAACATGACGTGACATGACGTGATGCAGACTCCGTGATTTCTGGCTGCCAGCAGTGCGGCCTAGCAGCAGCCGAAAAGAAAGCTACCGCCGGCCGCACGTTGAAGGCATCTATCGGCTATTGCGGCCGTCGCTACAGTCGCTTCGCTTACGTTTGCACCGGCGTTTTGCGAGCGTTGCGATGGATCTCGTTCTCGAAGTCGTCAACGAAGTTCTCGCAAATAGACACCTTTAGCATACCGTGTACCTTGATACCGCTAGCGGAATATCGGGAGCCCGCCTAACGCCGGCGAGCAGGCGCTGATTGGTCCCGATGCTTCAGGCGAGCGCGTAGCTGCCCGGCACGTGGCGCCATCTGGCGACGTCAAGGAGATTTGCGCATGCATTGGCTGCGCCTCAGTGATTTGTGCTTCTCGTGTCCTAGCGTTGCTAGAACCATTGGTTCTAGCAACACGGTTTTGTTATATGACGTCATGACGCTTGTACTTGCGAGTGTGGCCTGTGGCGGCGATACCTGTATTTTGGTCCTTGCTCTTTTCTACGTTACAAGAGCTTTGTTGTCAGTATGAGTGGCGTTTTTGTAATCAGGAGCTGGTATTCTGTCGATACAAGCCAACTTCAATTTCTCCTCAGTGTCCCTTTAAGGGTCATTAATTAGCAGTTCATTATTATTTCACAATGAATCAGTAATTATCCACAATTATAAATGGTCATTCCTTAGTGATTAGTATTTAATTATGCGTGACGTCATGCAGTGGTGACGTCACCAGTGCCACAAAGGAAGTCAATGTGGCGCGAAAAACGCTTTCGCCTCAACGTACTTTAGACAGTCAAAGTGCCCCCTGAGATGCCGCCGCTGCTGCGATTTCCGCGCCATTGCTTCCGCAATTCTACTCGGGATGGCTATTGATCAAACCACAGCCAATTGTTTTCTTACTGCGCGGTAAATGTGTCCAGCGAGATATGTGAGACAGGCACTGCTCGTTTTTCCTTCCAGAAAAACCAATTTTTACCCTAGGTCCTCGGCGTTCATTGTGTCCATTGGCGTTGACATTGACGACGTTTTATCCGATAATTTTAAAGAAAGGTAGTGCGCATACCCGGCTTCCTGGGTCAGTAGACGCGGGAATCGCGCTTATATGTACGTGGGGTGGAGAAAGAGATGTGGACTGCATACTTTAGCGCTGACAACGTTGTGGCAGACTTGCGTACTGCAGCGGGCCACAGCGTTCATTGGGTGGCCAAAACTCGCCATCAGCGGTTGACTGCCCCCTGCCAAGGTGGTGGAATGGGCGCGCTGATTACCTAGTGTGCGGAATGCATTCAGCGTTACAGACGCCAAGCCGCGTATACTTCTCGATCCACCGTAGCTTTCGCTCTCTAACAAGGTTCAAGAGTAGTTGAACCGCACCTTATTTTTTGAGGTAAGGAAGTGTCGAAGTAATTGTTTCACACATCTAGGTGTACACCCGAGCCGCGTTCTAATGGAAGGGATAAAGGGTTGAGGGTGGTGGTGCTGGATAAAACATTTGTTAGGAAGGCATAGGAGGTATGTTTGGATCAGGCCGTAAGGGACCGATCCTTAGAAGCAGTAGGTGGAGGTCCCTAGCTTGGGACCCCAGTGGCGGTGGCCGCCGCCCGGGCGCGCCCGGTTAAGGCTTGTTGGACCTGTAATTCGTGGCAGCCGAGTAGGGCCACCTCCCAGTCCTCCAGGCTTGAGTTGGGGACGAGGGGAGTAGCCGGATTGGAGGGGCAGGCCCCTACGATGTGATAGGTGTCAGAAGACACCGCTCTGCAGTGCGGGCAGCTGCCGTTAAAGGAGGGGTCAAAATGTTTCGTGCTGCCGGCACTGCAATGTATTGGTGAGAAGCGGAGAAAGAGCCGTTCATCAGCCTTCTTGAGGCCTTTACATGGGCGAGGGTAAAGGCGATGACTATCTTGAAAGTAGGTGTTAACTTCTTAGAACGTATCATATCAGCCTGACTACGCCCACTGCAGGGCAAAAGCCTCTCCCATGTCTCTCCAATTAACCGTGTCCTTTACCAGCTGCGACCACCGTATCCCCGCAAACTTCTTAATATCACTTGCCCACCTAACTTTCTGCCGCTTCCTGCCTTCCTACGTTTGCCATCTCTTGGAATCCACCCTGTTATATTTAAGGACCACTGGTTATCTTGCCTTCGCATTACGACCCCTGCCCAAGCCCATTTATTGCTCTTGATTTCCACTAGGAGGTCATTAACCCACATTTGTTCCCCCACCCACTCCGCGTGCCCTTAACATACGCTGAACCCTCTTTGTTAGCGTTCACGTTTCTGCCCTGCAGTTGAGTACCGGTAAGACACAGCTGTTGTAGACTTTTCTTTTGAGAGATATTGGCAAACTGTCAGTCATAATATGAGAGAACCAGCCATATGCGCTCTACCCCATTCTTATTCTTCTAGTTATTTCCCTCTCATGATCCGGATCAGGGGTCATTACCTGCCCTAAGTGGACATATTCTCTAACAGCGCTAACAATTCCGAAGTGCTGTTGCCTTGCTAGGCTCTTATTACTTTGGTTTTCTGCATGTTAATTTTTAGCCTCACCGTTCTGCTCTGCCTGTCTAACTCATTGATCATGCTTTGCAGTTCGCATCCTGAGTGACTTAGCGAGGAAATGTCATCAGCGAATCGCAAATTACTTTGGTATATCCCATTAACTCTTAACTCCAACTCTACCCATTTCAGGCCACCGCATACTTCCTGTAAACAGGCGGTGAATAGCAATGACGTGATCGTGTCTCTCTGCCTTACACCTTTCCTTATTGGAATTTTATTGTTGATTTTATGGAGGACTATGGTAGCTGTGCAATCGCTGTAAATATCTTGCAATATGTTCACATAACACTCTTCTCCACCCTGATTCCGCATTGCCTTCACGACAGCCGAGGCTTCCACTGATTCAAATGCTTTCGCGTAATCAATGAAGGCTATATAATGGATTGGTTATATTCTCCGCATTTCTCTATCACCTGATTGACAGTGTGAATATGGTCAATTGTCGAGGATCCTTCACGAAAGCCTGCCTGATCACTTGGTTGATTGAAGCCTAGCGTTTTCCTGACTCGATTAACAATTACCTTAGTAATTTCTTTGCAGGGAACTGAAAGTAAGCTAATCGGTCTGTAATTCTTCAAGTCCTTGTCATCTCCTTTCTTCTGAATTAAGATATGGTTAGCGTTATTCCAAGCTCCTGGTATGCTCGAGGTCACATGGCATTGGGTGTACAGGGCGGCAATTTTTCTAGTACAATCTCTCCTGCGTCCTTCAACAACTCCACTGTTATCTGATCCTCACCAGCTGCTTTCCCCATTTCTAGTGCTCCTAAGGCTCTCTTTACTTCCTCCTTCGTTACTGGCGGGATGTCCCATTGGTTTGCTCGACTGCTTCTCTTAGTAACGTTGTGGTTACATTCGCTACTGCATAGATTTGCGTAAAACTCTTCGGCTACTTTAACTATCTTATTCATATTGCTAATGACATTGCCCTTTTTGCCTCTTAGCGCATACGTCGGGTTTTTACCTATACATAGTTTCCTCTTCACTGCTTTTAGGCTACCTCCGTTCTTTAGAGCATGCTCGATCTTCTCCATGTTAAACTTTCTTAAGTCGGCTAACTTGATCTCATTTATTAACTTTGATAGCTCTGCTAGTTCTATTCATTCTCCGTAGTAGACGTCCTCATGCTTTGGCGTTTCTTAATCAGATCTTTAGTCTCTCAAGATAGCTTGCCGGTACCCTGTCGAACCATCCTACCACCTACTTCTCCGGCAAACTCCGTAGCGATAGCTGTGAGATTATCATTCACTGTTTCAACAGTACGGTCGTCTTCTTCAGTTGAAGTGGAAAATCTGTTCTGCAGCCAAATCCTGAATTCCTCTACTTTCTCTACGCTAACTCCTTGATAGCTTTCCGCGTCACTAGCTTCCTCCGTTCCCTCTTGAAATTTAAGCTAATACGAGGCCTTACTATTCGTTGGTCGCTACAATGGACCGTTCTGAGGACCTGCACATCCTCTACGATGCCTGGGTGAGCGCACAGTGTGAAGTGAATTTCATTTTTAGTCTCACCATTGGGGCTCTTCCATGCCCACTTCCTGTTTGCTCGTTTGTGGAAGTTTTACGATCCGTAAATTATTTCTAAATGCGAACTTTACTAATAACTCTCCCCTGCTATTCCTAAAACCTATCCCATAGTCGCCTGCCGCCTGGTCTCCAGTCTGCTTCCTGCCTACCTTCGCATTGAAGTCGTCCATCAGTACAGTGTACAGTGATATTACTTCGGTCATTGCCGATTCCACATTTTCATTGAAGCCTTCAACGACCTGGTCATCATGCCTTGACGTAGGCCCGTAGGTCTGCACCACCTTCAGCTTGTACCTCTTATTTATTTATTTATTTATTATACCTCAAATGCCCCAGTTGGGGTATTACATGAGGGGTGGGCTTATTACAGGCGTTATGTTATTCTTTCGATGAATGACTTGAAGCGGTCTGGATGGATGTGGCGAACTGCTTCGGCAGGAAGGTGATTCCAGTCCTTTGCTGTCTGAACGAAAAAAGCGTTCAGATGCGCAGTGGTATGTGCTGATGGCGGGTAGACTGCTTTGCCGTGGTTAAGGCGGTGAGAGGCTCGATGTGCAGGGACGATGACACAGCTTCCAAGTGATGAGTGGTAAAACTTGTGAAAAAGGCATAGTCTGGCTATTTTACGTCGCGAATCGAGGGATGGAAGATTAGATTGCAACTTCATATTAGTGACACTTGAATGATAGGAGTAGTTCGAATGAATGAATCTTGCTGCACGATTTTGAATGGATTCGAGGGCGAGAGAAAGATTTGTCTGATGAGGGTCCCAAACTGCACATGCGTACTCCAATTTGGGACGGACGAGTGTTATGTAGGTAAGCTGTTTTATAGAAGGAGGTGCTAGACGCAGGTTACGACGTAGAAAACCGAGCACGCGGTTGGCGTCTTTAGTAATGTTAGAAATGTGGGAAGCCCAGTTCAGGGAATTAGAAATGGTGACACCAAGGTATTTATAAGATTCAACAGCGGAAATTACAGAGCCAGAGATATAGTAATTTGGTGAAACAAAGGACTGCCTGCGATGAAATGTAATTAACGATGTTTTATTAGTGTTTAAAGACATGAGCCATTTGTTGCACCAAGATTCGATGTAGTCCAGGTCTGCTTGCAATATTTCGGGATCGCTGGTGTTAGTGATAGGCCGGTAGATAACGCAGTCATCTGCAAACAATCGCATGTTAGAAGTGATACCAGTAGGCAAGTCATTAATGTAGATTAAGAAAAGCAAAGGGCCGAGTACTGTGCCTTGTGGCACACCAGAAACAACGGGGTGCAAGGGGGAGGAGTGTCCATTAGTATGTACGAACTGTTGACGGTTAGTGAGGAAGCTTCGTATCCAATCAAGAATGAGAGGGTTAAGGTTCAGTCGTGAAAGTTTAAAAAAAGCCGTCTATGGGGAACTTTGTCGAAAGCTTTCTCAAAATCCAAAAATAATGCATCCACTGGTATGTTAAGGTCTAGGTTAGTACTAACGTCATTAATGAAGAGAGCTAGTTGAGTGTCACATGACATACCTTTTCGGAAACCGTGCTGACAAGGATGAAAGAAATTTACTGATATAAGGAAATTGACGATGTGAGAGTAAATTACATGTTCCATTAACTTCGAACAAATGCTTGTGAGGGATATGGGACGATAGCTCTTGCATGAAGATGGCAAACCTTTTTTTGGTACTGGAATCACCTTGCCTACCTTCCAGTCCTGTGGCACCACTCCAGATGATAATGATTGCTGAAATATGTAGGAGAGTATTAGGCTTGTAATATTTTTTGTGTTCTTGAGTAGTTTGGAGTTGATCCCGTCGACACCGGCTGAGGATGAGACCTTAAGGTTGTCTATTAAATTCTCGATGCCAATAGCGTCAAAGGTAACGGCAGGCATGACTGGGTGATTGTATTGCGGGAAATCTGGGAGGTTATCATCAGGCTCATTAGTAAATACGGATGAAAATATGGAATTTAGAGCTTGAGGCACTGCCGGATCAGGAATAGGATTGTTGTGTTCATCGAGAAGAGATAAGGGATTGGATTGGGTTGGGTTAATAATTTTCCAGAATTGTCTAGGATTTGTGAGTAGCATATTAGGCAATGTATTTGAATAGAAGGCGCGCTTAGTTCTAGTGATCAATGATTGAAGCGTTTTGTCAGTGGTGTAGTATTTTTCCCAAGCGGAAGGGGTGTTTAAGCGTTTAGCTGTTCGATATTGTCTTTTCTTTTTGTTGCTTAGGCGCTTTAATGTAGTGTTGAACCAGGGGGACATTGATCTTTCGGTTACTGTTATAGTAGGAACATGTGTATCGATGAGTTCGTGCATTTTGTGCTTGAAAAGCGACCAGTTGGTTTCAATGGAACGAGTGGTGAAATCTGCTAGATACGACGTGCTAAACTCAGATAACTTATCATTTAATTTTGCGTAATCCCCTTTATGAAAAAGTGTTAGTTTCTTCTTAGCTTTTTTGGTATGAGGTAGCTGGCAGTAGATCGAGGCTTGTATTATTTTGTGATCACTAATGCCACGTAGATACGTAAGGGAAGATATGTTGTCGGGGTGGGAAGTGAGCACTAAGTCTAGTATGTTCGCGGAATGGTTATCTTCTCTAGTAGGGATGGAAACAAGCTGGGATAACCCGAATGTAAGGCATGCATTGACGAAATCGCTTTCGGCGTTATTTTTAGCTGTTGTTAATGTGACGTCAGACCATGTGATAGCAGGAAAGTTAAAATCACCTAACAGGAAAATGGAGGCTTGGCGGTATGACGATGTTAAAAAGTGAACGGCGTTGTAGAAGTGTTCAGAAAACGAGGGATCTGCGTCTGGGGCTCGATAGAAGGTTCCGATAATAATGGGTGGGTATGAGATGTTACATATTACAAACACGGCTTCTAAAGAAGAAGTGATGTTAATTAGAGTGCAGTGGAGGGAGTAGTGGGTAGCTATGAGTACACCACCGCCGCGCCTAATTACGGTAGCTGCCACCCTCCCGTTATTAATACAAAACTCCTCTAGGTTGCTAGCTATATCCACATTGATGGGGATGTCCACACCTAGTTCTCGTCTCTCTGCTAATCTACGATAACACAATACGTGCCCGCCCTTTAGGACTGTATAGGCCTCATCTGTCCTCCTAACCTAACTAAGCCCTATGACATCCCATTTAGTACTCGCTGATTCCTCCAACAGCAGTGCTAAGCTAGCCTCACTGGATAAGGTTCTAGCGTTAAGCGTTGCCAGGTTCAGTTCCTAATGGTAGCCTGTCCCGAGCCAGCGATTTTTAGCACCCTGTGCTGCGTCACAGGTCTGGCCGTCACCTTTGTCAGTTGCTCCGTAGCCGCTGGGGACTGAGGGCCGAGGGTTAATTGGTTTCTTCATAGAAGGTTGCGGCCCAGTACTACACCAGGGTTGTGAAATGCTGTTCTGGTGAGCAAGTGCTGTGTCGGTTCTGGTCACCGAGATCAAGCCGCACTCCAGGCCTGGTTATGTAATTCCATAGACACGTGGTTTTTTTTAAACCCGGTGGAGAATTGCATGGCACCGAGATTCGAGCCCCGGTCCTCTTGCATGCGAGGTGGATGCTCTACCTCTACGCCATCGCTGCTAGCCTGATGGCATCGATCGGATAAAATTCGGGTTCCTGATCGGATGGGTGGCTGGGGGGAGAGAAAACAGCCCAGTGAGAGAGCGTGTGGGTGGCTGCGTCTGCTGCCTCGTTTCCTGCCAGCTACTGATGAGCAGTGGTCCATATAAGGTAACCGGTTTGCGCGGCCGGTGTCCCGTATGGAATTTTGGTAGAATCGATAGGATAGGAAGTGAGTGCATCCTTGTTCGACGTTCCGACAGGCCCCTCCCGAGTCGGTGATTATGTATTTTGAATGAGAATTTGGGGCCGCGAGAGCAATGGCGACCTATTCTGCGTGCGTAGCACTGCAGGCTCTGAAGGCGACGCCGTTAACTACAAGTTCATTACCTGCGCAGTGTACAAAAGTAACGTAATCTTCATGCAATAACACATTTTTTGATTACGCAGGCGTTCGCCCTGCGTGCTTCTTTTTTCTTTTCTTGCAGCTCTGTGAAAATAGGTAGCAAACATTGGCAGTGAGTACTAAGGAGTTGCTACACACCCGCCACCTGTGGCCTCATGGCTTGCTCGATACTGGCTGCCATTCAATATCGCGCATGAAATTAGCCACCTGCACGCTACTGGAGGCGGGTGTGGAGCGTCTGCTTAATATTCCCCGCGAAGCTCTCTAGTTTATAACAGTAAAAAGGAGAGGGACCCAATAGAAAGCTGCATTAAACATAACTTGCTATCGATGTTCAGATGTGTCAGAGACACACGCTTCCAATTTCTTCTCGCCCCTGTGGAGGAGTTGGACGGGTGCCAGAGGGCGGAAGAGGGATGGTGAGGAAACCGATATTTGTAAATTTTGCGGCCACGTGGCAACATTAGATGACATAATTTGGAGATGCGTTCGTGCCCCAGGGCGCAACGCGATTTAAACTAGCGATGAATGGGAGACCACGCTGAGAAGCTCCGACAAAAAAACCCAGCGCTTCGCCGTCCACCTGGCGGCCGAGGCTGAAGACCTCTTCTCCTAGACGGGATCGGATGTCCTCCGGCCGCGGTGCCACAGACTGCCTCCCCGGACGCCTGCGTGCGGACCCGGAGGTGGCTGCCGCACCATATTCGGCGGAAATAAATGTTCTTCCTCCTCTCCTCCTTGCTATCGGTTACCGGGGCAATGTTGGCGGATGGCTGGAAAGAGGTCTTAAATTGTTCTTATTTGGGCTGGTATTTGCGTAAAGTATCGGGCCACTTACAAACCAATTAAAATTTAGTCTCGGCTGTGTATAGGTTCTTCCTCAGCCCTCCTTCGGGAAGTCGGCAAAACGCGTTGGGCCAATGTCAATCCCGAACCTCGGCCCAGTGTATTTCAGCAAGGTCGGCCCGTGCAGTTTTGATCGGCTTGGCTATGTAAGGCCGACGACACACAGAGCTCGTTTTGCCCCTTGGGATGTATATCTGTTATAGATTTATAGTATGAAGTAAAAGTTCTATGCTTCCGTGCGTAGTGGCTGTGTCGGCGAGGCCGGAGAATCTGTGAAGAAGTGATCATTACGGGCACAGCGTCTTTGCCCCAGGCTCACTTCCTAATACGGAGCGGCGCTTGGTAGCAGCGAGACGCCGCCAATCCACCAAACGCCCGTAAAAAATTAATAGGGAGCGGTAATTAGCGCCAGAAATGTGATCGTCAACATCATCGTCAACCAGGCTACTTCCACTTTCTGACAAAAGCCTGTCCAACAGCTCTCTAAATGAGCACTTCCCGTGCTAGCTTCGGCCCACTACGCCCGCAAACTTCTTCATCTAATCCACCTACCTATTTACTTGCCGAGCAACGCTGCTCTTGCCTTTGTTGTAATCCAGTCCGTGCCCTTAACAGCCATCGGTTATCTTCCCTTCTCATTATATACCCTGCTGAAGCCCATTTCGCCTCTTTGATTTGTACTAGCATCTCCTTAACGGTGTTTGTTCTACTGAACCGGAGTACCCGGGTTCGAACCCGGCCGTGGCGTCCGCGTTTCGTTGGAGGCTAAACGCAAGAGGCGCCCGTGTGCTGTGCGATGTGAGTGCACGTTAAAGATCCCCAGGTAGTCGAAATTAATACGGAGACCTCCACTAAGGCACCTCTTTCTCTCTTTCTTCTTTCACTCCTACCTTTCTCCCTTCCCTTACGGCACGGTTCAGGTGTCCGCCGAGATATGCGAGACAGATACTGCGCCATTTCCTTTCCTGAAAAACCAATTTACCATTTTACCCTGACACACTCTTCCCTCTTCCTCTCTCTCATCGTTACACATACTATTTTTTTTTTGCTATATCCCGCTGTGTCGTCCTAAATTTCAGTTGAACATTTCTGCCTCATAGGTGAGTACCGCTAGGATACAGTTGTTGTAAACTTTTCTCTTGAGGGACGTTGGCAAACTGCCATTCATTCATGATACGCTAGTGCTTGATAAGAAGGTGAGCGTGCGTGACTCCATCAAAAGCTTTGCGGGAATTTAGGAAAACGCACTACACGACTTCCTTGCGAAGTCTAAATGATGAGTAAATTGTGAATCTGTGTACTGCGAGGTAAACAATGTCTGTCACCATAAAGGCTGGAACTTATGCCATTCTGTTTCGGTAAGAGACTGTTAACCCAAGAATATCTTGGATGCTCCATGACTCTCCTTACTTCCCTAACCCAAAAAATTTGACACGCCATAGGGACTCTATCCTGCACACAAGTTCGTTCTCTTTATTCCTTGTCAAAACCTGCCGCAAACATTGCTTGTTAGCTTATTCTCTACCCTTCAAGTTGTTCTCAGGTGACGGATGCTTCGGGCAGGAGGCGATGCCATCCACAAGTTCACGCACGCTCGCGATTCGATCTGGAAAGTCTGAAAGCCATTGCATAGATCTCGTAGCTCACACTACATTGTGAATAACCTGTGAGGTGTAGCATGATCAAAAGTCACAAAGATACCGCGCTCGGCCTTGCTCACCGCGCTTCGCCACGCGGGTTTCATTGCAGATTTTACTTGAAGTACAGAAATGACGAAGATAAACGCTACTACGAATACCGGTTCCCGAAGTCTGCCGGCAGTACAGAAGCCTTTGCTTCGCGAAAGTACAATGAGGCCGACAAAGCCGTGATTATCGAGCCATCGCGAAATGTGGTTCGACCGGGCATCCGCATTATAAGCATTTACCTTGACACATCTTATAAGGTTATGGTAAGTATAAATTACCCTCTGCTCGGTAACTAGCTTGAAGTCTGAGTTTTGCGACTAGGATCTGTGCGTTCAGATTTGAGCACGATGTGTGAACTGCCTTGCATGACGCCACAGCAGTGGAGGCCTTTTGTGCAACACTATATGCTATTTCTCAACAGCCTGAAGGCGGTTTCATGCAGGTTAATAAATTTATGGCGGTGGTGTGTGTAGAGTTCTCACAAGCCTTCACGTGCGGCAATCACGTACGAAGTATTGCTATCAATGTTGGACACGTGTTGAGAAAATCCGATGAAGGATTTGTCTCATGGCCTTTGTAAAATTTCACAGCGCATTCCGTCATCAAGGCTAGATGTACGAATAAGATGCACGTACGAATAAGATGCACGCCAACCATACATTTTTCATTCATCATTCTCTATATGCAAGGACTGGCTAAGGCCTAATGGAGGGGAGTGAAGTGGGAATCAGTCTCCAAATTGAGACCCAGCACGGCGTTGAGGGCACTAGTGGCTGTCCAGTCTTCTTATGTCTAGATAAGGAGGCTGGAAGTGCAGCGGGCGCGCCCAAATGAGGGAACGTAGTTCAAAGTTGAAATCAGCAGGGCAACTACCACAGCAGAAATTGCGTAGCGTCATCTTGGACGGTAGATAGATGCGATAGCCGCACTCCGGTCTTGAGTTCAGTTGTATGCTACAGGTGGGATTAGCCTAGCTTATTCTGCCGGCAATTGCTCAACCGTAGCGTCGCTTATGTGTTCATAACGTCCTACAACCGGTACGATCTGCCCCGCTGTGCGCACAGTCACTTACAATGGTACATATTCCACTCCCGCCGTCGCCATCTATGCACACATTCACTCACAGCAGAACATAATCCACTCCAGAAGTCACCATCTGCCGCCGCGGTGGCTCAGCGGTTATGGTGCTCGGCTGCTGACCCGAAAGACGTGGGTTCAATCCCGGCCGCGGCGGCTAGAATTTCTTTGGAGGAGAAATTCTAGAGGCCCGTGTACTGTGCGATGTCAGTGCACGTTAAAGAACCCCAGGTGGTCGAAATTTCCGGAGCCCTCCACTACGGCGTCTCTCATAGCCTTAGTCGCTTTGGGACGTTAAACCCCATAAACTAAACTAAACTAGAAGTCACCATCTATACACACATTCAGTCACTTTAGAACATAGTCCATTGCAGTGCAGCATCCATGCAGACATTGACTCGCAGAATAACATAGTCCACTCCAGAATACACCATCGACGTACACATTAAATCACAGTAGACAATAGACCGTCCCTGGTGTCCCTATTTAGAGTCAAGAACAGTGTCCTGCTGGAATGTTAAAAGAAGGCGGGAAGCCTCCCTTCTCCATATCTGGTTTCCACTTAAGTAGACAATGTCCTGAGCTGTACTGTGAAGGGCTCCTGTTCTCTGGAAAGAAGCGAACATCACATACCTTGCCGCGTTGTACTCTGGGCAGTACATAATTTAATGTTTTATATCGCCGCGCGCACCACATATAGAACATAACGGAGACGATGCCATGCCTGTGTTATGCATCGAGACAGGAGTACGAGCAAAGCCCGTTCGAATTCGATGTCGTAGAGTGGCGTGGGATCTTCTCAGTGCCTTGAGCACCCGTGGCTTTAGGGGCGCACTCCACAGGGTGCAAAATTATCGAGCACCTTTCTTCTGAAGAGTCGTTTTGCATCTGGAGGGACTTTTTTGATGAATGTCTTGAGAGAGCTTTATGGGCGAGGCTCTCTGCCACCTCATTGCCTCTGACTCTTATGTGAGAGAGCACCCATTGAAAATATAGAGTAAAGCCTCTGTTGTGCAGGTTCTCTACCAAGCATACAGAGCTTATACCCAAGGCATCAGTAGGGAACCGGCGGCCTAACCTCTGAAAGGCAGATTTTGGATCAGTTAGGATGACAACAGGTTGAGCCGGACAAGACCCTAACTTCCGAAAAGGCGCCTCAATAGCAACACTTTCGGCCGCTGTAGAGGATACAACAGCATTAATTCGTACAGATCGCTTAGAGTCCAAGAAAGGGATGTAAAAAGCCGCGGCACTAGTTTGTTTGACCTTCTACGCAGAACCATCCCTGAAAATTTGAAGATGGCGGTGGTGGTGAAAACTTTTATTTTGTGAAAAAGAGTTTGGGAGCCACAGAGTGGCCCCGCTACATGGTCGGCGTCCCTAGTCCGGGACACCGCACGACGAGGCCCCGTCTCTCGCCCGTTTCACCAGAGCCCTTTGGGACTCAAGCGAGGAGCAGTTGAGGAGGGCAGTCTCCCATGCCTCTCTGGAAGGGGAAGGGGGAGGTGGGGATTTTGAGTACATGCCCACACCATGTGGAAGATATCACAGGTCTGCCCACAGTGTGGGCATCGCCCATCCGTGTTAGGATCGTAATGTTTTATTATTGCAGGACAGAGTAGAGTACCTGTCTGCAGGCGCCTTAAAGTTCGCTCCTCCGTCTTACTCAGCCCTTTTGCAGGGGCCGGGAAAAGGCGGTGGTTGTCGCTATAATGTTTCAATATTTCCCTGAATCGCAGCAGCGGCTGGTTAGTCTCCGAGCCACGTTCCTTACGGAAGTGGTCGCGATGGAGAAGATGCTCCTGCGGCGGTCTACCACCTACGACAGGCCGGGACTTTCCACTTCGGTTACAGAACCGTTTCCTACCTTCGGGGTTAACCCTGACCTCCGCGAGCTGATCCGCTCTGTTGTGCGCGAACAGCTCCAGACGCTGTTCGGTACTCCCCAGCCGACGGCCGGCTCTCTCGTTAGCCTCGTCCGCGAAGAGGTTCAAGCCTTGTGGCCTTCGTTCCCGTCCGTTGACCCGCCGCCTTTTCCCATGGAGTGCCGTAGGCAAACGTATGCTGAAGCCTTGCGACGTCCTGCGCCCCAGCGATCGCCCCAGCGGAAGACGCACCTGTGGCGTGCTCCAGATCGGCGGTGTCTGTGCTTTCACTGTGGGGAACCCGGTCATCTGTATCGCGAGTGCACGTTTCGACCACCGTTTATAAAGCTTTTTTAGTTTCGAAACTTCTCCTTCCGAAGCGGCCGCGATTTGCGCCCAGCCGCTGAGATGGCGCTGCAGTCGAAGTTTGCGCCACGCTCGACGCTAGCTAGCCACGCTGCGGTGCAGCAACGTCGCTGAGCTCCGGTAGTCGTGCGCATTTGCGTCGCGTTTTCTTGTTATCAAGAGATCCTGTCATTATGAGTTGAGTGTTTGTGCGCTACGCTTCAGCAGCTTTCGGTGTGTGGTTGAGTCCGGACGCTCATGGTGTAAGCGCAACCTGCAAGTAGCGTGGGCTGCCGAATGTTCTCGAACGCCAGGTTTTGGATTTTTTCGCTGTCAGAGGGTAGGTGGTGTGCGTCATTTATCTTCTTTAGAATGTGCTAGGACTGCCAACCAAATGCCAACGTGTTTCGGGCCGGGATGTACCAGCGGGTACCGGCGCAACGCGGAGAAGAGGCACTTCTTTTCTCCGCCGACCGATCCAATTCTGCTTGCGAAATGGTCGAGAGCGATACCCCGTGCAGACAAGGTGTCGGGGAAAGCATGCAAAGTGTGCGACGCTCACTTCCAAGAGGGGATATTGTGAAGTCATATAAGCATGTAATAAACGAAGAAGTGAATGAAATCGAGCGCGGTGTATCTCAGTGATGCAATTCCTGCCATATTTCCTAATCTCCCGCTGTACTTATCCTCAAATCGTAAACGGCGAAAATCTCCGAAAATGAGAGCACCCGTCTCAAGAAACGCAGTGGCAACGCAGAGCGACACTGCAGAAGATGTCGATATCGAGCGAGAGCAACCAGAGCCCATGCAAGTCAGCTGGTTGCATGTTAATGAGCTGGTGGAGAAGAGCGCTTCTTTGAGGTTACCTCGTCAGTGGAGATCGGCAGCTCTTGAAGATGAAAATGGGCAGCGATCACAGATTGTTTTTTACAAGGCCGGATTGGAGGCAGATGTATATTCAGTACTCAAGAGTGTCGTAGTTCGCGAAGACATGAGTTATGTTGTATCTGCCCGTGGAAAACTGGTGCCGACGCTGCCCATGAATTTTGCAATCACTTCGTTAGAAGACGTAGAGGCAATTTTGCAGGTTGTACAGATATGCAAGCCTGTCATCGTTGCACCTCTAGCAGGGATGCAACGGTACCACAAGCAGTGCAGAGCTGTGACGGAGGTCAGAAAAAGGAGTCTGTATATAGTGTGCGAAAATGACGAAGGTCCTCAAAAGAAGAAGTGGACCCAAGAAAAAGGTGTGGCTTGCAGCACCTGTTTTGAGGAAGAGGCTCATTCTTGCCGCTGGCAATGTAAAAAAGCAAAGCTTGTGTAAATGGTGAACGAAGTGAAAAGGAAGATGCCTGAAAGTGTGTGAGGAGTTTTAATAAACTGTAATATGCTAATGCAACTCCACTAAAGACGAGCGTGTGGTTTTTTTTATTCTATAAGTACTAAAGACGTGTGTGGGATTTTTTTATATTATATTAGTATTTACCAGAGGAAACAGAAAAATGCCAGCATGGTATCTATCGGGCAGCTCTCTATATGTGCCTCGAAAACTAAGAAGTCGCTTGATGGAACCTCTCGAGACTAGTCTGGGGGGTTCTTCTTATCTTTAATAAAATCGGGGCAGACGTTCAGGTTTTGCAACTTCAATTATTGTTAAATCCTGTCTTGCTCAATTTCGCATTTCGAAAGCAAGAGTAAAAATTACTCGCGACCAATGGGATTGATACAGAGGGGTAAGGTCACCGTTCAAGCGCAATGCGATGGAAAAACCGCATTCTACACACACACGAAAGCGACTATTCTGCGCAAGGCGAAACGTAATCACTGATTCCCATCTTTTTACAAAACACTGGTCGCTTCTACGCCGACGCAGTTTAACTCCTTAAACTTACGAAGCGCAGATAATGACGCCACAAAGCGTGAGTAATGTCTTCTGTTAAACGCCGTGCTGGAGGACAGCGAAACGGTACGCGTCTGTAGCAGACGACGCACTTCCATGGAGCAAACTTCGACAGCAGCGCCGCGGTGGCGGGCGCGGCGGCGGGCCGCATGCTCCTTGTTGGCGCGGCAAGGAGATGCGGAACTGAAAGGATCTAAAAACGATGGTTTCGACAGCATGGGCTGCAGGGGTTCCCTGTCGACATGCCCCGCCCACCATAAGGTCAATGACTCCGGGAGATCGAGAACTACGTGGCCCAGCAGCGCATGGCGACAATTCCCCAGCGGCATTCTCGGTCTCCATCACCACGCCGACCTTCACCACAGCCCCAAAGCTCCTCCTGGATGGCGCAGAGATGGTCGCCAAGCCCCCACCAAGAAAACTAACGAGAACGACCTCTGGGGGCGAGGCCGCTGGCAATTGATGCGAACAAGACCCCCCGACAACGAGAACAGCGACCGACCGCGATTTAAAGGCAACGACTGCAGTACCTGAACTCGGAGATCGGTTCTCGTTTGATATACCCGTGCTTCCCGATGGCTATAAGGTTAGTGCTTTGGTGGACACTGGCGCTGATTTCGCGATTTTGAGCGGAAAGCTAGCGGCGCTTCTTAAGAAAGTAATGACGCCATGGTCCGGCACGCAGATTCGCACAGCTGGCGGACATGTCTAACTCCGCTTGGCCTGTGCACGGCAAGAATCCAAATTCGCAGCTCCACATTTGTTGTCAGCTGCCTAGTTCTACCTGACTGCTCCCGTGACTGTATTCTGGGCGTTGATATTCCCCGGGAGTATGGAGCTATTATTGACCTCCGAAAGCGCACTGTCACATTTTTACCGAGAAAGCTGATGTTTACACCGAGGACTGTCAACGCCGCTCCGCCCTTCGAATATCCGCCGAGAGTGTTTGGATTCTGCCACGCGCCAGTGTTTTTGTGAATGTTCACTGCAACGGACTACCTGAAGGAACAACGGTCGCAGAAGGCAACCTGTCCCTTTTGCTCACCCAAGGCATCTGCTCAGCGCGAAGTCTCATCCATCTCCGCGACGACTGGTCTCAGCTCCTGGTGACTAATGTCACTAACGAGCCCCGGCACCTTGTTCGTGCTGCCATCGCATTCGCCGACCGCTTAGCGGAGATTTGTGAATATTTCGCGTTCGAACCTGTTAGACCTGTGCGCCCATCCCTTGATGCTCTTGACATCAGCCCGGACCTTTCGATGACTCGACAGCGAGAACTACGTGCCCTCCTACTCGAATACGCTATATGTTTCGCTTCTTCGTCGAAAGTCCGGCAAACGGCTCTTCTGAAGCACCACATCATTACGCCCGACGATGCCCGCCCTATCCATCAGCAGCCGTACCGTATCTCACCGAAGGAGCGTGAGGCGATCCAAACGCAGGTGAAGGAGATACTTTCAGATGGAATCATTCAACCTTCCAGCAGCCCCTGGTCGTCACCTGTCGTGCTGATGAAGAAAAAGGATGGAACACTCTGTTTCTGCGTTGGTTATTGAAAATTGAACATCACTAAAAAACACGTCTACAGGCTGCCTCGTGTCGACGACTCGCTCGACAGACTTCGTCGCGCCCAGTACTTCTCCTCAATTGATTTAAGTAGTGGGTACTGGCAGGTAGAGGTCGACGAGTGGGACCGCAAAAAAAACGGCTTTCGTGACCCCCGACGGACTGTACGAATTTAAATTGCTACCTTTTGGGCTATGCTGAGCGCCGGCAACTTTGCAGCGGATGATGAATACCGTTTTCGCTGGATTCAAATGGCAGACTTGTTTGGTTTATGTCGATGATGTCGTCGTATTTTGTGAAACCTCTGCCGAACACCTTGAACGCCTCAGGACAGTATTAGATGCCCTCGCGTACACGTCCAGCACTAAGGTGGCGTGGAAAGTGTCATCGCGCATGCAAGCAGCACGCTTTCTCGCGCTGAAACAAACTATTCGACCACAGGAAAGGAATGCCTCGCGGTTGTGTGGGCAACCATGAAATTTCGTCCTTACCTCTACGGCCGCCCGTTCAAAGTAGCTACCGACCACCATTCTTTGTGCTGGCTGGCCAACCTTCGCGACCCATCGGGGCGCCTAGCCCGATCGAGCCTCCGCCTCCAAGAATTAGACTACAACATTGTGCACAAATTTGGCCAGACGCACGAAGACGCTGACGCACTCTCTCGCGCACTGGTCGGGTTAGCCGATGATAGCATAGAGGACGGGAGTGGTTTTATTGGAGTTGTCAGCACCCTAGACTTAATGACCCGACAGCGAGCTGACCCAGACCTGCGACCTATCATTGATTATCTGGAGGTCCGAGCTTCTGACGTACCCCGACAATTTTCTAGGAACATGCCGGCCTTCTGCCTCTGGAACGGCATTTTGTTTAAGAAAACCTCCAGCACTGTTGACCGAGCGCACATCCTCGTCGTTCCGGCAGACCTCCGCGTCGAAATCCTTCTTGCTTGCCACGATGAGCCGACCTCCGGCCACTTGGGCTTTGCTCGCACACTTGTACGCGTGCGCCGCCGTCCAACCTTACGTCAGAAGCAGCCGAGAGGGCCAACGTCGTAAGGCGCCTCCTCTCAAGCCAGTGGGTTTGCTGCAACCTATTGAACCGCGCGGGACGCCGTTAGATCAAGTCGGCATCGATCTTCTGAGCCTATTCCTTGTGTCATCGGACGGTCATGAATGGATCATAGTCCGCGACCGAGGTATGCGGAAACTAAGGCAGTGACGCGCGGCACGTCATGTGAGATCGCCCAGTTTTTTATGCAACAAATCGTGCTGCGTCATGGCACACCATCCCACGTAATCACTGATCGAAGTACGGCGTTTACCGCACAGCTCATGCGCGCCGTGTGCGAGCTCAGTCACACGAGCCATCGCCAAACCACTGCCTATCACCCACAGACGAACGGGCTCACAGAGAGACTCAACAGAACGATCGCCGACATGATCTAAATGTACATAGACTCGCAGCACAAAACCTGGGACGAGATTCTCCCGTACGTCATATACGCCTACAACACGGCCACCCAGGAGACGGCCCGCTTTACACCATTTCGTCTGGTCTACGGACGTGATGTTCAGACAATGCTGGATGCAATGCTTCTATGCAGCAATGATGATCACCCACTCACGCCAGACGCCGAGCAGTTCGCTCAGCGCGCCGAGGAAGCACGTCAACTTGCCCGTATTCATATTCAGCGACAGCAGAGCACAGATGCGCGCCTCTACAACCTCCGTCATCGGCACGTCGAATACCATCCTGGCGACCAAGTTTGGGTGTGGACCCCGGTACGCCCCCCAGGATTGTCTGAAAAACAAATGTGCCGTTACTTTGGACCTTACAGAGTTTTGCGCCGCGTCACAGAAGTGACCTACAAAATTCTTCCTGACGGGACTGCGCAGCCTCAGCGTCGCCCACCCCGCTCTGAGGTTGTGCACGTAGTCCGCACGAAACCGTACTTCACGCGGTAATGGGCAGTACACTCAGTGTTCCGCTAGTTGTCGCGTGGGACACCTTCACCCACCTCCCTTGTACATTTTTCTGTGCTTGTGCTGTTGCGTTTTTCCCCTTCCATTGCTCGTGCTCCTGCCCCGCTTATATATTTCTCGTTCTTTGGGAGGGGGAGTAATGCCACCTGTTATTCTCAGGTGGCGCTTGAAAAGGAAGACGTTGAAGTGTCTCGCGCTGGCTGGCTGCCGTATTCTGCTTGTTAGCGACCTGTCGCCCTATCTTCCGTTACAATATATATATATCAATTCCAGAATTAGCATGTGCAAGTGCGTCAGCTAATTTGTCTGCTAAGCACAGAATAAGTTTTTCGTTCCGCATTGCAAGAGCTTCAAAAGGCTTCCAAGGGCGAGATTCTCCAGCAAGGCTGCCAATAACTCGCCATATTCTCGTCATCGGTGAGAACACAGTCAAACTAGCGCAGAATGAGGCCCATTGCGAGCTTGTTCGTGTGCCATCGAATGACAGAATTCAGCCTATTGAAGGTCGTCTTCAAGTCCCTGTCGTCTTCCGCATGAGTTGTCGCTCCGCCCTTCTCGCTGCACAAAGGTTCCTGATTGTTAAATCCGGGGCCGGAAAATGATCAGGCAACTTGACCGCCGTAGTTGCTGCCTTCCTATTAAAAGTAATTTTGTAAATAATATCACGAGAAACACGTTCTAGATGCTCTTTGTACTTGTCCAAGTTCACCACATGGCTGATTTTAGGACCAAACATCTGAAAGTCGGCAGCAAACACAAAAATCGAATAATGATGACTTCCCATGCGGTCAGACGGTGTTGATTACCTAACGCGGACGTCTGGTGAATGGGAAGTCAGGTCTATAACTGTCGCTGGAGTTGGAGGCCGGAAGAAAGTGGGGCTTCCGAAGTTGGCAACACACAGGTCGAATCTGTGAATAACCTCTACGAGTTTGCGTCCACAAGAATTCGTGTTCCTGTCACCCCAGACGGCATCATGGGCGTTGAAATCACAGCAGATTCGAGGAGCGTTCGCAGAGCTGCTGCAGAAACAAATGCAATGCTGCCTTATTCCGCGGCGACACGTACACGGATGCAATAGACAGGCTTCGAAAGCCGAGCTGTATTCTCACAGCCGCTACGTCGATTTTATCCTTGCAAAGATCGACAACGTTTAAAGAAACATGTGGGATTTCCCTTGTTATGTAAAGCGCGGCATTTCCTGCAGGAAATGAGTATATGCCGCCGTTTTTATGGGCGACATATCCAATCAAACATCTCCCTTTTGGCAGGCCAGCTTCCGACAGGGCCAATACTGGACCAAAGCAGACATTTGGGCTATTTGGTGTGAATTCATGGTGGAAAACATAGCGCAAACTAGGACAGAAAAAAACAGAACAAGAGGGGAGACACTACAACGCTGACTTGCAACTAAGGTTTATTAATAAAAACAGAACAGAATATATACAGTAACCACCCACGACTGCGTACGTCATAACACCGGGGAAAACAGATTACGTGCGTGGCGTGAAAGATGATCTAAACAGGAGCAGCGCGCGTGTGCACCCGGTTATTTAAGTACCTAAATTCCAAATCTGACAAGGCCACCGAAGGTTTACTGACGCACCGTTTGCCGTTTTTTTGAATAAAGAACACTTTCATCAGCTCCCGCGTCACCTTATCTTGGTGGCGAAAAAGCACATTAGTTTTCGGGAAAAGGCGTGTGCATTTGCAAACCCGGCAGTGTGCGGGAAGGTTGTCTCGCGAGTCACTGCCGAGTAAGTTGCGGTGCTCAAAGAGCCTTACGTTTACACAGCGCCCCGTTTGCCCGATATACGCTTTACCGCAAGACAATGGCAAACCATATACAACACCATTTTTGCAAGGAATGAAAGGCGACACATGTTTTGTTGTACAAGCCTTGCGATTCTTGTGGATACCAGCCGCCAGTTTTTTGCCCACTTGTGGGCAAATTGCAGCGAGCTTCTTAGGTGCCGAGAACACCACCCTAACATCGTACCTTTTTGCCACGCTCTTTAACCCATGGGAAAGCCTGTGAGCGTACGAAATGACAGCCGGCCTACGGCGCTCACTGTCAACACGGCCTCTTCCGTTGGCCCCTGTCTTAACGCACCTCAGAACTTTTTCTCCTGCCCTGGAGATGACGTGGTCGGGAAAAACACTACTTTTCAATCGTACCACTTGCTCTGACACACTTTCCGCAACACGGTGGTGGCACGACCTAGATGTGGCGGCCTTAAGGCACGAAACAGCGATACCGTTCTTGATCAGTTTTGAGTGCCCTGACTCATAACCGAGGAGTGTTTAGATCATCTTTCACGCCATGCACGTAATCTGTTTTCCCCGGTGTTATGACGTACGCAGTCGTGGGTGGTTACTGTATATATTCTGTTCTGTTTTTTCTAATAAACCTGAGCACTGTAGGAGCTGTAGCACTGTAGAGCACTGTAGGAGCTTGTCAACTTGCTTTTGCGTTGAGACATCCAGCTGAAGAGCCCCTTGTATGTTGAACCGACTACCAATCGGAGCTGATCCAAGCAGTGATTGAATGGCCGCGAAAAGCGAGATGAGATTCCTCTTCTTAAATCAACTCCTTTCCCTGAGGATTCAGCCACTACCGGGATGCCGAACGTTCGGTGCTTGCGGTGACTCACCAAATTGAAGCCCTTGTTGCCGACGTCCGCTATATCGGCCACTGACTCGTCACCGTCCACGATCGTTGACTCATGGCCACTGATCGAAGCGGTCTCTCAGGACGGGTGGTCGTCTCCATGTTCTGGTCGCTCCAAGGCCTGGGAAGCCATGGCCGCCTCTTTTGAGTCAGCCTCCTTAGGCTGGCGTTGCCCCTTTAGACATGCCGGCACCGGGGCAGCCGTACACTTCCCATAGGGACAGTACCGCCTTGCAGATGAAGCCGTCCCCAAATATTCAAATGCAATTAGGTAAAAGAGGCAAAATTCGGTAAATAACCAGACCGCAGGCGACACTAGATCAAACAACGTCTTCGGTTTCCTCTTCGCACAGTCTTGAGGAACCGCTATCATCTATCACTTTCCTCAGTTTTTGTTAGCAAGGAAAATAGAGCGGAACTTCCTTGAAATTGAACAAACGAACGAATGAATGAATGAATCAATCAATCAATCAATCAATCAATCAATCAATCAATCAATCAATCAATCAATCAATCAATCAATTAATTAATCAATCAATCAATCAATCAATCAAAGAAATAAATGAATCAATGAATGAAGCCTTTATTTTCTTTATTCGTTTATCGACAATACCCTCAGGGCATTTTAGAAAAAGTATTGAAGAGGGGAGTGGGTTAAATATACAAAACAAAAATACCCATCTGAAATATTGAGAGGGGTATGGGTAACAATAGCAAAACGATGACAAAAACAAAAATAAATACAATGAGCAACAACGCAATATATATAACTCTGCCAATATACAACATTAGCTGAAGCATTGCGAAAGTTTGAGTTGTCGTTGATGGAAACAACGTTTCTGGGAAGGTGGTTCCATTCGAGGCACCAATGACTGCAGAAAAGCCTGTGTGTTAGATCTATCGAGGCAGACTTTATAATGATGACCTAAGCGAAGTGATAAGTGAAGGTTGAAGAACAAAGTCCTTATTCAGGATAGATGATGATTCACCTTATGAAACAGGACAAAGGGAGCTATTTTGCGTCGCGATGTCAAAGAGAAAGTTGTAGGTCGCACTTAATGGCTGTAATACTCTCAGTTCGGCTGTATTTCGAGTAAATAAAACGAACGGAGTTACTCTGAACAATTTCTATGGCGGTGATTAATGTTTCGTAACTTGGATCCCATACAGATGATGCGTATTCTAGTTTTGGGCGTATTAGAATCTTGTACGGCAATAACTTCAATGAGGATGGAGCTGTCGAAACGTTACGGTGTAGATAACCAAGCATGCGGTTAGCATTGTTAATTGCATATGTGATGTGAGTTGTTCACGTGTGGTTAGATGAAATAAATTTGCCTTGGTACTAATATGTATTTACTGATTCTAAAGGAACGTTATTCCAATAGTATGCGTGCGGGGCATTATTATTCCTGGTTACGCACATAGATTTATATTTACTAATTATAGGTTGCATTAGCCATAATTCACAGCAGTTATAAATCGCAGTAAGGTCGGACTGAAGGAAGTTAATATCATCAGAGCTCTTAATTTCACAAAAAATAACGTAATCGTCAGCACAGAGATGAATATTTGAATGTATCTGAGAGGGCAGGTAATTTTTATAAAATTTAAAAAAGTAAAGACCCTAGTACAGATCCCTGAGCAATACCGTAGTGCACACCAGAAACCGAAGAGCTATATCTATTAACTGCGACGAATTGCGAACGATTAGTAAGAAGGCATTCAGTCCATTTTAAAACGTTAGGCGCAATGTTAAGATGACTAAGGACATGAAGTAGTAATTTATCACTTACTTTGTCGCAGGCCTTAGCAAAATCTAAAAATATCCAAGCAGCGATTGAAGAACTGTCGAGAATGCGGGGAAGATTGTGGGCGATAGTTACGAGGTGAGATTCACGCGAGTAACTTAAGGAATCCATGTTGTGCCTGTGTAAATGATGAGTTCATTCAACAAATTTTTTCAGCGCTTTAAAGATTGTATGCGTAAGTAACTTGAAGCATGTACTTATTAAAGAAATGGGGCGATAAATACCGGAAATATATTTGCTGCCCGACTTGTGACCAGGAACCGCTTCACCAATCTTCCATTGCTTAGGTAAAGTATATGGCTCAAGAGACTTCTGAAATATCATCATTAGTATGATGGCACTATGCGTGGAAGTATTGTTCCAAAAATTTTAGACTGGCACAGTCAAAACCAGGAGAACCATTATAATCAACGTTTTCAATAAGTTTACCAACACCAGCGACAGCGACAAAAATTGGGAACGCGATCGGGTAATTATAATCCTGCAATTCAGGGAGGTTGAAAATAGGAGCTGAGGAAAAATTTGTAACAAACGTATCGTTTATAAAGATGCACATTGAGTGTTGGGAACATGTTGGCCATACGAGTTCTGCAGTATAAGTTTTCAGAGGAGAGGTTAACTACGCGCCAGAACTTATAGACATTCGTTTTAACATGGATGGCAAACTATTAGAAAGAAAACAACCCTTCGTGCTTTTTAAGGCGGTTATATACTCCGAAGTATCTAGTTTGTACGCCATCCAACGTGTGGTAGTAATGGGTACTTTAGCTGCATGATAGCAGCATTTTTTGTTTACTAGAAAGGTGGCTCATATGCGTGTTGTACACTGGGGCGAGAGTTTGAAGTGATGGTGCGGTTTGGAAGGGATCTCTCAGTTAGATCTTTTACTTTGGCCGCAAAGCTGTCCCAGCTTGTCGGAATAGTACCATCATAAAAGTTTTTCACAAAAGTCGTCCAAAAAGGAAGATAATTGCTTATAATCGAGAATGAATTTCGTTTTTTTCTTCGCCTTATGGCAGGCCAAGCGGAGATTCAAGTTCAGTAACGAAAGATCACTTAAACTAGGTAGAAAACTAACATCTTCAGCGAGATTAGGTTGATTCGTAAAAGCTCCAGGTGATGACGTGTTTTTGCTGTATAAGTATGTTGTATGCGTGAAATAAGATTTGTTGGAAGTTAGTGCTCGTGTTTTCGTGTCTTCTTGTGTCCTTTCCTAGTTTGCGCTGTATTATCTCGCTATAAGGGTACAAGATTTCCCAAGCTAGCTGCTTGGTTCTGATGGAATAAAATGTGCGCAAAAGACCGTTTGGTCACTTCAGCCCTCTCTGGATGGAAAAAAAATGCTGATGGTTTAACTTGGTTTGAACCAGGTGTGCAAGCGAAAGTTTTACAGCATATCTACGCTAAGACGCAGATTGTTAAACAATGATTTGGCAGATTGTTTGGCTTTGTTGAACTTTACTGCTGCTTATTCTTGGTTAATCGTATGAAGACGTGGCAGTGATCCGTAAAGTAGTCACACCTGGTTTGAATTTCGTGATCGCAGCATGCTTGGCTTGCCTCACCAGACTCAAATGTTGCTTGTGCACCAGCCTTTCGCAGACTCCACACACACTGCCAAACGGGTTCTCCGTCAGCGTGCGCTAAAATTGTCTGGTCGAAGCCTCAAACGAGCTCAGTCGTATGGCAATGTCGGTCCGCCGGCGATCCAATTCGGTCTCCACCTCCACCGAACACGTTTCACCGATAAGTTCAGCCGCTGCCTTGCGACGTGGTCTCTCCGCATCCGGCTCACAACGTTTAGTCAGTCGCTTTTCCCGCGGTTCTGCTCTCTCATTTTGCACGCTTCCTGTTGTAGCCGTCAAGCCGCCGCTTCAATCCCGTCTCTCAGCAGGCCAGAACGGCTGGGTGCGCCGGCTCTTCGTCCCTTGCGAACAGCCGCCGAGACATGTTGTTGTTGCGACTGAGAGAAGGATGAAAATGAAAGTGCACGGGCCTGCCGACCGGCTCCAGCTGAGCCACCACCGCTGCCACGTCCAGATAGAGGAGAGTTCAAAGATAAGAGGAAATATAAAAGAAAGGAAAAGACGCGCGTCGCAGCAACAACTACGTCCGCTGAAGAAGGACGCTGGCTGAAAAAATAGATAAGCGGCCGAAGCCACGCTCGCTCCGTCCTGCCGAGACACGGCAGCTGCGCGCTCATATATCCACCGTGCGCCAAACGTGGGTCAGCCACTCCTCCTCTAACCAGTGTTGTAGGCGTTACCAAAAAAAAGTAACTAAACACGTTACTCGTACTAAGGTATTTGTTTGGGCTATTCGGTACATTGTTAAGACTGAAGGCACAGCGCACGGAAGACAGGACTAAGGAAGGACAAACACAGCGCTTCCATCACGCTAACACAAAAAGAAATTGACTATCTTAGCAGTTAAGTACGCTAGTGTAGGGTGCGATTGTGTGCTTTGTTTGTTGTGTTTCTTGACAATCATCACTGATGCCGTATCTGTTGATTGTGCTCCTTTTTCGCCTATTTATTGCGTGCGAGCAATAAAGCATTTTAGTCGCAAGAACAGCGCTGTGTTTGTCCCTTCCTTAGTCCTGTCTTCCGTGCGCTGTGCCTTCAGTTTTAACGTTACTCGTTAAGCTAAAAAAACGCGTTACCGCCCTACGTTACGAACAAAAAAGGTAACGCGTTACCGTTACCGAAAAAAAGTACCGCACGTTACGTTGCCGTTACTCCATTGCCATAAATTTTAATCAGTGCATCTTCGCTGTAAGAACTCAAGATAACTATTTTATAGAGCTCATACCTCATATAATTCCAACCTCAGAAAGAAAACATAGGTGAACTCAACAAATTTACAGTAATTCTGGTGTGCTTCTGCTTACGAAATTACGCGGAAATTGTGTAGCAATAAAGAAATGCTTAAATGTCATAGTTCCGGAAAAAATATATTTGCGCACATAAACAATTTTTTTTACTTGAACCTGCATAATTATCGCAAAAATGCGACTGTTTACGTCAAGGTGTTCAAGGTCAGCTTCGCTCGCTTAGGAACTCAATAATCAGAAACGCACCCGCAATTGCAGATAGAAACGGCCGGTTGACTGCAATCCCCTTTCCTGTGCTGTACTACTGTACTCTTCGACGGTTCTATTGGGGCCATCTTGAAGTGAACTGGCGACATTGCTGAGTTTCCTCAGAAGAGGGAACTGCTTCCACCAAGAATGCGAGAATGTCGCCTGTGAACGAGACCTTTTGGTTGGAAAACAAACTTACGCAGAAACTGACTTTTCTGAAGTCAGAAGAAACTGAAGATTTCTGCGAATCGTTCATTGGTGGCTCGGCATGCGTCCACTATTTAGAGATTGTATGTGGGATTGGTTTGGGGGTGAACGCAAGAGTGGAACTGCGTGTCCGTGCTTTTATTTTTAGTTTAGTTCGTCGTCAAGGGCAGGAGTTTTTTGGCATGCATGCGAGCCGCAACAAGGGTCGTCGAGAGCACCGGTAGATTTTGTTTATTTGCAACATCATTTTCGGCGTTTTTTTAAAGAGAATTTAACAAAACTTCTGTTTGGGCTAGATGGTGCATAGCTATAAATGAAATGAAATTTAAGTGCAACACGAAAAACGCACACAAGAGGAGATACACACAGGACCTGGTCCTGTGTGTATCTCCTCTTGTGTGCGTTTTTCGTGTTGCGCTTAAATTTCATTTCATTTATAGTTTTTAAAGAGAGGCAGAGGGGGACAATGGAAATAAAAAGTAACTAGTAACGTGACACCTCACGTTACCGAAAAACGTTAACGTAAAAACGCTACCCGTTACAGTTCCGAAATGGTAACGAGTACGTTACTAAGTTACAGAAAAAAGTAACGCGCTACCGGCAAAGCCGTTACCTGTAACGCGTTACCGACAACACTGCCTCTAACTATATGCCAGCCAAACGGGCGGCGAGAGCACTGCCGAACCCTTTCCTACCACCCTCACAGGGCAGCCGCTAAAGGCGCTGAGGTCTGAGACTGCGTTCCCTCGTGGTGCCGCGGTGAAGCGCACTCGCGTGGTCTGGCTTCTTCCAAGCTTTTCGAGCCTTCTGTGACTCTAAATACTACAATTATGCGGCATTGCTGCGTGCCATTGGGCACGCAGAGTCAGCGCAAAAAAATTGGCGGGGGCTGAACTTTGGTGAAGCCTGGTAGGTTGTGAAAGCGAGCGCAGCGCCTGTAACGGAAGGAACGCGGCGTGCCGCGTCTACAGGTCACGCGTGGCTACAGGCCGCCGTTACCCCACGAGCCGAGTTGTTAGCCCGTCTCTCGCTAATGGTACGGCGTCACGCTATGACGTCACTAGCGCCTCTAGCGGGAGGAGCGCGGCGCACAGTGCCAAGCGGCCGCTGTTACCCGACGAGCCTAGTTCGTAGCCCTTCTCTCGATTCTGGTATGATGTCACGCTATAACGTCACTAGCGCCTCTAGAGGGAGGAGCGCGGCGCACAGTGCCAAGCGGCCGCTGTTACCCGACGTGCCTACTTGGTAGCCCGTCTCTCGCGTCTGGTATGATGTCACGCTATGACGTCACTAGCGCCTCTAGCGGGAGGAGCGCAGCGCACAGTGCCAAGCGGCCGCTGTTACCCGACGTGCCTAGTTGGTAGCCAGTCTCTCGCTTCTGGTATAGCGTCACGCTATAACGTCACTAGCGGCTCTAGCGGCAGACGCGCGGGGCACAGTGCCAAGCTGCCGCTCTTACCCGACGAGCCTAGTTGGTAGCCCTTCTCTCGATTCTGGTATGATGTCACGCTATAACGTCACTAGCGCCTCTAGAGGGAGGAGCGCGGCGCACAGTGCCAAGCGGCCGCTGTTACCCGACGTGCCTACTTGGTAGCCCGTCTCTCGCGTCTGGTATGATGTCACGCTATGACGTCACTAGCGCCTCTAGCGGGAGGAGCGCGGCGCACAGTGCCAAGCGGCCGCTTTTACCCGACGTGCCTAGTTGGTAGCCCGTCTCTCGCTTCTGGTATGATGTCACGCTATAACGTCACTAGTGCCTCTAGCGGGAGGAGCGCGGCGCACAGTGCCAAGCGGCCGCTGTTACCCGACGTGCCTACTTGGTAGCCCGTCTCTCGCTTCTGGTATGATGTCACGCTATGACGTCACTAGCGCCTCTAGCGGGAGGAGCGCGGCGCACAGTGCCAAGCGGCCGCTCTTACCCGACGAGCCTAGTTGGTAGCCCTTTCTCGATTCTGGTATGATGTCACGCTATAACGTCACTAGTGCCTCTAGCGGGAGGAGCGCGGCGCACAGTGCCAAGCGGCCGCTGTTACCCGACGTGCCTACTTGGTAGCCCGTCTCTCGCTTCTGGTATGATGTCACGCTATGACGTCACTAGCGCCTCTAGCGGGAGGAGCGCGGCGCACAGTGCCAAGCGGCCGCTCTTACCCGACGAGCCTAGTTGGTAGCCCTTCTCTCGATTCTGGTATGATGTCACGCTATAACGTCACTAGTGCCTCTAGCGGGAGGAGCGCGGCGCACAGTGCCAAGCGGCCGCTGTTACCCGACGTGCCTACTTGGTAGCCCGTCTCTCGCTTCTGGTATGATGTCACGCTATGACGTCACTAGCGCCTCTAGCGGGAGGAGCGCGGCGCACAGTGCCAAGCGGCCGCTGTTACCCGACGTGCCTAGTTGGTAGCCTGTCTCTCGCTTCTGGTATGATGTCACGCTATAACGTCACTAGTGCCTCTAGCGGGAGGAGCGCGGCGCACAGTGCCAAGCGGCCGCTGTTACCCGACGAGCCTAGGTGGTAGCCTGTCTCTCGCTTCTGGTATGATGTCACGCTATAACGTCACTAGCGCCTCTAGCAGGAGGAGCGCGGCGCACAGTGCCAAGCGGCCGCTGTTACCCGACGTGCCTAGTTGGTAGCCTGTCTCTCGCTTCTGGTATGATGTCACGCTATAACGTCACTAGCGCCTCTAGCAGGAGGAGCGCGGCGCACAGTGCCAAGCGGCCGCTGTTACCCGACGTGCCTAGTTGGTAGCCTGTCTCTCGCTTCTGGTATGATGTCACGCTATAACGTCACTAGCGCCTCTAGCAGGAGGAGCGCGGCGCACAGTGCCAAGCGGCCGCTGTTACCCGACGTGCCTAGTTGGTAGCCTGTCTCTCGCTTCTGGTATGATGTCACGCTATAACGTCACTAGTGCCTCTAGCGGGAGGAGCGCGGCGCACAGTGCCAAGCGGCCGCTGTTACCCGACGTGCCTAGTTGGTAGCCTGTCTCTCGCTTCTGGTATGATGTCACGCTATAACGTCACTAGTGCCTCTAGCGGGAGGAGCGCGGCGCACAGTGCCAATCGGCCGCTGTTACCCGACGAGCCTAGTTGGTAGCCCGTCTCTCGCTTCTGGTATGATGTCACGCTGTAAGGTCACTAGCGCCTCTAGTGGGAGGAGCGCGGCGCACAGTGCCAAGAGGCCGCTGTTACCCGACGAGCCTAGTTGGTAGCCCGTGTCTCGCTTCTGGTATGATGGAAGTAAGTAAGTGCTTCATTTTTCTGTTAATACATTCGAGAACGGAGAGGTTCGAGAAAAAAAATCTGCGGGAGCAGCTTGACAAGTCCTAAATCCCGTTTGTTGGCAGGAGCAGCAGTGCGGGATGGCAATGCTTTCAAAACAATGAAACACAAAGCATGAAGAAAGAAACAAAAAAAAACAATATAACAAACAAGAAAGGTGAATCTGCAAAGCTACATAGTTTAGTATTCAAAAATACAGCAGCATGAATATAATCACTCACTCAGTCATAAAACAAATACAATAGGCAAGGAACATGCATAGTACTGGTTTACGATGACTAATCCAATGGTTGATAATAAAAACACACGCTCAATATTAGTGGAAAAAATAATTGTGTAGAGTAGACAATGAAAGGTGTAAAACATGAATATTCTCTGAGATTAGTGGATTGAGCAAGGCAGCTAGGGTGGAAGCAATCATTTGCTTACCGTAATTAGTTCGCGTGTGTGTTACATACCATTATTCCGGACATCGCGTTTGGTAGTGAAATCGATTTTGTGTAAGATTGGCTGTTGAACGGATGGCAAAATTATTCAATTTGCATTCCTTAATGTATGCGTGTACTAATATGTCCTTCAATAAAACGGAGAGTTGAGCTAGTTGGTACATGTTTCTTGGAAAAAACAGCGCTAAACGAAAGGACAACGAAAAAGAGTTCAACAGGACCGGCGCTGACTACCAACTGAAGGCTTTATTAGGAACAACACGCAATATATACTCCAATGACAACCAAGAACGCATGGCAACACCAAAAGCTACAATGATACATCAATCACCTGGATCCAGATACTTCAGTTCACAGTCATGAACTGTTACAGAGGGGATGCTCACGCACGAGTCACTGTTTTTTTGAATATGAAAGGCTGCACTGATTTCCCGTGTTAGTTTATCTTTGTGTTTGTACAGAATCTTAGTTTCGTTAAAAATGGGGGTACATGATTTTTCAGAAGAATCAGGTTGGTTATTCTGGGAACAGTTCCTATAATGCAAGGCCAAGTTTGACGACGGAGCCCCCCTTAATGAAGTGTTGTGGTCTCTTAAGCGGGTGTTCAAGCACCTTCCTGTTTGACCTATATAGGTCTTCCCGCACGTGAACGGCACTTGATACACAACCCCTTCAGCACAAGGGACAAACCGCCGGTCATGCCTAATCTGGCAACCTTTTTTTGTTTTTCTTCGTTTCTTTCTAAGATTCTGTACAAACACAAAGATAAACTAACACGGGAAATCAGTGAAGCCTTTCATATTAAAAAAAACAGTGACTCGTGCGTGAGCAACCCCTCTGTAACAGTTCATGACTGTGAACTGAAGTATCTGGATCCAGGTGATTGATGTATCATTGTAGCTTTTGGTGTTGCCATGCGTTCTTGGTTGTCATTGGAGTATATATTGCGTGTTGTTCCTAATAAAGCCTTCAGTTGATAGTCAGCGCCGGTCCTGTTGTACTCTTTTTCGTTGTCCTTTCGTTTAGCGCTGTTTTTTCCAAGATACTAATATGTAGTTGCATAAATTATGCACTCTCAATATATTAAGCTCTTGGAACAAAGGTTCACTTGGGAAATCCGAGTTCACATCGCATACCGCGCGCAGAAATTTTTTCTGAGGGACAAGTAACCGACCTACATTTGTGGCAGACGTGGTACCCCAGACAATACAGCAGTAATTATGGTGCCCCATAAAGAGAGATTTATATGTAAGCAATTTTACATTACGAGGAAGATACCTAAGGGAAAAAATTAATCCAACTACCTGGGATAGTTTACTTACAAGGGATGATGAATTGCTGTTCCAGGACATGTCATGGTCGAAGACAATTCCTAAGCGTTTTACTCAATTCACTAGTTCAATTTTATCCATATTAAGTGTGATGTCTGCAGGTAGTGTAGCGTTTCTGTTCTTGGCTTGGAATAATATGGTTTTTGTTTTAGTTGCATTTATAATGAGTTCGTTTTTGATCGACCATACATGTAGTTTTTCTAGTACTTTATTAGCAATTCTTAATAAGTCTGAGGTATCATGAGAAGAAAACAGGAGTGTGGTATCATGAGCATAGATTATGTATTTGGTATCATGATCAATATTACCAATATCATTAACATAAATATTGAAAAGGAGGGGTACAAGTATACTACCCTGCGGCACTCCTATTCTTATGTTTTTATTTGAGAGGATATGTTATTGACATGTGTATATTGAGCTCTAGAGCCCAGATATAACCTAATTATTTCATGAGCAACGCCACATATACCATAGTAGGTTAACTTTTTAAGTAGAAGATCATGATTAATGCAGTCAAATGCTTTTGTAAAATCTATTAGTACACCGAGTGTAAGTAGACGAAGTTCAATGTTCCTGAGGATAAATTCTTTTTGCTCCAAGAGGGCAAGCTGAGTAGACAGGTGTTTGCGGAACGCGTACTGGCAGTGAGTTATGAGGCAATTACTCTCAAGAAATGCTGAGAGACGGTTAAATATTATCTTTTCGAGACCTTTTGAAAAAACTGACAGAATTGATATGGGCCTATAAGTTGTTATTAGGGTCCTGTCACCACGCTTGAATAAAGGGATTACATTAGCGACTTGCATTTTCTGCGGGAAGTGTCCGGCATTTAGGCATAAGTTGTAAACATATGCCAACGCTGGAGCAATGATATCTAGGATATACCTAATTGGCATTATCTGCAGGCTGCGACTATTGCTGAGTCCAGAAAAGAGACAGGTTAATTCGGATTCATTGGTCTGGTGCATAAATAGAGTATCCGGAATGCTTGTTCGTATGAAATCGCAGGCGGTTTGTGCATACGGGAATGTCATTATTGCTGGTTAAAAATTCATTAAAGGAGTCAGGCAGTGAGTCATCGCTTATCTGAACACCATTTATAACAATCTGCACAGGTAGTTGGGAACTCGGCGTATGATTCCATAAAACATTAAGTTGCTTTCAAGTCTTCTGACTGTCGCCTTCACATGACTTGAACAAGTCGGTATGATAGTGGTTTTAGCGCTGCGCAGTTCGTTTGTGAGGCGATTGCGAAAGCGTTTGAACTCAGTCCAGTCATCTGGATTACGGGACTTGATAAACATATCGTATAGCTTGTTTTTATTTTATTTTTTCAAATAGTCGCATTGTAATCTATGGCTTGCGAATCCTGGAAGGTCTCTTTCGCTTAATACTACAGGGAAAGTGTCTATGATAACAAGTGGAAAAGATTTTTAGGAAAATTTCATAAGCAATATAGGGATTTTGTACCGCATAGACATCCGTCCAGTCTGTGCTTTCCATAACGTCACGGAAACTGTCTAGCCCGTTCTGCGTGATTGCTTGTTTGAAAATGTCAGTAGTAGTTGATCCATAGCCTTTACGGTTTAGACTTAAAACTATGGGCATGTGATCACTAAGACCACACGAAAAAACTCCCGATTTAATCCTACCTAATGCAGCGCTTGTAATGAACAGATCGATTCATGTGGACGTATTACTAGTGGTTCTGGTAGGTGCTGTTATGACATTCAAACAACCATGTGTGTGTATAACTGCCTCAAAATTGCGTTTTGATGGGCTATCGACCATCATATTGATATTGAAGTCGCCACCCCACACAACTTCATAACTCAATTCAGACATATACAATAAAAACCGTTCAAGAAACTGAAAAAATGTGTCTAGGTTTCCACTTGGTGGTCGGTAAAAAACAGAATATATAGTGCGAGCACACACAACTGATAGAACTTCATAGTCAGCAGTAATCCAACAAAATTCGTTAATGGGCTCTACATATATGCTTTCACGAACAAGCAAACTGACGCCGCCTCCGCGCGACATTTCTCGACTTCAAGTAAAGCACTGATAACCAGGGAGTTGCCAAACAGCTGAGTGTTGATCATACAATGTTTCGGACAGCATGATAAAGTCAAACTGAAATGATAAGCTGCTGAAAAAAAGGTCAAGCATGTCATGTTTGTTTCGTACTGATTAGCAGTTTAAATGAAAGCATCGAGTAGATTTTTTATGTTCTGGTCCAACGAAATAAAAAGAAGTCAGAAGGCGATAACCAGCCTGCAGAAGCCATGTCTAAAACTGCACAAACCTACGCATAGTACGTAGGTATCAGTCTACCAATTTTTCGAGATCGGTCTTAGCCTTGATCACGTGAACATCTGCATGTTCTTCTTTCCTGATCAAAATTTTTCCATGGCGATGCCACACAGACCGGAAATTGTTTTCAAGTGCCCATTCTTTTGTAGTCTTGAGCAGCAACCTATTTTGCGTAGTTAGGTTCTCAGTTATAAACACGTCCTTGTCGACCTTTGATACAGCCTTCCTTTTTTCAAGCCATTTGTCTCGTGTCGATTGTTGCGTGAAGCGAACAATCACACCGGGGGTCTTATCTTTTTGTGAAGGAAGACGGTGAACGGCAGAGACATTCTGCTCGTTGAGAGGTTCAAGTTCTAGTTCTTTGGCTAGGTCGTTTACTCTGGTCATGAGGCATTCCTTCTCCTGTTTCGCCATCCCGTGAATTTCGATGTTCAGCTTTCGACTGTTGTATTCAAGGTCATTTACTGCTGCAGACAATCTCTTCAGTTCAGCGTTACTTCCAGCTTGTTCGAGCTTTGAAATTCTTTTGTTGAGAGTCTTAATTTCACCAGTGTGCGCTGCTGTGGTTTCGAGTACCGTATCGTACTGGGCGCACATGTGCTTTATCAGAGCCTCCATATCATTAACAGTGGTTTTCAGAGGGAAGAGCTCATTGAATTTACTGTTGATGTCAAGCAGAAGCGCAGTGAAAGTACCATTATCAGATTCATTAGAATTCGGTGCAGTTGTCTTACCTTTGCGGCATGTTACGCATTTCCAGGACTTCCTGTAGTCGTCTCCTTTAGATTTATATGTAGAGTCTGACACACCAGAACAAGAACCCAGGTGATACTCACCTGAACATTCACTACATGTTATTGACCGGCAGTCAGCTTCTAAAGAGTCACGTTATAACGTCACTAGCGCCTCTAGCGGGAGGAGCGCGGCGCACAGTGGCAAGCGGCCGCTGTTACCCGACGAGCCTAGTTGGTAGCCCATCTCTCGCCTCTGGTATGATGTCACGTTATAACGTCATTAGCGCCTCTAGCGGGAGGAGCGCGGCGCACAGTGCCAAGCGGCCGCTGTTACCCGACGAGCCTAGTTGGTAGCCCGTCTCTCGCTTCTGGTATGATATCACGCCATAACGTCACTAGCGCCTCTAGCGGGAGGAGCGCGGCGCACAGTGCCAATCGGCCGCTGTTACCCGACGAGCCTAGTTGGTGGCCCGTCTCTCGCTTCTGGTATGATATCACGCCATAACGTCACTAGCGCCTCTAGCGGGAGGAGCGCGGCGCACAGTGCCAAGCGGCCGCTGTTACCCGACGAGCCTAGTTGGTAGCCCATCACTCCCTTCTGGTATGGCATCACGCTATAACGTCACTAGCGCCTCTAGAGGGAGGAGTGCTGCACGCCGTGGCTACCGGCCACCGCTGCGCGACGAGCCGAGTTGGTAGCCCGTCTCTCGCTGCTGGTATGACGTGACGCTCTGACGTCACAAGGCATGGTATGACGTCAGAGGTCATTGTAAATATCACCAGTGGCTACCGTCCGCCGCTGCGCGACGACTCGACTTGGTAGCCCATCTCTCAACCTGGTATGACGTCAGAGGTCATTCTAAAGGCCAAACGTGGCTACCGGCCCCCGCTACGGGAAAGGCCGTTCATGAGCGTAGTATTGGTTTCGCAATAAAAGGAGCCAGGTCCGCGCCGCGGTGGCTCAGTGGTTACGGCGCTCGGCTGCTGACCCGAAAGACGCGGGTTCGATCCCGGCCGCGGCGGCTGAATTTCAATGAAGGCGAAATTCTAGAGGCCCGTGTGCTGTGCGATGTCAGTGCACGTTAAAGAACCCCAGGTGGTCGAAATTTCCGGAGCCCTTCACTACGGCGTCCCTCATAGCCTGAGTCGCTTTGGGACGTTAAACCCCAATAAACCATTAAAACAAAAGGAGCCAGGTGTCTCGTTTCACGGGATACCCGCCCTGAGCGCACGAGCACGGTGGATCAAAGCCATTTCCAGGAAGCACTGGGAGCCAAATTCTACTTCCAACTATTCGGTAGTGTGCACCCTGCATCGGACTTCAAAAAACCGGCAGCTGAACCCAGGCGCTGAGCCGAGCTTTTTCTCAGCCTATCTTTCGCACATTAGAAAGGCTCCCGCAACCACAAGAAGTGATGCCAGCATTCCGAAATGTAAGCAAGAGCCTTCAACAGAGAGTCTCTCAAAGCTATGCTGGGTCGAAAGGAGTACCAGCGGAACGACTACATCAAGCATTGTCTGTCTGCTTCGAGTGATAGCAACATCCAGAGGTCATCCTCTTTCTCAGCCAAAAAAAAAAAATTGGCCGTGGCTTAGCTAAGGTTGATCCTGGATATCTCGAAGCGAAAAGCTGCGGCAAGGCGGAGGAGGAGCCGCGCGTGTATTGAATACAGGCATTTGCTTTCCTTAAAAGCAATTTTCATTTCATTTCGTTTTTCTTAAGGTCCTTGCGGCGCGGTTCGGCTATCCACCGAGATATGAGAGAGACAAGCGTCGTCTCCTTTCCTTAAAACCAATTTTCATTGCATTTTCCTTCCTTTACGGCGCGGTTCGGGTGTCCACCCAGATAGAGTTTCCTGGCGCACTGCTTTTCTTTCATTTATTTTTTTATTTGTGCCGCGTGTAATGTCACTCCTTTTGGGTGTACACGAAGAAATGGGAGACAGGCTTTTCTTTTCCTTAAAACCGATTTTCATTTCATTTTCCTTAAGGCCCTTACAGCGCGGTTCGGCTATCCACTGAGATATGAGAGAGAAAGGCGTCATTGGCTTTCCTTAAAACCAATTTTCTTTTCTTTTTCCTTCCCTTACGGTGCGATTCTGGTGTCCACCGAGATACAACTGTCTGTTGCTTCTTGTTCTCCTTCCATGGCGAGTGTCTGCGCCTGTTCTGTTCTTGTTGTGACTGAGAGAAGTATGAAAAGGAAGTTGCAAGGGCCTGCCGACTGGCTCGAGCCGAGCCACCACCGCTGCCATGTGCAGATAGTGGGGAGTTAAAACGATCAGAGGAACGAAAAGGAAAAAATTGGCAGAGGATTAGCTTGGTTAATCCCGTTAGGTTGCGAAAGCAAACGAGGCCTTGGTCGAAACACCTTATATATACGCATCCACACGTAAGCTTCTCTCAGACAGAGGAAGGGAAGGAGAGAGAGAGAGAGAGAGAGAGGAAGGAAGGAAGGAAAAACTTTATTTTACTCTAGTCCTTTTTCCTGCGGTTTGGGAGCATCTTCAGAGACGTTTTCTCCTTGATTTTACCCCCAGGAGTCTTCTCTGTCGAAGTCGTCCGCCTCTAATCAGTGGTCGGTTGCCCTCAGTCCAGGGCTCCGCTGGCCACTGCCGCCCGTTGAGCTCGCTGTACCAGACCTTCTTGGTCTTCACAGCGGTCGCTGGACAGCAGAGTCTCCCACTGCTCCGCACTCGGGTTTTGTATTTTGGGGACCACGTCTATCTTTTGGCAGGCCCATGTGATGTGATAGAGAGTAGGTTTTCCGTCGCACCAGGGACATTTGTCCGCGTATATGGTAGGGTGCATTTTGTTTAGTATATGTAGGTTTGGGAAAGAGCCTGTTTGTAATTGTCTCCAAGTGACAGCTTCCTCTCTGCTGAGAGATTTGTGCGGTGGGGGATACCGCAATCTTCTGCCTCTGTAGTTTTGTAGTATGGCCGAGTAATCCCTGGGTGCTGGCGCGAGTTCCGCGGGCTCGTCGGATGCTCGGAAAGTAATGTATCCTCGAGCTATCCTGTCGGCCTCTTGGTTCCCTGCCACCCCCGTGTGCCCCGGTACCCACACAATTTTGTGTGGGATCTTGTCGCTTTGTTCTTCCTGGTTTTTAATTCTGTCGCTCGCTGCGAGGAGTATACGGAGCGCGTGACGACCTATCCTGCCATTCATGTAATTTCGGCAGGCTGTTTGAGAGTCGGTGAGTATTGTTAGCGACCGCCCGGTTCTATAGCCCTCCGCCACCGCTAGAGCAACGGCTACTTCCTCGGACTCTGCAGCTGCGTGTTACCCTGGGACTGCGGCGACGAGCCGAGCTGGTCTCCAGTTTTCTCTCCGCTTGGTGTCACGTCACCACAGCGAGCGCCTCCTCGGGGCTGCGGCGCGCAGCACAGGTGCGCGGAGCGGCGTGGTTACCCTGGGACCGCACCGACGAGCTGATGTGGTCAGTTTTTCCTCCGCACGGTATGACGTCACTATGGGGGTCGTCTAAAGGTGAAACGTGGTTACCGCCGGGACCACGCTTACGGCTCAAAACCTAGCGTAGTATTGCTTTCGCAACAAAAGGAAAGACGCGCGTCGCAGCAACAACAGTGTCCACCGAAGCGGACGCTGGCTGAAAAAACAGATAAGCGGCCGAAGCCGCGCACACTCCACTTCTTCCACCTGCGCCTTTCTATGGGCAAGAGTGTCATATATACCCCTCCTTTCAAATGCGCACTGCGCACGGCTGCGGAGAAAGGTCAAACGGTGGCGAGGAGGAGCAGCGGCGGCCCACATGCGCAGTAGCCTGCGCCGTGCGTGACGTCCGTCCGGGGGATACGGCTCACGCGAAGCGCGTTGTTGACTAGCCTAGTGAAGTATTCGCTTCAAAACTGATTCGAGCTAACCAGTACGACAGCCCGCTCAGTGCAGTGTTGGAGAAGCTTCTCAGTGCGGCAGAGGAGAAACTGTGTGACCAATGCGTCAGCACAATGCCGCTCGTTTCAAACCCGGTCGTGGCGAGCGTAGCTTTAATAGGAGGGTTCATCGTTCGCGCAGAAAGTGAGCGAATTCTATGCGGAAAATGCATTTCGCTCCTGCTGGCACCTAAAAGCAACAATCCCCAAACACGGTCTCATCACTCACCAGGACCGAGGAGGACTGTACTACCTGAGCGAGGAGCCGGTAGATGTTCTGAGAGGACTTCGGAGATTTGCTGATATCGTGCTCAACAACAGAAGCTATATTGCAAAGCCGTTAGAAATCTGCATTGAAAGAAGCGGCCGGACTCTCATGGAACTTCCTGTGCTGCATTGCGAAAAGTGCGACGAAGAGCAATGAAAGATGGTTCTGCATCTCGTCACAAAGAAGTTTATGAAGCCCATTTCCTCGAACTATGCCGTCGGAGTGACGGACAGAAACAGGGCGACAAAGCTTCTTGAGCGGTTTCCGTTGTCTTGCAGTGTGCTGAACCTATAGCTGGCCAACTCTGTGAAGCCGTGATGTTGTTCATCATGAGGAAGTAGACGATGCGAGATTATTTTACTTCCCCACAATAAGGGTGAAATAAACACACTTTATACGCGTCCTTCCTTCCGTCTCTACTAAGCGGCGTCCTTCATTTTTGCATTTTTATCGAACCAGGCCGATCGCTCTTCCTCCTGCTTGGTGCTGCGCTAGTATTGCAAGCTATTTATGATTTACTTGGCGCTGATGCGAAATATATTTAACATCTAAATGTGATAATCTGCTAGAAGCCACAGCTAGTGTTTAAATTTGAATGCCTGAAATGTTGAACGAGAAGTCGCTGCTGCGCCCCGCCCGTTGGAACGGCTCATCCCGACCCATAGAAGCGCCGTGCGAGACAGTGTCAGAGCGTGGCGCTACCCCTCGATGAAAGCTCGCAACTCCGCGGCGGAACGCCAACAATGGGAGAGCGAGCTGCCTGTCACACTTATGACGTCACACCAGTTGTCCCCCAAGTGTCCGCCTCCGATAAGTAGAGGGGGACGTCGGGGAATACCCCTTTCCGCAGTCCTCCGGCATGGCGACGTAGGTAGTCATTTCTATTCGCTCCCCTTCGAAAGTGAGGTGCTCCAGCTCTGCGTATATTCCTTTTCGCCCGCCGTATCTCTTCGCCACGAGAATGGACTGTTGGCGTGTATTTATGGAGACGATGTCCTTTCCCGCTGCGTCCTGGCCGACTCCGGCAGCCCGGACTATCGCGTCCGCCAAGTGCGCGTTCCTCTATTTCGTCAGCCTCGTGACGCCGCCATTGGGTCTCATTTCGGCGTCGCTGGGGAGCCTGATGTTTTGCCTTTCCACCGACTTCGAATAATTTTCCTTCTCGCGAAATTCTGGACAGCCCACCGCCGCTCCACGATGCGCGTCTCTTGATTAGGGCTAAGGTTAGGATTAGCCTCCTTCGTCATCGCTTTCCCTTTTTTCTTGCTATTCTACGACTCCCCGGACATATTTAGCTCGCTCGAATCAATGTGCGTCCTTTCGACGGTTTCCATCATCGTGCCTCAGCGGTTGGGCGGCCCTGGGCCGCCGTCGGTGGCTGCACCTCATTAGGCCTAGCGTTAGGCCTAGACCAAACGCAGTCTCTCGCGGCAGAAAAGTCCCAGAAATCACAGAACTCCCCAACCTTTTTCCTTCGTTTATCGAACTCCTCGTCCTTCTTGTCTTTTACCTGGGAAGCCCCCCTGTCAAAGCTTACCCTTTTACAGTCCCCGCTCGGGCTCCGCTTCTCAGTCCATGGGTTCGCCGTGTCCCTGGAACACGATCTGCCCCTGGGTCAGGATCCGGAACGGCTCCTGGTGCGGGAGCTCGAGCGGCCGCGCTGCTGCTGCTTGCTTCCGGTGGTCTCCTCCTCCTTGGGTCTAGGAGGTGACGTATGTCCGCTGGATCCGGAGTGTCCTCTGCTGTTGGAGCGCAAGCTGCCCCGACGCTGGTGCTGCCCGGGGTGCCTTCCCGCGGTTTGTGTCTCGTCAGAAAGTCTGCCCCATGTGCCTTGTTTATTTCGCATTTCGGCCGTTCAGTAGACATAATAACTATTGGTCCGAACGACTGCCTATGTATTTATTTTTGAAATTAAAAATGCGAAATAATTGAAAAGATGTGGTAGCTGAAAATTTCAGTTTGCCGAAAAGGGTCTTTTTGGTATTCAGCAATCATAAATTTTTTAGACGGAGCCATAACTTTAGAGAGCTCCTGCCTGGAGAATATGTCATTCAAAGCATGCTTTTCCCTATTTGACCTCCTTTTTTCTTCATGTAAACGCTCCATAACACTGCTAAACAATACAATGCTGGTATATTTCATATGGTGATTCATGTAACTCCAGCAGTTCTGGTTTCCTGTAGCTGTCGCTAGTGATTTAGCAGCTCAGTGTTAATACAGCACATGTCTATATTCTCCCAACATAAGTAACCGGTAACAGTGTATGCAAATATGAGCAGGTATACGTGTATGTAAATACACTTCCTGCAAAAGGTTCTTTTGATGCAATTCACTGACACCTAAATATTCCTTCAGATAACTATCCACAGAGTCCGAAACACGCATAGTGAGGAGGCTGAACAACCAGCAAAGCTGGGCGTCCCTGTCATGCAGCGACGCCGAGGGATGAGGCAGCCGATTAGGTGGAGACCAGCAAGCTGTTTGTATGTACAATATGTGTTCGAGATAGAAATGTGTAGTTTTGTGCTCCACTTAAAATCACCTCCGGTTAATTTAAATGTTGCTCCACACACTACCTGAATTTTATATCTGGAACGTTGGTTCCACTGTTTTAAGTGGATCTTAAAAAAATACACTTAAGTTCAGGTTACTAACTGTAACTTAGGTGGAACCAACTTAAGAGTGTATAGAAGAATAGAACTAGTCCATTATCTATCTTCCGTGTTGCTCCACAGTTCCAGGTCGACAGCGAAGACATGTTTAAGAAAGCACACGGTAGAATACATGGCTTAACCTACCTCCAAATTGAAAGCGACAATGGAGCGGTGTTTGAGGTGCACCACACAGGAGAAAACAACGACGAGGTTTTCGACGAGGTGAGTGAGTCTTCTACCCCATTCATATCCTGGAACTAACTGAAAATCTGCCATTTTCGAGCATCGGTGCACATGCGCTAGCCTAACCTGCGTTTTTTCTTCACCGATTTTCTTTATGCGGTCCGCATAAAGAAACTATTGCGTTAGGATTGCCTGGTATTAGAATTTGCATCAGTAGTCTTTGTCTGCGTAAGAAAGAGATTTAGCGAAGCTTAGTTGGGCACCATTGTGCAGATAGAAAAACAGCAGGAGATGATCTTCACAGACTGACGGTTGCTCTCGTTTTTCGGGTTCCACAACCGCCCACAAAAGTGACGTCTCCGCAGCATTGGAAAAGGCAGGAAAAATGTCACTATTGTAATGCGTCCGCACTGGCGGGCGAGAAGAATCGTTGCAGCGCGTGGAACTCTTTACTGAGGGTTCCACTCAGGATGACAGGCACAGTTTTTTCTCCGCTTTCTCTACGCTTGCACTTCTATTGCATTAAACCTGGGGCCGCCAGGATCTGCTGATTCTTACAAGGGGCCCTAATGCGGTTGCTTCTCCATCAAAATAGGCGGCTCCGTTGCGAAATCAAAGAAACCACAGCAACTACACGACAAATGGGGAGGCGTGCCTAACCATGCCCTATTGCAATAGTCAGCAGCCAAGTTTTTATTGAAGATATAATTAACCGACGAATACAATAGAAATCATTGAAGAAGCGTAGCTTGTTGGGCCAGTTGGTGCATGTTACAAAGGAATAGAAAAACCAGCAAAACACAACGCGTTCACACAGCGAGTAAAAATGCATATGCAGCGCTGTCCATGTGTATTTCTTCGCCATGTGAAAGCGTCTTGTTTTTCTGGTTTTTCTATCACCTTGTAACAATAGGAAGCATTTCTGCCAATTATTTGGTTTTTTATCCCACGTTACTCTTAGACCAGAGATGAAGATTTAAACGAGTCGTTTAGTAGATCTTGGTTCTGGACTAAAATCTGAAATCGTGGTTCTTAGGGTGTTGTATGGGTGAAATTAATCCAGAAAATGCAACACAAACTAGAAAAAATGTATACAGGCCACGGAAGCTGCAGCAGTTGACCGGACCGAACACGTGTTCGGCAGCCGGCAGCCGAAGAAGAGATAAGATACAGCAGTGAGCGAGAAAAATAATGCGGGAAAAAGACAACCGTGAGAGGGTGAAATACACTAGAAGATGGTAGCGGTTCTCGGTGACGCGATTTTTAAACCCAGGTGCTGCGGTCCTCGAACCACAGGTGACCGCATACGGAACATGCAGTGCCGATATGAGCAGTGACTCCAGGGTAAATTTGTGAAAGACTGGTAAAGAAGAAGAAAAAAGAGGCTCCATCAGACAACCGAGGTGAATCGCGTAGAAACACTCTGGCCATCACGTACGTTCACGGCGGTTCACACCGCTTGAAGAAAATCGGGAAAAAATGTGATCTGAACGTGGTTTTCAAATCAGAAAATAGGTTAAAGAAGATTTTTTTCGGCGGTCAGTAACCGGGTGCTGAGCAATACGGAAAGCTACACCAGAAAGGGGTGCAGTGTTAACCATGATGAGGAATTTTTGCCATGTAGGGTGGGCGTAGTATATTGTAACCCCCTGTCCATGTGGTAAAACGTATATTGGGCAGACGAGGCGTAGTGTGAATACACGCCTTATTGAACACCGTGATTCACTGGAGAAACCGCCCAGTTCTAATCTTGTTCTGCACTGTCAGGCTTGTGGTGGTTGCCTTCCAGACCTCAAAGGCATGCGCTTATTATACGGGAATCGAAATCAACTATCACGCGAAGTGGTTAAAGCCTTCTATATTCTAGAAGAAGGGGACAAGTGCGTAGCAAAACTTTCGGTTAACCTTCACAAAAATGACATTGCGTTCTTGCTGACGGTGTTTCCGACACGACAGTGAATTTTTGAGTGTGCTTCTAACAAGCGTCACCTGCTTCTGTTTCTTGAGGGGGATGGGGCAAGTTCTCACCTCGAGCCGATATCTGGGTTTTGGCGTTTCTTCCATGAGTGCACACTTATCGTTTGTGCTATTTCTTATCTATAAAGGCAGTCCTTTCTAAATAAAAAATTCAAGTTGTTAGCCAGCGACGTGTTGTCCCCGCCATCCCACGTGCCTGTCTTTCGCGCTGTGCCACTATGGCTAGTAGAATTGAAAATCAACTCGCCCAGCTTTGCGTCCTACAGATGGCTCCAGACTTCGACTTGCACAGCGTGCACAGCGTTCCGCCGCCAGTGAGCCCTTGGATTTGGATAAATGGCCGTCGCATTCACAGCGTGCGCTGCTCTGGTGTGCTCACCAGTGGCGACATCGGCGAGCAGACGACGACGGCGGGCGCTCTTCTGGTACCACGGGCCGCCGGCGTGCAACCTGGCTTCAAGCTATTATCGATCCCTCCTCCTCCACCTTTCTTCTCGCATTATCATCGCTATCACCGCTTTCATCCTCCGCGCTGAGTTGCGCCATCGCGCCACGCCGCTGAACCCGTGAATAGTATAATTGCACGCTCTAAAATGTCACTTTATATAAACATGAGCCGATATACCTTGGTAAGAACAGAGCTGCGTAAATGTAAACATCATGTCACAAGATTACATTCGCCAGCACACTAAAAAAACTACACGATCGCACTTAAATATGCTTAAAGGTGCACTGGAGTGGAATCTGAACTCGTATTTTTACCGCTGGAACTCGATTTAAACGTTCCGAGCGTTCCTGGAAACTTCGATTTATTACCCTGTGCGGCCGATTTCCCTAATTTAAATCGAATTAACGTGGAGCTCCCGCTTTTTTTTTTAATTCCCCGCAAACAGTGGGAGGAGTCGACCAACCTTTCAGCCAGTCTCGTGGCGGCTTGCCGTTGTGCCATCGGTGGAGTGATACGTAGTGATCGGGGAAAGCAAAATATCCACGCGTATTTTTATTTCTGTGGGCCTAATTTGCGTCTATGTCGTCTCTGACTAGACCTATCTATTGACGGAATCCTAAAAGAAACAAAATAAAAGCGAAAGCAAAGTCGCCAGGTGACCGCCTAAAAGGCACTCCATGCGTTGGTCGCCTCCTGCCACCGTATGCGAGGAATTAAAAAAAAAAAGGCAGGAGCCGTACGTTAATCCGATTGTATTAAGGCAATCTGCCGCACAGGGCAATAAATCGAAGTTGCTAAGAATGCTGGGAACGTCTACCTACATGGAGTTCCCGCGGCAAACAGACGAGTTCAGATTGCTCTTCAGTGCACCTTTAAGAACAGAAATGAGCATGCCTTTCGCTATGCTTTCGCCCTGCGTTTTTTCAGTTTATTTTTTCTTTATTATTTTTGTTTTTGTTCTTTTTCTTTTTTATGATTAGGTTTCTAGACAGTCACAGTTTGATTTACGACTGACAGTTCGTGCAGACAACTTCCGTTCATGACTTCCGTTTGCAAATTCCGTCCGTGTCACTCTTGAGCCAAGGAAGGCTTACACCTTAATGTACTCGCAGAGGCCCTGGACACACACATGTTGCTTAGAGGTACAGGTCACACGCAATGGCTCATTGTTTCACAGCTGCGGGGGTTGAATACACCGGGAGTGCGCAATACACGGTACCGTGCAGTTCGCTCCCATTCTGTCCGTACTTCCCAGTGTGCACGCCAGTGAAAACAACATGCACAGTGGCAACGACGAAAACCCCTTACTTGCTTAATACGCAATTTAGTGCTTGCTTTCAAACTAGTATAGAGTTCCTTGTTGTTCCGAGAAAAGCTTGGACCTAACTCGTATTGACACTTTTACTTGTCATACATCTAGTTAGATGAATCGTCTTTTGATAGAGGCGTCCTTGGTGAGCAGTCGCTAACCTCTTAAATCAATAATACACGCGGCAGGGCGCTTTTAATTTTATAGTTGTGCGCCATTGTGTTGCGTTGATGTGTTTGAAAGAGGAGGCATAAATGAATGCGTCGTAACCATAAAATTTGCTCTATGGCGTTTTAATACCTAGGCTTCATGAACTCAGGTGGTTGGGCAGTCTCGTAAGAAGCAAAAATTTTATCAGCGCGGTAGACGCGATACGTGAGTTCTCTTTATGCACGAACAAGCGGAGAAAAGACTTAGTGCAGTTTTTAGGAGAACCGTACCTTCACGTTACTGGAAACAAGCACTGTACAAGTTACAGAGCATAACAATTAGACTCTCTCTGCGTGCTCTTGTGCACAAAAACAGAAAGTATTTTTATTAAAAATAGGTTCAAGGTTAATGCGCATTGTCACAATGCATTTGCCTTACAGCTCAGAATGTCTGTATTTATGATCAAGAATGTTTTTATTTCTGCTTATATTAGGCGATGCTGCGGATTATCAGCCGGTGTCGATTTTTAGAGTTTGTGCTTACTTTTCCTCCTTTTGTTTAGAAGACCAAGGCACATACTATACGAGTGCCGATCCGAAAAAACTGCTGCTTGTAAGGCAGTGCCGTGTAGCGCCCCGTGTTTGTTTTTTGTTGCTGTGCCGCGCCATTGTTTCACCAAGAAGAAACATTGCACTTGGGACTGTCCGGGTGATTGGTCTGAGAGAAGACGCACAGACTAGCGTAAGAGCACACAGGGACAATCAAGAATCCGCGCGCACTCTCGTGTGTTCCCTGTGGTGTTGCGCTATTTTGCACCTCAAGTGCTGTCGATAAGCCCAACAGAACGAAACACGTCACCCGCAGGAGAGCCGTTTGCGCTGTCTGTGTGAAGGTCATCACCACTACTTGACAACATGGTTACGTAATGAATATCTACAGCAGAGGCAATCTGCTAGGCAGAGGATTGGATGGCCTGGGACAGCCGTGCAGAACAGAAGTGCGCACCATAGCATCGTCGTCGCTCTAGACACTTCGTCGTCCTCCCAGCGTCTCCCCCCCCCCCCCTCCGCCCAACGCGGCAAAAGCAGTCACGGTGAGCACTACAAAGGCAAGGTAGAGTGCGAGTAGTATGGCTTGAAGCGTGACACATGTACGATGTCGGTGCCGGGTGTAGCTGGCGGGGACGGTGAATGTAGCGCGGAGTTCTCGTACGTCAGAGTCGAATGCTGAGAATCGTAATTCCATTTTAAGTCAGCAGATGGTCAGTTCTGTTGAAATATTCCTTGGAAATCTGTTACAGGAAGTGCTTGTTTCAATGTTTTCTGTATCACGAAGCTAAGTGTTCCTAATTGTTCATACGTTTTCTTGCTTTCTCACTGTGGAAACACATGATTTTATGTTTTGCTTCTCTGTGTTGATTTTGACCGCATTGATGAAAATGTCTGTACACCTTGTCTTCGAAAGACCAGCCCTAACTTCATTGCAAATGTACAGCTCTATTTACAGCACTCTTATGCCAGTGATGCACAGCACGGAAATAGCTTACCACACTCGGAGGCTGTCAATTTCGAACTTGTGTCGTGGGCTAGTTCAGCTACTTGTTGCGACACTATTCTGAGGTGGGTTGTGCACCGTGGTTTTCAAATGATAAAAGGTGACATAATGAAAACCTGCACTGCTGTTCGTTTCTATGTGACAAAAACTCGATGAGCAGGAATATACGACAGTCCATTGCTCGCTTTCTCATGTGCTCTAAAACATCGAGTAAATCACATATAAATGTAGGATTTGGATATTAAGAGAAATAGCTGGGTTTGTTGATACGGTCACAACTTTAAATTCAGCAATACACGCTAAGGAAAGACGGCGCAAGACTTAACGAGCGCTGACAATAAAAAAGTTGAGTTTATAGTCAGCGCCCGTCGTGGGTCCTTTTCTTGTACTTCTCTCACGTGTCCCCCTGAACGTTGAAACGTCCCAGCATTCCGCTTACGCGCCAAACGACTTGTATACCTGGACGACCCACTTTTATTTACTGTGATGTATTGTTGAGTTTTCTACTACTTTCACGGGAGAAGGCTTGTCCGCACCAGAAGCCACCAAGTTTTGAACATATACGGTTATAAGGAAGCTACACTATGACTATCAATGTACCTTGCATGAATGTACCTTTCCCCTCAAAAGATGTCCCCATGGTGAAATGCACACATGCGCAAGAAGGAGGTCGATGTGCTTTTGAACTTTTCTCTGCGTAAAAGTGAATAGTCCAAGAATACCTCAGCTCCATAGAGCTCGCTACCTACCGTATCTTGCATTTAATTCATGCTTTTGTATCCCTCTCCTCCACCTAACCCCACTATACTTTCATATGTTTCTATATATCCACAGGGCCGTCCTGCGACCCTTTCGCCCACGATGACTCTTGGCACTTACATAGAAATGACCGGAGTCAAGAATTCAGATGACTGGTAAGACACCTGCAGTACCCATTCGCATAAACAGCAATGCTCTTGCATTTGGATTATTAGCTATGCTAAGGTTGTGGTAGTTGCTGTTGTCCTCAAGAAGATTATGGCGTCTACCCACTGCCGGGGTTCTGCCAAGGCACAGGCGGTGACTGATAGGTGTAAAAACGGTAAAAAATAAGATAAAAATGCGAAAGCTAATAAAAGTAAGAAATACATAAAAATAATAAAAAGAAATGCAGATTTGCTGATGTAAATTACAAATCAAACGCTGTGAGATTGATAACTAAAAATGGGAATGAGGCTAAACGTGCCATGTGTGGGAAGCTTCGGTTAAAGACAAATTTTGAACATGAGTAGCCAGAACATGGCATTATAAAGATTTTAGAATTACAGCAGTTACCGGTTCAAAAAGGAAAGTTTGAATGGCAGGGAACCCATTCTCGGTGCTGCAAGGGAGGAAGCACCAAGAGACAGAACAGCCACAGCAGACAGACTTCGAATGAGCTGTCAACGATTGCTCTAGCAGGCGCCTCCGTAAAGAGGAGATGCGGTGGCAGGTCAGCAAGAATTCATCTATCGTTTCGGGTTCAGCGCTGAGCATTTAAAATGGGGAGACCGCCAGACGAGACCTACGTAGGTAGGAGTTTAATTGAGGCATGCGACAATGCAGACGGTTTAGAAGAACGTCAATTTGGGCTAGATGGTGCATTATTTCAGACAGAAATGGTAATAGCGCAACAGCAAGACGTACACAAGAAAGACTGACACAGGACATGCGCAGACTTCATGTGAGTTTATTTACTGAAAAGCCAGCAAATATATAGAAAATTTGAGGCATGCGCACAAAGCCGGTACAACAACGCATCAACAAAACTGTTCATAATATAATATCTCATTCTTCAAAAGGCGGACGGAAGTATCACTCAGACAATCTACTCCCTTATATATAATGTGGAATGCTTCCAAAAGCTCCCGTGCCTTCATGTCTCCACTCCTGCCCAGAATATTTATATCCAGAAGCCGTGGCTCACACTTCTTGCATTGGTGACATCTTTTTTGCCCCGGCCCATGTTCTGCTGCACGATCACCCACGAAGCACTCAGGGCAGTGCTGCGAAATATGTGCACCTTCTAGATTTGCTAGCGATCGTGCTCAGCCGCGCGGTCATTAACGCAGCGCCGGGTGAGGCCCACAGAGGCGCTTCCGCTGGTCAGTGGTATCTCGTACACCACACCTGTGCAGCACTTCACGTACTGCTTGCCATGCATTTTGTTGCAGGAGCTCTTTTTATCGCTCCCAAGTCGCGCGCATAGCTGGCCAAGCTTTCGCGAAGCAGAAAACACAACCGGGATGCCATGTCGCTTTGCCACCTTCTTCACATTGGGCGCGACCATGTGTACATAATGCACCACTTCTGGTCTCACGTACTGCTTGTTTGGCTCAGTCGACTTCTTAAACATTGCACACTTGATTTTTGTTACGACGGCTCCAGCAACTGCTGTGATAACCAAGCATGAGAACCTCGCCGACACCTCGCCGACACCGCCGACACCAACCGAGAGCTGACCCAAGGAAGAGGGGAGCAATGGCGCGTTTTAAAGTTTTTGAATGGGCTGATGTGATACTCCCCTCTGGGCTCGAGGGGAGTATCGCCAACAAACAAGATCTTCGTCCAGGGTAATGTTAAGATCCAAAAACTGTAAGCACCCGCTCTTAGGAAGTTCGTGAGTGAACACCAAACCCCTCCCTTCTTTTTCAAAGTTTCCTAAAACCGCGCTTACAGCAGCCGTGTAAGTCAAGCCTTTGTTTTTTTTAAAACAATTAGTAGTAGTAGTAGTAGAAGACCTTTATTCGGCCATAATTTACAGGCCAAGCATGTCGACCGCCTGGGCGACCAGAAGTTGTTGTTCTTCCTCACCTTCAGCGCCAAGCCAGTCAAGCCAGGTGGTGATGGATAAAGAAGGTGGGGGGTAGCAACCCGACTGCTGAGCAGCCGGGCAATAGAAGAGGCAATGGGCCATGTCCGCATATATACAGGGGCAGTTGGGACAGGAAGGGTGCGATCGATAGCGATAGAAAAAGAGGCGAGACGGGGTGATGACTGCTTTCATTTGGATATGCCGAAGAAGGCGAGCCTTCGGCACAGAGAATGATGGATGAGGGGGAGGGTAAAGGCGTTCGTCGAGGCGGAACTCGAGATAGACCTCTTTTATGGTGTGGCGAAGGGTGAGGCTTATACCGTAAGCGAGGGCTTGGGCCAGGGGATCAACGGTGGCCGGAAAAGTGTGTCGCGGGCGAGCTGATGGGCCGGCTCGTTGCCGTCAATCTCGGAATGCCCAGGGACCCAATGGAAAACAATGGAAGGCTGCAATGAGGAGACCGCTCGTTCGACCTCCTGAGGAGACAAGGGGTTAGGGTTCGTTTCTGTATGTGGTGTATAGCGGCTTGTGCGTCTGAATAGACTGTGTACTCTTGAAGATAGGGCACGAGGGCAAATGACTGGAAGGCATGAGCAACGGCGAGAACCTCGAGAGACAGTGCATCCGGAGGGCGTAGATACGGACTGCTGGTGTGGGTTTCAGGAGAGGGGAGGTGGGGATGGTACAGGGAGTAGCCGCAGGAACCTCGAGGAGCCACGAAGGAGGCATCTGTGTAAGCTGCACCCTGGGTAACAAATAGAGGCTAATGGTGCTGCGCGGCCGCATGACGACGGCCGGCGTGCAGTACGAGGGACATGTCGGTCGGGAGGGGGAGGATATGAACATTGGGAGCCGGGGAGGGGGGATAGGAGAGGTAAACGGGGTGATCGGAATGGGCGAGATACCCGCTTGAGTCAGCAACCACTGACCATGACGGGTAAGGGAAAGCCGGTCATGCTGCGAGTCAGGATGGAGAGAGAGAAGAGAACGGAGAGGATGAAGGAGGCCTGTGACAAAGATCTTAGCGATAGAGGTAGTGGTAGGGAGGTTGAGAGCTGCCTTGTAGGGGTCCGCAAGGGTAGTCTGGAGAGCGTTAAGTTGAGTCTGATCGAAGGAAACGTAGGGTACAAAGTACAAGACCTTGATGATGGCCAGCGCGTGGGCAACTCGGCACGCATGAGCCTCGTGGAGACCTGCGCGCCGAGTGACGACGCGCCGCAGGAGATGAGTTACCGCGTGGCAGGTGGTGACAGCGTGGTGCAGGGCTTGCACGTTCTGGACCGCATGCAAAGAGAAGCCAAGAACTTTGCACTGCGTGACGACAGGAATGGGAGGGCCAGAAAGGTGGAGAAAGACGAAGTGGTTGTTTGGGCGCTGGTATGAGGAATGGTTGAGAAGGAGAAACTCAAATTTTTCAGGAGCAGGAGAGAGGCCAGCGGTGGTGAGAAAGGAGTCGATGAGATCTAGGCCACGTTGCAGGGTGTCCTGTACATGACCGGGAGAGGCAGATGAACACCACAGACTGATGTCATCGGCGTAAAATATATGATGCAGGTCGGGAATTTAAGGTAGCTGGGAGGCGAGTGGGGCCATAGCAAGATTGAAAAGGGTAGAAGAGAGAACAGCACCTTGAGGAATGCCACGGGTAAGGTGGTGTTGGTTGGACACTTCGGTGTCCACTCGAAAGCGAGCCACACGTTTATTGAGGATGGAACGAATTTATACAAGAGTACATGCGGTAACCACAGTCTAGGGAGGAGCGTTGTGAAAGGTTGTGGCCGCAGCAAACACCGTCGAGGGCCCTGCGAACATCGACGGTCAAAAGTGCGTGAATTCGAGTGGGGGTAAGTGACAGGAAGGTGTGAAGGAGAATCATAAACATGTCCTGTGCACAGACGTGGCATCGGAAGCCGATGAGAGAAGGGGGAAGAACTCCCTCGCCTCGAGAAAATTAGAGAGGCGAGTCAGTGCCATTGGCTCAAGGGTCTTACCAACACACGATGTGAGGGAGATTGGCCGCAGGTTAGAGAGAGAGGGAGGTTTGCCCGGGTTTGGAGTCATAGAAATGAGGGAGGAGGTCCAGGAGCTCGGCAGGTAGCCATTGTCCCAGGCCTCATTGTAGGTTTGAAGGAAGAATTCTTTGGCACTTACAGGAAGGTTGCCTAGTGCGGTGTACGCAATGGCATCTTCACCGGGAGGCGGACGTGTAGCATTAGCAGCCAGAGCCGATTCAAGCTCTCAGAGAGTGAAGGAGTGGTCCAGATCGGGGTTAGGTCCGCCCGAGTACGCCGGGTATGAGGGCGCCAGAGGGGGCGGGAGGTAGAGAGAGGTGAGCTGAACAAGAACGCCGGAGGGAGTCCCCCGAGTGAGGGCTTTAGCTAAAGTGGGAGCAAGGGCATTCTTAGTGCCAAGGAGGGATTTGAAGAGAGACCATGTGGATCGCGAGTGCAATGCAGAGTCAAGACGGTCACAAAGAACAGTCCAACGAGAGTGCTCGAGTGAGCCGCAGTGGGCGACGATCTCGGCCCGCAGAGCAGTGATCCGGTAAGAAAGTTGGGCATTGTGGGGTTGGGAGCGTAGTGAGCGTTGAAGACGTTTGCGGCGACGCCATAAACGGAGATGAGAATCTGGGTCTGGGACTGGGTGACGAGAGCGAACGCGACGGCTGCTGGACGTGAGCACTGCAGTGATGCGCGACGTCCAGTCGTCGTAGGATTGAAAGTAGTCCAAAAGGGTTGAAAATTGGGCGAGTTGGTACGAAATCATACTGGTGTGGCACCACACCAGTAGTGAGCACTTGTGTTGTTGTCACTCTGTCTCTGTCCCTGTCCCTGTGGTGCCACACCAGTTTGAAAGTAGTCGGAGGCCAGATTAGCGCGGAAGGCGTGCCAGTCAGTGTGAGTGACCGGATGACATCGAGGGATGTGGGAAAGAGAGGTGGAAATATGGATGAGAGAGTGGTCACGGAGAAGAGTTTCGGCTGCCACCTGCCAGTGAAAGGAAAATGAACCCCGAGAGAAAGTGAGGTCAAGCGTCGTGGGGCGCTGTGAGGCAGTGCCCGCTCGAGTAGGGGAGCCAGGAGTATTGAGAAGGGTGAGGTGGCGTTCCTGGGCCAGACAGTGGAGGAGGCGGCTGGATTTGCGTGTAGCCCCAAAGTGTATGAGGGGCATTAAAGTAACCACCAAAGAGGAGATGGGAATTAGAAGGAAGACAGTAAAGGAACTTGCCCAGGACAGAGAAAAAAGAGGAGGTGACAGGGGGTTAAAGAAAGACAAAAGGGCGAGTGAGACGCAGTATGAAGGGTGGTACTAGACCACACCAACTAAATATTTGAGGAGGGTGGAGGGGATTTCCAGTGGCTCCACTAGCACGTCGCTGCGTTCATGAATAGACGCAAGTGGTGTCGCCGTAGTGGCATGGTAGGCGCTGTAGCCTGGAAAAGTGCGGGCCATCCGAGTCTTTTCTAGAAGGAGAAAATGGGGCAGGGAAGTGCGGGCGAGTAGATATTGGTGGAGGGGGGTCTTATTATTGCACGGATATCGGCAGTTCCACTGCACAATCTCGCGGTCCTCGCCAAAGGCCATTATGATAGGGCTGAGGTAGAGGCTCGGAGGGTATTTGGCCAGGGGCAGTGACTCATGCAGGGAGTGGAGTGGAGCGTTGAAGTGAAGGTTTCCAATTGTTTGGATTGTGCTTGGAGGGTGGTAAGAATCTTCAGAACCGATGTCTCTAGCTGAACCAAGCGAGTGTGGTGTGCGTGTGTGGTGGTTTCGACAAGATTAGCCAAAGGGGCGACCTGGGCGGTGGAGGAGGGAGTGGTGAACGTGGCAAAGTGCTCATTTAGCTTTGTAAGCTGGGAAGTAAGAGAGCAGGTGGTTGTCTGGAGGGTTTGGGTCAAGGCATGGATCTGCTGTTGTAGGTCGTGGGAAATGCGCTGCTGCTCTCGCTGCTGGCGTTCCAGCATAGCGAGCGGGAGGTCGAACGAGCGGCTCTCGTCAGTCAGAGATGGAGAGGGTGGTGTAGTAGGATAGAGGGACACTGGAATCGAGGATCCTTTAACTTTGGCGGCGTAGGAGCCTGGTGGTGACGTGATCGGTGCTGATGCATGTTCATGATTACAGGCCACGCCACCCCCTCTTCCTCCTGTAATCATGAACCTCCATCAACAATTAGAAAATTGTCAAAATGTCTAAATACGTTTAGTACTCCCTTCCCTGTTAAACTTTGTTCTAGGGTGCGGTCAAGAAATGCTAGAAAAATGTTAGTAAGCACTGGAGCTTACGCAAATCCCTTGTCTTGGGCGGTAAAATTTTTTGACAAAGGAGACAAACGTCACACTAAGATAAAGTTCAAGAAACTTGATAAAATCACAAACTCACACCCCTGAGGAGTCCCGGAATTCAACAGCACCGCTACTTTCTATAACACCCCTTACGGAATTGAACAAGGCATCGTGGGGCCCCGAATAAAACATCTACATCCACTGAAAATACCTAACCAATAGAGGTGTTCCCTCGAGAAGCCTAACAAGATGTTTCGAATTTTTTGGGCGCAAAAAGATCATGAACACTAAGTGAGCTCAGATGCTTCTGTAGAAATTTACTGAGAACAACCTGGAATGTACCATTCTCACTGACCACAGTTCTAAAAGGCATCGACGGATCCTTTGAAAGCTAGCGCAGCGAGGGTAAAAGGGAAGGCGATCTTGTTTTGTAACGACTTAGAAATAGGTAGGCTGCCCACGACATCAGTAAGAGTAAATGCAATGCGTTTTCTGTATTCTGTGCAGCAAAAACGCACAAACCGTCGATACCTTTTAGAAGTGTGGTCAGTGAGAATGGTACGTGGCAGGTTGTGCTCAGTAAATTCCTACAGAAGCATTTGAGCTCACTCAGTGTTCATGACCCTTTTGCTACAAAAAATTCTGAAGATGTTGTTAGGCTTCTGGAGGGAAACGCCTCTATTTATTATGCATTTTCAGCGGGTGTAGAAGACTTATTTTATTCGGTGCCGCACGATGCCTTGTTCACTTCCGTGAGGGATCTCATAGAAAGCAGCGGTGCTGTTGAATGCCAGAACTCTTCAGGTGTTTTAATTAGTGATTTTATCAAGTTGCCTGAATTTTATCTTAATGTGACGTTTGTCTCCTTTGACAACCAATTTTACCGCCAAGACAAGCCATTTGCATATGATCCTATGTAGCTCCAGTGCTTACTAGCATTTTTCTAGCATTTCTTCACCGCATCCTGGAACTAAGTTTCACAGAGAAACGATTACTACAAGTATTTAGCTATGTTGACGATTTTCTAATTGTTTTTCAAAAACAAAAAGACGACCTATACGGATGTTGTAAGCGACGTTTTAGCCAACTTTCAAAAAAAGGGGAGGGGGTTGGTGTTCACTCACGAACTTCCTAAGAGGGGGTGCTTACAGTTTTTGGATCTTAATATTACTCTGGGCGAGGATCTTGTTTGTTGGCGATACTCCCCTCGAGCCCAGGAGGAGTTATTGCTGAAGCAAGTCAGGTGGCTTTGCACCTCTAGGCTTTCACTCTCGGCAGAATATGGCATGTTCGTAGGTATCCTCATTTATCAGCCTTCTGTCCTGGCCAGCCAGCGAACCGTTAAAGCTTCTGCCGTGCCTTGAGAGCGCTCTCGGTACCGTCGGCTTCGCCATAGTGCCCCACAGCGGCACGCTCCAGTTTGTGCGGAATAACGGGCTTCAAACGCCCACCTCATACCCCTTCGCCTGGCACGCATTTTAGCAAAGCTCTGTCGTGGTCCAGTAGGAAGTTCTCTAATTAACTATTAGCAGTACCATCCACTCTGGATTTAGTATGAACAATACTATCAATGGTTTCACAGCACAATTTGGTCTGACTCGTCGGAGGCTCCGCCTCTTCCTTAACACTATTAAAAAAATCCTGCCAAGGTGAGTCTTGCTGTAGAGCGCTGAAAAGCTTTTCTCTGCTGAAAGCAACGTCGAGGGGGATCCCCGCTCTTAACTAAGTGCAAGTGCTCTCGGGGTTTCGAAAACGGGGCGCTCCCAGCTGCGATTTCCTTCCACGGAGAGGAGACAGGTGCCCCGCTACGTCTTCCTCATCTTGGCTCGCTGGTTGAGTGTGAGTGACCAAAGCCCGTGAGAGCGCGTCCGCTACTACACTGCCAGTCCCTCCAAATCGAAGCTTTGAAGTGTGAGGGCCCACCGCGCAAGCCTCTCGCTACGCTCTCGCAGGCGCTTCAGCCACGTTAAGGCCATCTGGTCGGTCTCGACCACGGACTTTGTTCCCTCTACGTTCGTCTCTACCCTTCGGAGTGCTTAGATGATGGCCAAGCATTTCTTTTCTGTCGCTGATCAATTGCTTTCTGCCGGCGTCAAAGCCCGGCTCGAAGATGCCACAGGTCGCGGTTGATCAAATTCGATCGGAAGCAGTACTACTGCACCCACTCCAATATTACAGGCGTCTGTATGGGGAACCAATGGGCTGCGCATGCCGGGAAGCTTCAAAGCGGCTGTTCCTGTTCTATATAATAGCCAAGCAAGCTCACATAATGCTAGCGGATTTGCGGTTTTACGGGATTAAGCACGATGCCGGCCGCCGTCAGCTTTCCCCGCACACCTCTCAGATGACCGAGGTGCTTCTCTAAAGTTTTAGAGCAGACGAGAGCATAGTCCTGGTATACAAGAGCATGATGCCATCTGGCATCCCTGAGTACATTGCACATCAGACTTTGTAATGTGCCCGCAGCTCCATGAACACTCTTATGACATAGTGACGAACCACCATGCGCTCTGTTGGCTTTTCTCCTTGAAAGACCTGTCCAGATTCCTCGCCCATGTGGGCTCTTCGTCTGCAGGAATATGACGTCCACGTCACGTTGTCTATCGTTACGGCCGCAATGATAAAGAATTTGATCCTCTCTTCGGCTGCCCACTTCCCTTCGAGATCGCAAACCTTTCCACTTATAACGCCCTCCCCCCGGCAACTTCACATCAGTGACCTGCCCTCAGCGCAACGTACAAACCCCTGGATCACTTTCTCGACTTTCTCTCCAACCCAATAGCTGCTTCCGCTTCACGTCATCTCTGCCTCCATGCTTCCCACTTAGCGATTCGTGCTCATTTACGCTATCGCCGGAGCTATATCTCCTACTGCCGCAAATGGTTGCTTCTTATTCCTCGTCACTTGCGCAAGCAAATGTGCGCCTATTTCCACGATGACTCAGAATGCGGCCACGCGGGAGTTTTGAAGACATGCACACGCATCTGGTTGCGCTACTACTGGTGCGGTGTGCTCACCTAGTCCGTGAATACAAGCGCACCTGCCTCGCCTGTCAACGTCGCAAGACGTCTCCTCACCGTTTGTTGGAGAAGGGTAGCTGCTCCCTTGCGCACCGCGCCATTTCCACTGCATTGGCATTGTTTCTACTGCACGCTTCTGTCCACTGCGGCCGGCAACCGTCGTGCTATAGTTGCAGTTATCATCTCACAAGGCCTGCAGTACTTCCGGTGCCACAGTGACAAATGTCGCCTACTTCCTTTTGCAGCGGTTCGTCTTTCATCACGGTGCACCTTGTGACCTGCTTAGTCAACGTGGCCGCGCTTATTTGTCCAATGTTGTTAAAGCCTAGCTCAGCCGGTTTCACATAACTAATCGAAAGACATTCGTCAATCATGGCAGACCAACGGCCTCACCGAGTGATTGAAGCGCACCCTCGAAGACACGACCTGTATGAATGTCGGTTCTAAGCACTCGAATTCGCATCTCGTTCTTCGTTATATGAGTTGTGCGTACAATAAATAAAAAAATAGAAAACGCCTTCCAATCACATTCCATCATCCGCGTAGATAACCTATACCAGTTTCGAGTTCATCAACTAATGTATTTTTCCACGACCCATGTTAAAAATCATTTATCTACTTTGGCCTCCTTAAAATTACGCCAGGCTTTAATGCACACACGAAATCAGGATGTACAGCTCACACCATTTTTTCGTAGCACTTATAAATTACAGCCTTTAGCTCATAACCTTCCACGTACCTTAAACGAATTTAAAAAAAATGGATGAGGATTAGGTAAGCTTAAGCCTAGTCAGATGTAAAGCATATTGATGGCTAGGCTTGGTAATACATGGCATTCCTTGGTTGACGTTCATCCCGCTCTTCATCGGTCTCTGTGGCACGCTGAAGCTTTCGCTTCTCGTTCAATTCAGCCCTGCTTTTAGGCGGCATCCCAACACCTGGCCGCCTCGTAAGTGCCCGGAGAGCGAGGCAAGCTCAGCTTTATACCGCTGCTGTAGCGCCACGTGGTCAGCTGCAGCGCCTCTGATGTGGAGCCTCCACCGCCGCGGCCGACCGCGCGAGGCGGCAGCCCATCTCTCCTCTGCTGTGACGTCATGTTGTCACGTGGTGTCACGTGGTCACGCTAAAGGTCAATGGTAGCCCCACCGCCGCGCTCGACGGGCTGTAGTGTAGCTCTAGTAATATGATTTGCATAAAACACCACTGCGTATAAAAGAAACTACGGAACTACTTTGTAAGGTTGTAAGCACTTGTGTACTAATGTCATTGTTATTTGCTGTGCTGTTTAGCTCGGCGTGCTACTTCTGTTTGCTTCGTTCCTTGAAAGTGTGTCATCGTCAGATGTCTGTTTGTTCTTCGCTTGCTTGTTTTTCTGTGTACAGCTAAGAGTTTCATGAAATTTCGTTATCACTGCCTGTGTTCTATGCTTTGTGTTTTTACCATTTATTGTTATAATATGCTTTATAGTTTCTGATGGTTTAAAGTTAGTTGTCACATGCTGTACGCTTTGCCTTGTATTGGTTTCCTGGACTTCTTCAAGCTGCGTTAGCAGCTTTTATCCAGAAAGCCATCCAGAAATGTCTGGTGAAAAAAGTGACTTGAATCGAATTGAATACCGCAACGCGGACCACTACCGGCTTCTCTCCATTTTTCTTCACTGTCGTCATTCGTCTGCTACACAGAGATCATTCTTCCTTACCAACCTGACGTCCGCGAATGTACTCCTGCTCCTGAGGCCGCGGAACACACAGACGGCTTTCTCAAATTGCCTGCTGACTCGCGGCTGACACACTGCATCGCCAGACATCCCGCCACGACAACGCTCACACTGTACCGGACTTCTGGCACGCTCGTGTGGCTCTCGCTACCGTCAAGTACTGCAGGACCGTTCTCACTATTTCTCGCCAAGTATCACGGCCCCTACCGTGTCCTGGAGAGCGAATATCCTGTTAACCCTCACGAGGAACCCCTCGTGCCATTTCCAGATCCCTGCCGCCGCGGCCGTGATGTAGTTAATTAGCAGCGTCTCAATCCTCACTATAACCCCTCCATCTTACTAGCGCCGTAAGTCGGCAGGACGGCCTCTCTTCTCCACGAGAGCGATTGTAAAGAAGACCCCCATTCGTGACTGAGACGAAGTCGAGCATGCGCTTCAGCCTTTCTCTGCGTGTGTCTGTGCTCGACCTGACTGACCTCGGTCTATTTTCCCCACTGCCCCCGCAATCCAGCGCCTTTAAATAAACCGCTGTCTTACACACACACACACACACACACACACACACACACACACACACACACACACACACACACACACACACACACACACACACACACACACACACACACACACACACACACACACACACACACACACACACACACACACACACACACACGCACGCACGCACACATCTACCTGGTAGCTTGCGTGGGAAGGTGGGCAGCCCGCCACATAACAGGCTTCAGACAAACAAGCACACAGACAAACAAGCAAACAAACAAAGACAAAACGGCTAAACGCGTGATATGGCTGCTATAAATACTGCCCTACTAAAACTGGAGGCGACACATTAGCTCCAACTGCTCCTTCCACCTCTAAAATCCCTCGTCCGATCTCCACTTCCCTGGCGGGTGGAGGGCGAAGGTAGTTGGAATGAGGTCTGGAGTCTGATGATGGGCTCTTTGATGGAGGGTGGTTTGTGCAGTCTCGAGGACGGAGATGGGTGAAAGGCGAATATGGGAGGGAAATGGCCAGAGGCTAGCAAATGCATCACCAATCAGACAGACATATTTTGCCAAAGAGAGAGTAGAAATGATAATGTATAAAAAAGCAAGTATGACGGCTATGGGATGCCACTACACCTGACAGCGCGCCCAACGGTTGAACCGAATCTGAAGGACATTTCTACGGCCTCTATCATAGCCTATGTAGAGATTCGGAAGTTATTACTCGTGTGGTACATACGGCCTTTATTTTTTCTATTATAAATTTCAACGCACCGAGGTGGCTCAGTGCCCTCGCCGATGGCTCCTGATCTCAAGGTCGAAAGTTCGATGCTGTCCGTAGGAGCTGCATTTTGTTGCAGGCGAAATACATAATCACGCGTGTTCTGTGCGCTGTTAGCGCACGTTAACGAATCCCAGGTGGTCTAAACAATTCCGATAACCTCCACTACTGCATTCCCTAAAGCCCATGTGTCCCGTCAGAACGCTAAACTCCACAACCCACAACATAAACCTAAGGCTCACGCAACACGACATTACCCGGATGTCAATCAGAAATCCGTTGTCCGGGCGTGCATTTAGTTTAGATGATTATAAGGATGAAAACTTTTTGTTTATTTGGGTCCTTAAAGTGCTGTGGATGGCACCGCACGCATTTCGTTGCTGTAAGCGCGGCGAATTCTCAAGAATTATTAAATATTCCATCATCTTGTGAGGTCGTACAAAAAGATGCTAACCGAACTCTACTCTTGTCGTGTTTTCCGCAATTTATCATTCGAACATAAGCTGTAAGTTTTCTGTCCACTCTCGCTTTTCTCAAAACCTTGCATTGAGAACACATTTCTTTCTACCCAATTTTATTGATCAAGAACGCCCTCCTTTTTCTTCCCCTAGGCCAGAAGTGGAGATTACCCAGTACCCGATTTTACCCGCGAACGTAACGAAGCCAAATGACTACAATAAGCAGGCTAGATTGGTTGTACATATAAAGCCGCCACCCTCCGCCAAAGCCGACGACGTGTTCGTGTGCTACATGAAGTACTACAAGAGTTATATAACGATGGACGCCGGAGCAGGCATCGACGTGATTTCCCATAAGTTTAACGAACCCAAGCGCTTCCACATTACCGGCGCAGATCTGCACAACATGACAGTGGTAAGTGTTTGGCGACAGTCGTTTTCAACCGAGTCGCTCAGAGACTTGCTGTGGGGCCGGCGGCATTAGAACTGAAAGCGTGCCATGTTTTTGGGAGTAAAATGCTTCGAGATTTCATCATGTAAATAGATGAAAACCGTAAACTGTTACGGGCTATAGCAAGTGCCACTAGAACCACTTTCCCTCACCGACCGCATAGAGAGATTTTCAAGCAACATTTGAAGGTCACAGTGCAGGCTTCTGTTTGTTATTTATTTGTTTCTATGACCCCATAAATATTCTCTAGTGGCGGGTATTATTTAAGGATCTGTAACAAAAACGTGCAATAGATAGCCAATGCAAACGCATTAAACAATGATAAATAATAAAAGAGAACAAGGGAAGAGAAAATGTTTCTAGACAAACAACATACAAAGACTGCATGCACAAATTGCGAAAAAGAGACCTAACGTCGTTAGTCTTTTCTGTCGCAGGGAAAGGCCTGTGGAAACTTTTGATATGCCCGCTTCGTTAGCGATGTGCGCTTACAAACGTTCCCTGTCAGCGATAATGCGTAAAAAATGAATGAATTGGAAAACAGGAGAGTTTAGGTTACGTATTCAACTCTGGAAAGGTGATCACATCGTGGACGCACCACATAGGGTGACAGAAAAAAATCATCTCTGAAGTTACGAACGGCAAGTGTTAACAGAAGTGTTAAAAATGAATGTTTTAGGCGACACTACAGACTTACTATTTCGACGCTTGCTTGTAAGCTAAATTTAAGAACACAGCCCTTTAACGATTCGATGTTAGTTAAGTGGTGCCCATGGTCACAGCTCCAAAAGGACGTGGCATACAGGCAAGCGCGTGAGAGCGAATATACCGAATGTAGCGATCTGAGTGCGAATGTGCGCTTAGCTGTACTACTTTGTCGAAAAAAATGGCAGTGGGTTACCTTAGCTAGGCCAGGATATACGCAGTGAAAGCAGTATCGCCTAATGACATTTCGGTAGCTACACGCCGTCGTTGTCGTTCAGCAGCTTGGCGGCGTCTCTTCGCGGGACGTTCCTCTCGTTCTTCGGGTGTCTTGGGCGCCCTCTTACCATTCCTCGCCTCGATCTCACGTTGTCGGCCGCCCCTGTGCCATGCGACGACTTCTGGATCGGAAGACTCAATTCCACGCAGCCTGTACTGCTGCCGTGACGAGCACGGCCGCTCACCTCCTTCCATGGTGCGCGCACAGAGAAGGATCGTCATAAAGAGTAGACATTGCCGTAGGGCCCAGCGGCGCAATTGACTGTAGCGCACCAAGCGCTACACAAACACGCTACGTAAACACAAAAACACACTGATACAGTAGCAGATACCACCTGGCAGGTCGCTAAGCTCGTTCCGCGCTTCTTGCGCGTGCACTGTAACTGCAACAAGTCTCACAGCAGTGGCTGTCGCTAAATGTAAATTACGAGATGGTTTCATTCTGATAAGCTTTACAAAAAAAAATTACGAGGAGCTTTAGCGGCTGAAGTGGTGAAAGGCGAAAGCCTGAGTCCTGCATTTTGCTACGCGATTGTTCACTTCACATTCTGTTCGTGCATTAATTAACTGCCAATTAAAGACGCTTAATCCTTGCCTTTAGGAGTGGAATGTGACAGCGTGTTGTAGCGCTGCCAGGGAGTCCACGGAACGCCACCACCCGTTCGGCGCGATGCGTTGCCCTTTGAACGCAACGCTTTTTGAGGCAAGGAAATGGCGCTGTAATTCTCTGTCATCTCGCTGGACACCTTAACCGCCGAGATGTTTGGGCGGAAGCCGAATTGAACGTTGGAGAGAAAGCCTGTGGTTTCTAGAAACGGTTTCAGGCGATTGAGAATGGCATGCTCGAAGAGCTTGCCGACACAGCTCGTTAAGGAGATGGGGCGCAAATTTTGAAGGGTGAGGGGTTTGCCCGGTTGCCCAAAAGGTTGCCCAGTTTGCGCGGGCTAGCGTGTTCGCGTATTCTTCTGCCTCGCGAGCGAGAGCGGCTATGCGGATTCTCTATTTGCGATTGTGTCGCTGGTGACGCCAGCGCTTGAGAAGTCCCTGTCGGGCCTCCCATAGATGAGCCAGGTGCGGATCGACCTGCGGTGCCTTAGGGGTATTTTTAGTGGTTTTACTGTTCGCCTGGATGACCTTCACCAGACGGTCTGTCCAGTCAATGACAGTACGTGGTTCTGTAGAATGAGCTGCCAAGTATGAGCGCAACTCATCCCAATCAGTGAAAAGCTGCGAATGAGGGTTGAAAATCTTGGAATCATATGCAGTAATAGTGGAGACTGGAAAGTGGTCACTTCCAAGGCTGTCTTGAAGCACCGTGTGAGATTTAGCGATTATGATTGGTGTGGACCATGTGAGATAGGGCGTGGTGTCGCGGGTGACACTAGTGCCAATGCGAGTGGGTACGGTGTGGTTTGTGATCAGGCTAAGGCTGTAATCAGCCATTGCGGTAGAAATGAGGTTACCTTTGGGGATATCCTAGGTGTATGCCCAGTGCATGTGACGTGCAATAAAATCACCCACCACAAGGAGCTTTGAGGAACGAAAGGAGCCCACGATGCCCGGAATAACTGTGCCTTTATCTTTAGGATTGCTGTGTATGTTTAAAATAGTGAGGCCATATGTGTGTCCCGGTGAGCTAAGCTCTATCGCGGTATATTGAGTAACCTTGCTGTCGGACGAGTTTGTCGCTGTGCGGTCTAGCACCTGCATGGATGCGAGTGTCAGGATTGCCGTACGTGGTGTGATAACTGTAGATATGAATGCGATTTGTTTCCGTCTCTTGCAGAGCAATGACACGGGGAGATTTGGGGAGTTTGCGATATATGCGGCTAGATGTGTTAGTTTTCGGCGTATGCTGCGACAGTTCCATTGCCATATAATTGTTTCGGTTGGTGTAGTTTATTGGCGTCGCCACCGACCTTTTTTTTTGCGTGCTATTGTTCTGCGCCATGTTGCTGGTCTAGAGATACTGGATGAGGACAGGCAGCGGGTTGAACTGCGCGCACTTCTTGCCCTTAAGACGCACTTCTTGCCCTTAAAGAGTCCCTCTTTTGCACCAAGCGCCGTACAGCCAGTACGCGAGCCATACTGACCCTGGATATTCATAAGGCTTTCGACACCATAAGCCATGACCATATCCTTACGGCATTAGACACCACGGGATGCGGCACCCGCATATGGCAATGTATTCGGTCCTTCCTTCAGGGACGCACGGCAGTACTACACCTTGGGGATATTGCCTCCCAGCCTTATCCCCTGCCTAACCGTGGCACCCCACAAGGGGCGGTCCTGTCACCTTTAATTTTTAACACTGCCGTAGTGTCACTGGCAAAGGCCCTTGCTGCTATCCCAGGGCTCCACACAGCCTTATACGCAGTTGATATAACCCTCTGGACAACGGGAGGATCCCTTGGAACAGCCCAGGATGTCCTGCAATCTGCAATAGACATCACCACCACTCATTTAGCAAACACAGGCCTCCGTTCCTCTCCAAATAAATCGGAACTCCTGCAGCTGAAGCCCCTTCCCAGTGTCCCCTAGATTGAACTGCACATGTAGGGGAATCCAGGGCCCATTGTGCCTCAGGTGAAGATTCTCGGCCTTCTCATTAACAACACACTCGATGCAACCGCCACCCTTCAGCTCTTGCAAAGACAGACCAAATAGGTCGCTGCACTTATCAGGCGGATGGCAGCACGCAATCATGGGCTGTCTGAACGAGAGACCCTCAATATGACAAATGCACTAATCATTAGCCGCATTACATACCACCTCCCATACCACATACTCACTCAGCTGCAAACACAACGGGCAGACATCCTAATACGCACGACTGTGAGCTCCGCCCTACGTCTTCCACGGATGGTTAGCACGAAACGTCTCCTGACCATTGGTACCCACAATACAGTGATCGAATTAATAGAGGCTCAACGCACCAAACAATTAGTCCGCCTGAGTCGCACAGAAACAGGACAACGCCTACTGCGACAGCTACATCTCAATCCACCCATTCCCACCCCAACAAGTCCTACACCTTACATGATTTCTCTGCGCACTCAGGATCGCATATATCAGAAGCCCCTACCGCGCAATATGAACGCTAGGCTCCATCAGGGTAGGCGGCAGGCACCAGCGAACTATTACACGAAAACATACAGCAACCGCTCCGATATCCTTTATGTCGACGCGGCAGAAAATTCGAAACCAGGATATTTCACGGCAGTCGCAGCCTATGAAGACGGCACAGTAGGCGCCGCCGCCACTATCAGGACAAATTCGTCTGCAGACGCGGAAGGAGCCGCCATCGCACTTGCCCTGGCCCACTCCACCATCGACAAAAACGTAACCGAAATTAGCACAGATTCCCAGGCTGCGTACCGCCCCTACCTAAATGGCATGGCGACGCCGGCAACACATCGTATTCTTGCTACAGTCACCTCTCTCGACCGAATGGTTACTCTCGTGGGTCCCTGGGCATGCCTCGATCCCCGGTAATGAGCGCGTTCATGCGCTGGCCCGAGAACTCTCCTCCTGGACCCCGGATGATCAGGCACCCAACCCTGCGAAAGAGGCCTCATCGGTCTTCTCAACATATCATCAAATCACAACAATCTACAAACTCAGTCGCATGACACTGCCACCACCCCACAGTACGTTGTCGCTCTCATCCAGCGCCACATGGCGACAATTACAGACAGGCTGTTTTATTTCCCCCCACCGTCTCTCATGCTTTCACCCCACCTTTATTCCTGATTGTACCACCTGTGGCGTGCCCAGATCCACACTTTTCAACTAGCTTTGGAAATGTTCTTCCCCAAAGACAGTAGCCCCCATCCCCAATCCCACTCATTCTTCCTGGGAGGCTGCTTTACGGACCGCTCAGCCCGCCGGCCAGAAATGGCTAGTGGATCGGGCTTTACGTGAAGCACAAGCCTATGGACTCCTGGACCAGTAGGGGACCACCCTGGAAGATTTTTGTTTGTGTAATAAAGTTTTTTTCATCCATTCATCCATCCACCTGAACCGCACCGTACAGGAAGGGAGGAAGTGGAGTGAAAGAAGAAAGAAAAGAGGGCCGTAATAAAGAAAATGAAAATTGTATTTGAGGAAAGGAAATTGCGCAGTAACTGTCACATATCTCGGTGGACACCAGTCGAAAATTGTGTTTAAACTGTCTCACATATATCGGTGGACACCCGGCAAAATGCGCGCGCAGTGACGTCACGACCATTTCGACCAGTATGAAATGCGGACAAATTTCCTAACACGTTTGGTCACGACAGTATGAGCCATTAAAGGATAGGATAGGATAACTTTATTTAGCTCTAGCACAAGTGCTTTTATGCGGTCAGATGAGTCCATCCACAATGGTCGGTTGCCCCTATTCCAGGGCTGCGCTGGATGCTACCGTCAGCTGAGCTCGCCGTATCAAACCGATCCGGTCATCTCGGCAGTCGCTGCAGAGCAGACCCTCCCATTGCTCCGCACTTGGGTTTGGTATACCTGGGACGACGTCGACTTTTTGACGAAAGGCTTTCGCCTTAAAATTTGTCGAACAGTCGAAACGCGTGAAAGCGGAAAGATTACGACCAAGAAAAACATGCTTTTACGAAGCTCGCACGCGTAATATTTGTGCACCATACGATACGATATGACTCCCAGTTATTTACAAGCATTCCTCGGTTCCCTGGAGTTTTTTTGTTTTTTTTATTCGAGCTGTTTGCCATCAGGCATAATGAAAAGGAAAGAGAGTTATAAATAGGAGTGCAAACAAGCCTCGCTTAAAAAGCGGCAAAAGTTCGTGATATAGCTGTTATCTAGAGTCCACTTGGTATAGTCGTCTGCAACGTCCCATCGCAGGCCAACCTTTCTTAGTAAACGTCGTCTCACGGAAGCTGTAACCGGGCAAGTCCACAGCAAGTGTTTTTCATCACACTGGTCGGGCGCAGCACCACAATGGGGACACTTGTCTGTCACTTCGTCTTCGGTGGCGTTCCCTGGAGTTATTCTCTGTCCACCTCTCTGTCCACGTTAGTCCTATTCCACGGTGACCTGTGCGTTTCGTTCGACGAATATTTGCCACCATGACGGCTACAACAAATCTCCCAACCAGTTGCTCACAGTGTGTTGAAGTACTGAGAACAAATGCGCGGCCACCATCTACATGTCTTCATAGGCGTAGAGTGAGTGAGTAGAAACTTTATTGATTTTTAAGATTTAGCTTGCGGTGGAGGTCGTCTTCAAGTCTTCAAGTCTTGAGGTTACCTCCTTAGCCTTGGGTGGTCCCCTAGTCCAGGGCTCCACTGAGTCTGGCCACCTCGCTTGCGTGTGCTATGAGTGCCCTTTGGGCCTCTAGCTCGCAGCTGGTGAGCCGGCTCTCCCATTGCTCCGCACTTGGTGTGTCGTGTTTGTGGAACGATATGTTTCTAACGCATTCCCATGTTATGTGGTATAGTGTTGGCCTCGCTTCGCACCAAGGGCATGTGGCGCGGTATTGTGTCGGGAACATCTTGCTTACTATATATAAGTTGGGGAAGGAGCCTGTCTGTAGCTTCCGCCATTTTGCGGCTTCTTCCTTGCTTATCTCTTTGTGTGGGGGGGGGGGGTATTTGTATCTTAGCCCCCTGTATAAACTTAGTGCTTCAGAGTACCCTGCCCCTAGGCTATTCCAGAGCTCCTCCGGGGCTTGTGACCCCCCAGCTCGGATAGTAAGCCCTCGAGCTAGTTCGTACACCGACGCCTCCCCGTACTATGGTGGCGGTAGCATAGGCGCAGAAAAAATTTTCGGCGCACCAGCCTCTTTTTTTTCTACGAGTTTACGTTTCCTTCTGATCGTTTCAAAAGCGCACTCCCGTGTTGTCACTATGCGGATGCAATGTGCGTTTTTACCCGAGCAGACGACGGAGTCTTCGTCGGACAGGTTTCTTGTTTTTGAGCTTTTCATGGATTACTGTTTTTCTTATCGTTCTTGAAAATTTCGCGCCCGTAGTAACAGCTGTAGTACGCTTGTTTTCGACGCGTTTGCCCATTTGTTTCAACCTGACCGCATATTTCACCCTACCGTCCGTAAATATCACTCGAAGGAAGTTGTGGGGCCATAAAAATCTTGGCAGTGGCTTAGCCCCTCTAGGACAGGATATAAGTAGAGAAAGCAGTTTCGTCTACTGACGTTTCGGTAGCGACAGGCCGTCGTCGGTCAGCAGTTCGGCGGCGTCTCTTCGCGAGACGTTTCTCTCGTTCTTCGGGCGTCTCGTCCGCTCGCTCAGCTTTTCTCGCCTCGTTTTCACGCCTTCGGCCAGCCTTGTACCATACGACTATTTCTGGATCGGAAGAGTCAATTTCACGCAGCCTGTACTGCTTTTCAAAACAAAGAGACTCCGACCAGTAAATTTAAAAAAATTGTATTGACGTCTCGGCGCCCAGAATGGGGGCCTTGTTCACAATGGAATCACACCAAGAGGTTTCGTCTTTAAAAGCTATAGTAATCGCCTGTACTGCTGTACTGCTGTACAGCCTGTACTGCTGCCGCGACGATCGCGCCCACTCTCCTTCTTGCATGTTGCGCGCTGGAGGAGCGAGCGCATCGGTTCCGGCTTATATCCCAGCGGCGCAGCGCGACTCTGCGCATGCCCAGTGCGGCGCAGCGGCTTCGGCGCCATGGTGGCCATGGTACTGGTTGCCCTGGTTACGGCGAATGCGCAGTAGCGGCCTTTGGCAGGCACCGCGAAACATGCTTCTGGTAGCCTAGGGTAGCTATCGCGACAAAATTTCACCTCCCCGTAAAGCTCAACGCGCAGCCATGCGAACCTAACCGTCAGACGAAGCGCGCAAGTCCAGAGCATGGGCGCGCCCTTCGCTAACTGCGCATCGACCGGTGTCATGGCTGGTGCCACGGTGCGACCAAGATGAGGTAGGAGAGCAAGCTGCCGGGCTAGTTGGTGATGCATTTTCTGAACAAGTTAGCGCAAAAAAAAACGGACCAGGGACAGAAAGAAAAAAAAGACATATAAGACATTCACGAGCACTCGTGAATTTCTCATTTGCCTTTTTTTGCTTTCTGTCCCTTGTCTGGTTTTTGCGCTAACTTCGGAAGATGAGGCAGGCATGGCTGCCAGAACTCCCCCATAATGCGCCGGCCGGCGTGCTCAGCGCAACTGCTTGAAATACAGCGTAGTTCGGCAAAAACTAGACGTTTCTTACTTTGCCGCTATCAGAAATACCAAGAGCGAGACGAACCGCGCAGACAGGCAAGCAGCGTGCATGCCTTTTCACGAACTGCGCAAGTAGAGGCACCGGCCGGCGTAGTCAGCGGAATTCTTGAAATGCACGGTAGTTCTGCGAAAAAAACAAAACATTTCTCACCATGTCGCCGTAAGAAACCCCACGACTTTCATGTCGAAGACGAAGGGACGCAAAAACACAAAGTCTGGATGCTAAGACAGACTTAATTGCACAGATCCTATTGGTGGGTTGCGTATTGTGCAAGTAGAAAAAAAGATCAAAGACTTCGGGTGAATGACATGAGGTTACATTTGTAAGGTTAAGAGTCATTAACCACTGGTCGCACCATTCTTGTACAATGTTGTCTGCCTTAAGAGCCTTTTGGTGTGAAATAAGTAGTTAGAGAGCAAAAGGAAGAACAATTGCATACAAACGGTGTGTACTATAACGAGCAGTATACTGACCAGCTGTATAAGCAGCTGTACACTATGCTGTATGTGGTTGTTTTTTCTTCTGCTTTTCTAATCAATTAGCTTTAAGCGATAACATATTCAGTGATCTTCTAAATCAAACAACAGCACAAAATAAATAAATGAATTAAATATCCCCTGAGCCCCTTGGTTTCTGTGGCTGTTGGCTTCTTGTATACTGAATGGTCCTGTAAGTGACGAAATGCCAGTCTGTGCGTCTGTACACGCCAATCGTCCGAAATTCCCTCCGGTGAATGACAAAGCTAATTTTGAAAACATAACCGATCAATGTTTCAGGCTTTTCAACAAAGACTAAGGCACGTACCTTGGACTGATGTTCTTGAACAAAACGGTCCTGATGCGTTTCGTAATACAATATTTGGTTAAAATATTTTGTTGCCTTAAGGAATACGTTGTTCACAGCGCCCGTAGACATCACAAAAATATTCGTAAGCCGTAGCTCTGAAGGGCACACCTCAAGAAGATCAAGAAACGCCAGGAGCTATAAGCAAAATTTATAAAGACTCGACAGCCGTCACATTTGAAGGAATTCAAAACGTCTCGTAATAGGCTAACCAAAGAAGTACAGAAAGCAAAAGACGCATGTTATTTTCAAATGTTTTCTCCTTCCACTGACAACACCGAGCAATTGCGGAAAAAACTCAATAGTATAATGAACGTCAACGGGATGTTGAACCAATTTGAAAAAAATTATTTCTTTGGATAGCTATTGACAACGCTTGACGTGGCTAATCGTTAATGAGTATTTTGTGTACGGGGATGCTTGCGCCAGCTTCAGCAAATGCAAATTACCTCTTGCATCAAATCGGAACACGGTATTATTTCGCCCAATGGGTAGAGCTTAGGTATGTTCAGTGTTCCGAAGCCTAAAAAATTCAAATAACCGTGATACTTTGGATGGAATGTCGATTGTATCGGTTAAATATGTCACCCAGGACATAGCTCTTGTTCTGAGAAATATATATAGCTTCACCATTCCCTCGCGCATTTATCCAGACAAAATGAAGGTATCCAAGATGATAGCTGTTTATAAACAACGAGATTAAGTTCACCAAAGGTACTATAGACCCATATCCCTGCTACTGATATTTTCAAAATGCCTTGAGAAGATTATCTTAAAGCTAATTTTTTGTCTATATTTCACCTTATAAGGAGTTCCCGATAAGGTTTTCAGAAAAATAAATTTACTGAGCTAGCTTTCTAGATCACAAAGAATACGTATTTCAAAATTTTGAGCATAAACTTTTGACTCTTGGTATTTTTCTTTGATTTTACTGACATTTCTGTGATTTTACTGACATGATTTTGATGACATTAATCACACACTCCTTATGTACAAACATGAGCAAAATCACATCCAGGGCCCCGCTCTTCAATTGATAGCCGTACCTACAGCCCGTCGGTAGTTTGTCTTTATAAATGGCTTTTTATCGAGAAGTAATCGCCGGTTTGCCGGAAAGGAGTTTATTGGGTCCCGTTGTCAGCATAAACGACATTACACTTACGTATAAAGAGGCAAAACTAATATTGTATGACGATGATACTAGTATATGTCTGTCATCCACTTCGCCCCCTCCCCCGACCTTTTTATCGAATTACTGTTAAGGTAAAGGTTACGCAAAGACGGGACGATCCACAACGAAGAGACTCAAAGACACACAAAGACGCTACTAACAATTGGTTTATTCTGCAATTCCCGAGGCCCTGTTTATGAAGATGAAGATCGGTACGCTAAGTATGGGGGGGGGGAGTGAACGTGAACCGTTCAGGTCTTTGGTGGTGCCTTCTCTGCGTAAGGAGTGTCATCACCCCAAGAGAGTTGCAGGCAGTCACGGCGTCCCTCTGTCGTTCTGCGCACGCGCGGTGACAAAAGGAGTGGCTGCCTTATCAGGCACGGAACATCATACCTCCCTTGTGGGATGTGCACACCACACTGAGGCAGTGGTGCGTCGGACAGCGGAGCGCCGTACGTGCCAGCTCCGCGTTGCGCGTGTGCGCGTGCTAGTGGTGTGCGCGAGGCAGGCACGAGGAGCGTAGAGCTACGTGTCAGCAAACCGTGGTGTTGAGGAGGACACCGCAGCACAAGTTTGGGGGTTCAAGCGTGGAAGTGGCAGCTGTCGGACGTTGGCTTCGAGCTGCCAATGACTTCCCTTGGATCACCGACGCTAGACCATTAAGCCTCATTGAAGCGTGGCGGTGGCAGCCGTCAGACTTCGGGTCTGTGCTGCCATGGACCTCCCTGAATCAACGACGCAGGCCTTCTGCATCCATTTCGAGGTCAGAAGAGGCAGCAGCCAGGGCTTCCTGGGATAGGCTGCACAAGCCTATGGTGTTTGCGGAACGCCGTCGACGGGACCTGGCTACAGCTTTCCTGCTGAGGCTGCCCATTTCTTGGGGGCGGCTGACAGGAGTTCGTCAGCGTCTCCCGTATCCATCTCCGTTCCTCATCTCCTGGCTTTCTACCACCGCCTCCCAGGACGCAACGCCAGCGACGCATCGCAACTCGCCAACCCGTGTCTGTGCTACCTGCAAGGCATTCCCGCACCACCTGGGACGCTTTCTTGCCGGTGAACTCTCTCCTTTTTATCTGTTGTGTTTTCCTTGGTGTTTTCGCTTCTTTTATTGGCTCCTTTCCTTTAAAATATAAACACGGCTTCGTTTTGTTTCGTTTGATTTCTTTGTTCTTTTCCTCGAACCTGCACGCGAAAGCGTTCCCCTCCAGCAGTCGGGGACGCGTCACCCAGATTCGCGACACCTTGTACCAGGCCTCTCATCTATAGTGGTGAACACACTATAGATTAGAGGCCTGGCGATGGTGTACTTGCGAGACGTCAGCTGAGCCAAAGAGCAGAAAGCGCGCCAGGATTTCGGTAATGGCTTGGTGCAGAGTGGAAGCGGAAATGGGAATGTTCGGGCCAGCAATTTTAGTCTCAGTAAAATGCTGTCATCCTCTTTTTTTCTAGCGCGATGCCTTCGTGGCATTGCTCTTCATAAGGGTCGACGACAACTTCACACTTTCACTTACCAGCGGGAGTTGAATACACGAACCAAGATATTTGAGGCAGTTCTGTCTTATATAACCTCAGCGATGACACCATCACCTCGCTGGTGGAATGCTTCAACGAACAGCATTGGGCTACAGGAACGTTACCAATATCCTGGAAGACAGTCGAGGTTCGGTTCATTCCGAAGCCAAACAAACGCCTTAAACTGGATAATCTAAGACCGATATCGCTGACCTCGTGTTTGGGGAAGCTCATAGAGAGGGTCATCAACACGAGACTGAGTAGATAGAAGAAAACAACCTCCTACCTAATACTGAATTCGGCTTTCGCCCTCACCTATCGACACAGGACGCCCTCTTGTACCTGTACAAAGACCTCCTTGAGACACCTCCGTTCTACATAAAAACATCCTGCAAAGCCTCGCCGATACCAACTGTGGCGCAAGAACTTACAACTATATCAAAAACTTCTTATCAGCCAGGCAAGCCACAATAAACTTTGGTGGAATAAAATCTGATCCCATCACTCTAGGCCGAGAAGAACTCCGCAAGGGGCGGTACTGTCACCCCTCTTGTTCAATTTGGCTATGAAAGATCTACCAGGCCTTCTTTCCGAAATCCCCGGCATCAAACACACATAGTATGCGGATGATATCACTGTCTGGTGCAACTCGGGAAGTGACGCCGAGATCGAGGAGCGTCTTCAAGCAGCAGCCGACACGGTGGACCGGTAAGCCAGGGAGAGCGGCCTCCAGTGTGCGCCTGGAAAGTCCGAGTTGCTAATCCTGAAGAACCCAAGGACACCCCTAGTGCAGAACATCTCGGTGTATATAGAGAACCACCCAGTTCAGAAAACCACGGAGATCAAGATCCTAGGGCAGTATCTCCCGCAGGGGCGACAGAACACCACCACTATGAAGAAGCTTAGAACATCCACCACCGTGCATATCCTCCGGATGATACATCGTATCCGAAATAAACACCATGGCATGAAGGAAAGGGACATCATCCGCTTAGTGCAAGCTTTCGTGATCTCTCGGATAAGGTACGGGACGGCATTCCTTAACCTCTCCAGGTCGGAAATTGAAAAGTTGGAGGTACTCATCAGGAAAGCCTACAAGATGGCACTGGGGCTACCGAACTCCACGCCAACGGCAAAGCTCATGGCTCTACATAATACCCTCAAAGAGATGTGGTAAGCACAATGGCTCGCACAACTCAATAGGCTCGCACTTACAAAACCGGGCAGAGAACTGCTCGAAAAAATCCACGTTAATCAGCCCTATACAATTGCCCAAAGGGAAGAGGTCCCACGCGATATGAGAAGACGCATCAACGTGCACCCCATTCCGCGGAATATGCATCCCGCATATAACATCGAGAGGAGGAAAGCAAGAGGGGAAGCCCTGCAGAAGAAATAGGACAAGCAAAATAACACCCTTTACGTGGACGCAGCAGAACCAAAGAATGGAGTCATGACCATTGCGGTCTCAACGCCTTCAGGGTCGATGGTGAACTGCGCCTCGGTGAAAACATATAAACCCATTCACGCAGAGGAGGCAGCTATTGCATTAGCTGTAGCATCTAACCCCAACGCCGTTGTGCTCACTGATTCCCAGAACGCCTGTCGCAACTTCAATAACGGATTAATACACAAGTCAGGGTTGTCATTGCTGAATAAGCATCCACCCAGCCATGCCTCAGTCATCTGGTTTCCCGGTTACCTGGAACTACCAGGAGGAAACGAAGCCGCCCACAGGCATGCCCAAGCTCTTGTATACCGGGCGTCTCCCCCTGATGACCATGAAGTGTGCCGCGACCTAATAGGTTTAGCAGTGTATGCTTACAATCTCGCGCCATACAGAACAGCCAGAAAGGAGTACCCAACACCACACAAATCCCTCAAGAAGTTAGAAGAGAACACCCTTAGGAGACTACAAACCAACACACACCCAACACCAGCTAAATTGCACCAGTGGTACCCTACACTATACTCTCCGCAGTGTCCACATTGTGGAGAGGTAGCTAACCTCTACCATATGGTGTGGGCATGCCAATATAATCCCTTAGTTGACCCCATTCCCAACCCCTCGGAGGAGCAGTGGGAGGCTATTCTGCTCAGCGATGATCCTGATCGTCAGCACTGGCTGGTGGGGAGGACCAGCGCAGCAGCAGCAGCCAGTGGACTACCGGACTAGGCGGCCCACCCACATGTTCTGAGAATATTGAAGAAATAATGATGTTTGTAATCAATCAATCAATTGGCAAATAAATTACCTCGGCCCGTGTAATGTGCGGTGTAAGTACACGTTAAAGAACCTCAGGTGGTCGAAATTGCCCGAGCCCTTCTCTACGGCGTCTCTCACAGCATTAGTCGGTTTGGGTAGTTAAACCCAATAAATCGAGCCAAACAAATTTTCTAGCTAGGGCCAGAAAAAATTACGAGGAACTTTAGCGGCTAAAGTGGTGAAAGGCGAAAGCCTGAGTGCTGCACCCTGCTACGCTATTGTTCACTGCACATTTTGTTGGTGCATTAATTAACTGCCAATTAATGACGGTCAAGCTTCGCCTTTAGGAGTGGAACGCGACAGCGCGTTGTAGCGCTGCCACGAAGTTCAAGTAACGCCACCGCCCGTTCAGCGCGATGCATTGCCCTTTGAATGCAACTCTTTTTGAGGAAAGGAAATGGCGCTGTAATTCTGTCATCTCGGTGGACACCTGAGCCGCAACGTATAGGAAGGGAGGAAGTGTGAGTGAAAGAAGAAAGAGGGGCCGTAATGAAGAAAATCAAAACTGCATTTGAGGAAAGGAAGTTTCGCAGTAACTGTCTCACATATTTTGGTGGACACCCGTCAAAATTCGCGCGCGGTGTCGTTACGACAATTTGGACCAATCTGAAACGCGGACAAATACGCCTTGCTAGTCGGTAAATTGGTTTTTGAGGAAATGAAATGTATCTGTCTTTCATATCTCGGTGAACACCTAAGCCTCGCCGTAACGGGAAGAGAGGAAGATGGGAGTGAACGGACACGCCGTATTTACTAGACGCACCTTTGTTCATTCCAAACCATTGAGCTGCCATGGCGGACGAGAACCGGCGTATTACCGTGGGGATCGAACTGCTTAATTTGTAAACAACCTGAAACAATAGAGCATGTTTTTTTGCATTGCTGGGAAGGGGTTTATTTTTGGGACGTGTTACAAAGGACCATAAAGAAAGAGCTACCGCTTGATGCGCACGGAATTCGCTATTTAAGCACTGATAATGAGGATGGGGCACCTTTTGATTTCATAATGCTCTTGGGCCTCCACTGTATATGGCGCTCCAGAATGGCAGGCTACCATTGTTTCAAAGACGCACGACCGGCCCGAATTTATTTTCGGGAAAGCATGGACTGGTTTCTTGCAATCCAAAAAGCAGCTGCGGAGCCTCCCGAGTGGCTCTCAAGACTAGAGCCGTTGTGTATGTTGCGGGAATTTTAAGCTGACGAATCCAGTCTCGTGCTGGCTGACCACAACAGTGTCGTATGTATATAGCGTTCTGTGTATTTTTGTTGTGCAATGTCATGAGCCAAAGACAGGCAATAAAGAAAAAAAAAAGCTGGCATGGCGGAGTGGTAGCGTGCTCGACTCGCACTCCGGAGGCCGGGGTTCGATTCCCAAGCTCGGCCAATTTCTTCCTCGGATTTATTTATCTGGTCTGACTAGATAGGTTAATTACACTAATTGGTTAAGTAAGCAATTAACTAAACTCAGTCAAACTTACTTGGAGCATCACTATACGATCCCTTTAATTGGTTGCATGGTTAGTAGCCAAAGTACAATTGGCCCCGTTTGAAATTCGCGCACTGGGACGTCACGACCGTTTCGACCAATTGAAAAGCGTGACATTTCTGTCGACAGCTCCTGCTTACAACGATGAGGCATTAAAGGCTTCCGCCTTAAAAAGAAATCGGCTCGCAAATTTTGTGTGGTGCGGCTACTGGCGAACAGGCGACTGAATATGCGCAGGCCTGCAGTCTCTGTTCGAGGACAACACTCGCATTTTCAAAGTATGATTGGCGTTGTCAATGGTCTGCGGCTTCGCAATAGTCTCGGGCCAGCAGCCGAGCGCCGTAACCACTGAGCCACCGCGGGGGGGCGAAAATAGCGTGAAGAAGGACTAAGCTGGGAGCGCGTATTCTTAGTTTTCAAAACTTTAAAATCCCAAGTAAATAAAATAGCATCCTTTCTAGCATCAGCGCATAGGGCTTTACCCAGTGAGTATATCGCGCTGAAATCCATGCTTATAATGAACGCCAATGTGCAGATTTTGGTACCCGGTTCAATCAGACTAAGTTGTTTGCATGTATCCGCAAACTAAAGGCAACTGCGAAACGTGAAATGTCCGAGAAAATAGCGTGATGATTTGGTTATTGGGGTTTAACGTCCCAAAACAACTCAGGCTATGAGGGACGCCGCACTGAAGGGCTCCGGAAATTTCGACCACCTGGGGTTCTTGAACGTGCACTGACATCGCACAGGACACGAGCCTCTAAAATTTCGCCTTCATCGAAATTCAGCCGCCGCGGCCGGGATCGAACCGAAGTCTCTCGGGCCAGCAGCCGAGCGCGGTAACCACTGAGCCACCGCGGCGGGGCGAAAGTAGCGTGAAGAAAGACTAAGCTGGGAGCGCGTATTCTTAGTTTTCAAAACTTTAAAATCCCAAGTAAATAAAATAGCATCTTTTCTAGCAGTAATTTAAAAATGCGAGCACACCGAAACGTTCAACTAAATAAGCTGAACACAGCCTACCCTCATAACATGTTGTCAAGGGCTGGTATTTTACAGAACGTGAACTCCCTCGCGACCACCGTCGCTTAGCCAGTTACACAGAAAGGCCCTATGTCTCGCATACACTCCTGATCTGTTGGCCACCTGAGTGAATCTAGTGTGGTGACGGATGGCGTCTCGTCTACTATCGAAACCACACTGCGGTGACACGTGGCGTACGTCAACGGTAGTGTCAGAGCAGATCTCGAGACTTATTAAAAAATTATTAAGTTATTAAAAAATTTCGACATGCTGAAACGCCTGCTGTCCTGCCTGGTCGTTGACACATTCAGAGCTGCTGTTCTAAGCGTCTCTGTCCACTGTTACCATCTAGGAGCCACCTTGACATCCTTGGAGACTCCTCAGGCGCCATCCGTAGTCTACGGTGGGTTCTGAACATCCACTTATTGCCACAGATATTTCAGGACATAACTGAAAAAAAAATGGCTGAGGCTTAGCTAAGGTTAAGCCTAGTCAGACGCGAAGCATATTGATGGCTAGGCTTGGTAAAGTTCCTCGCTTTGTTCTTCAGTTGTTGTAGAACGTTGTCGCCGAGCAGCATATAGAGCACGCCGCTTAGCCAGACGTTCATCCCGCTCTTCATCGGTCTCTGTGGCACGCTGAAGCTTTCGCTTCTCGTTCAAATCAGCCCTGCTTCTAGGCGGCATCCCAACACCTGGCCGCCTCGTAAGTGCCCGGAGAGCGAGGCAAGCTCAGCTTTATACCGCTGCTGTAGCGTCACGTGGTCAGCTGCAGCGCCTCTGATGTGGAGCCTCCACCGTCGCGGCCGACCGCGCGAGCCGGCAGCCCATCTCTCCTCTGCTGTGACGTCATGTTGTCACGTGGTCAGCCGCCGCGCCTCTGATGTGGACCCTCCACCGCCGCGGCCGACCGCGCGAGCCGGCAGTCCATCTCTCCTCTGCTGCGACGTCAAGTTGTCACGTGGTGTCACGTGGTCACGCTAAAGGTCAATGGTAGCTCCACCGCCGCGCTCTACGGGCTGTAGTGTAGCTCTAGTATATGCTTCGCATAAAAAAAATCTCTAACTGCATGTGTGCGATGGATTCATCGTGAAGCCGACCCCACTGAATATTTGGTGAATGGAGCAAGTTACGAACCAGCTCCTCCACGTCCCCTTCAAGTGACCTGAAATTCTCCCGAGGGAATACTCTTCAAGACAAAGAAAACCTTCGGCACGCCACACGAGCACTGCTCCCTCCATGCGGCACCCACTTCCCTAGCGGTATTGCACGCTCGCTTCGAAGTTACGTCTCCGTGTAGCCCTCACCACAGTGGTAACCTAATCTTTTATTGAGTGCTGCCCCTTGTGGCCGTGCTCCTGCCTGCGAGGCCGACACTAAACCCTTCCTTTGGAACTGCCCTTGTTTGAGAGCTACCGGGTGGAAATCACTGCTCTATTCCTTACGAAAATACATGTTGACTTTGTGTTGAAGTTCAAGCAACCCGTGTCAACATATACTGTTGAATGTATCTTGAAAAGGTGGAGAGTTTCGGATGATGCATTGTTGACAGCATGCTGAGCTTATGTTGAAAATTGGCACATGAGTTTCTCTTGAGCAAGTGTTGAACTAAGACAACATAGAACGAAAGAAATACTAGAAATACATTCGTATTGCGCCAGATAGACGGACTACCGATGCAGTCTTTTGCGGTATATTCCCATTTATTGCTGCAATTTCTGCTTAACGTGACGCTGACAGCCACCAGTCGTGTAGTGCTCCACACATACGCACCAACACACGCGTGTACACGGATACAGACTTGCTGAAGATAAGTTTATTTGGACCCAGGAGCATGAAAGGGACAGCCATCCCTCCCATCAGATAAACAAATGGAACACTATTTCACACAAGCGCAACCGGTTGTTGTTTTTGCGACTGAGAGAAGGATGAAAAGGAAATTTCACGGGCCTGCCGATTGGCTCCAGCCGAGCCGCCACCGCTGTCACCTGCAGATAGAGGAGAGGTAAAAGATCAGAGGAAAGAAAAAAGGAGAGAAGACTCTCGTCGCAGCAACAACCGGGTCCGCCGAAACGGACGCTGGCTGAAAAAACAGATGTGTTTAGAAAAAATTTTATTTACATATGTACACATGCCAAGGTTACAAGATACATTCACATTTACAAAAACACATGACATTAAGCATGTAAGGTGAGCCAATTAAAGAGGTACCATAAACATTTCTAAGTAACTAACAGGAATGGGCAATGTAAAATAGGAATGCATATATACCGATTGACAGAAGAGCGAAAAGACGATAATTAGACATTGAAACATTGAAAAGGAGACCGTAGTGCCAGTTTGGCCTAAAAACCAAGACAATACGACCGTTATTTACAGAAATAAATGGGCATGACCACTGTCGGAGAAACTCTTCCTCACCCAAGAAAAAGAGTTCCTCGGACAAAAAACTGATCAGCTCCCGTCGGAGACGGCCGTGAATTGGCCACACAGCGCGGCGTCGAAAGCCACTAGCGACCGCGGCGCATCGACTGCGCCATAAACTAAAAAGACCTGCAACTATTAACAGGCGAGCAAAACGGCCGCTGGGGAAGCGGCCGCGGGAGACGAAGCACGAAATGCCCTGCCCACGAAATCCCGCATGAACCGCGCTCCAAAAGACACGCGCTACAACACAGGTGACTGTAGCGTGGCGATTAGATTCCGGGAGCGGGCAATTCGGACAGGTACTGGAGCGTAACACACTCCACCGTTCTAACCGATTACAAGTAGGGAGCACTGCCCAGCCAAGTTTCCAGACAAAGTCACGTAGATGATCTGGGAGAGGTGTCGACGCTAAACGCGCCCACTGAACCCGGCGCATAGGTGAGCGGCGAGACGCCGGCACAACAGGTAACAATAGCGTGCCCATAATGTCCACCACACGGTCTGCAACGATGTTGACAGCAGGTTCTACTGCTCTAACATGCCTGTAAAAGGCCGCTGATGAAGCGTAGAAAGCTGTCTGGGGTCCATGATTAACAGGGGCCGCCGGATCCAAAAAGCGTAAAGAAGGGCCCAAAAAGTACCGAGCCAGGATTCGCGCCGGAGACGCGTTTCCTAGCAGGATACGCAAAATACTCTTCAACGCTAACAGCGAGGACGTGACGGACAAATTTGGAAAGGCAAACCCTCCTCTCTCCCGTGGTTGTCCAAGAACAGCACGGGCCACAAGCTCGGTTCCGCCTGACCAAAAGAACGAAGAAAAAACTGTAGTCTGCACTCGCCTTATGACACGGAGGGGTGGTTTAACAGTGTAGCAGAGGTACCAGAAGGCACCGAGCATGACGGACTGAACCAGGTAGCGCCTCTCAAGCAGAGGCAAATCGAATGTCTGCGCCCTTCGCACACAAGCTGTAATGTCTTCGACGACCGAAGACCACACACCATTCCATATTCCAGCACAGTCGTAGGTCACACCTAAAATGCGCATCTGCGCGCACCACTGCAAAGGTATTGAAGATGTAATACGAGTCTAGGTAGACCCCACAAAAAAGTAACAACTCTTCGAGTAATTAAGAGCAGCCCCAGACAAGGAGGCGTACTCACGGAAAACATTTAAAGTTTCAAGCAGGCTGCGTTCATCAGCTAAGTACAGAGTGATGTCGTCTGCATAAGCAGTGACGCGTACCGCTTCGCTGCCTGGCAAAGCCAGACCTCTAATAAAGGAGTGGCGATTGACTGCCAAGAGGAAAGGCTCTAATGCTAAGACAAACAAAAGGGGGGAGAGCGGACAACCTTGACGGACGCCGCGGCGAACATCAAATGCGGTACTTTCCCGGCCATCGAGGAACAGAGTGCTTGAAATATCTCTGTACATCTCTTTAATGAGAAGCACGAAAGAAGGTGGGAAGCCGAAAGCATCCAGCATCCCGTAAATGTACTCGTGCTCTAAGAAGTCGAACGCCTTTTCCTGATCAAGGGAAACAAGAAGACCCTGTGCGCGCCGTCGTAAAGTATATGCTAGGATGTCTCGCGTTACAGAAGATAAACTGTGTATTTCACGGCCTGGGATGGAGCAAACCTGGCGGCAAGAAATAAGTGACGGGAGGAGAGCTCGTAGACGACGAACGAGTAATTTTGCTAATACTTTGTAATCTGAATTTAGTAGGGTGATAGGGCGCCAATCTGCCGGACATGTCGACATAGGAGACTTTTTATGAATAAGGACAATGCGGCCTCTTTCGAATGATTCAGGAAATACGTGGTCAGTAAAGCATATTTTTAATACTTCCGAGAAAATAGGGCCCACAATATCCCAAAATTCTAAATAGAACTCCACAGGAAGGCCGTCTGGACCAGGCGCTGAGCCTCGTTTCATAGAGTCCAACGTTCCTTGATTTCATCTGTTGTTGGCACAGCCATAAGGCCGTCATGGAGTTCAGTTGAAACCTGCGGCAAGCCTGCTAAAAATGGGGCTGCGGAAACGACATTGCGATCAACTAGAATGACCGACTGAGCAATACCCCTGAAATGGCTAAAAAACGCACTGAAATTCCTGCTACCTGGTTGGGACGTAGCCCCGGCGGAAGATGTAAACGCAGCGGCACCTTGAGTGTACAACAGCTCTTGGCGGGCCAACCGAAGCACCTCAGGATGAGCAGTTGGACTGCGTCGACAACGCCATGCAGCCGCTGTCAAAGAGGAGGCACGTAAAAGACGCTGTAGGCGCTCCGAAAGCTCCTCTTTCCATGCGCACATCAGCGACGAAGGCGACGGGGTGCGTTGAGCAATACGTAGCTTCGCCGTCACCACACGCACCTCATCTGACACGCGAGCCCTAAGGGCTCGACCAGATGCGGCGCAATGGTGACGCCACTGCTCCTTCAGACGGTCCCAGTCACCAGGCACCGCCCCAAGAACCGAAAAACGCAAGACCCGTGTGAGCCCCTCTTTAGTGCTGGCGTCGTGAAGTATGCGTACATCCAACCGCCATGGTCTATGGGGTAATACTGCAGGCGCCGGAACCGTGAGTGATAGAAGAAAAGGGCGGTGGTCTGATGTGTGCACCGGCGAGGATGGCAGCGTCAGTACATTAGCTACACACACTGACCGCGAAAGGCTCGCCGGAACGTACGCCCTGTCTAGCCTACTCGACGATAACCCGCGACGCCAAGTCCACACAAAGACGTTGCCATAGAGGAGCTCATACGCGTCCGTGAGCGTGAAATGGTTCACTAAGCGGCGCAACTCACGCGCATTCCAGCCTGGCCTACCCCTACCAGGGCCTTGCACATCGGCGACCGTATCGAGCACGCAGTTGAAATCGCCCAACATCACAACATTACGCCCTCCAAGAAAATACACATCTAAATCTTTAAAGAATGCGTTTACCAAATTGGAATGCGCAGGCGCATAAATACAAAGAATTCTCAGGTGAAGTGCGTTAAACGTGCAGTCGAACGCCAACACGCGTCCAAGCGCATCGTAGGTAACATGATGATTGCGCAACAGTGAGCGGTTCAAAACAAGAACGCCAACGCCGCTAGAACGCGTGCTGGCGTACGAAAAGAAGGCATCGACGCCAAACCTACGCTTGAATTTCAACACGTCACTGAGACGAAAAAAATTGGTTTCTTGCAGGCAGACGATATCGCAACCCGAGGAACGAGCGAATGCGACCACCGTTGCCTGCTTCAAAACACTGCGGAACCCCTGCACGTTAAGAGTAATAATTTGAAGGTTAGTCATTTTGGAAATGAAAAATGAAACCTGAACAGTCGTGATGCTTAGGCAATACAAAGCGCGCCGCGAACGGCGCTAAACCACCTCACTTTTTGCAGAGGGTCGGACCAGAGGAGGCACGAGGCCTCCTTGGCCAACCGGCAGAATTGTCCGAGTCCGTAGTCGACGCATGTGGACGCTTTAAGCTCGAACTTAAAGCGACCATCTCAATATCCGACGACTCTTCGCTAGAAGTGCTAGCGCTGATCCTCGATGTTGAAGAGGACAGCGACTGCACAGGGTCAGCGTCTGGAGATGATCTTGGCTCTCGTACAAGCGATGACGAAGACGACGATGGCGGCGTCGGGTCCTCCTCAGGCGTGATGACAGTCTCGTCAATGACGAGGTTGACTGAAGAGGCCGAGGACGTCAAGCTGCTGTCGTCACCGTCGACCTCAGCTATGTCGGCGTCCCTGCTCAAAACCGCAACGCTGGCCGCGGGCTCTAGCGCGGGCTCCAAGGGTGGCACGTTCTCAGCATCAGATTTTTCCAGGGACACAGTAGGCTCGGCCCCTGTCTCATCAGGGACGCTCGGAGAGACTGAGGCTGACGCAGCAGGAACCTTTACTGTCTGCTCGCTTGGTGCAGCACTGGACGCATCAACAGCAGACTCCGGCTCTTCCACGCAGCGACGCTGAGACGCAGTGGAAGCACCCGTAACGGCGGCGGTATTGGATACGCCGGTCTCCTTGATGGCTTCAACCGCTCCCTGAGCGGCCTGCGGGGGCGCAGGGCGGGCCGCAGCCTCCGAGTACGAGGGCTTGATAGCGCACGCCACAGTAGCGTGCGGATCACCACAACGACGACATGGCAGCACGCAACCCTGGCCTTGGTGCCCAAAGACCCCACAGCGGGCGCAGAAAGGAGCCGTGCACTGTGTCCTGAAGTGCGCAGTGGACCCGGAACGCCGGCAAACGCGCTGCATGCCCCTGTAGTCGCACGTCACGCGGTGGCCCGCGACCTTGATGTAGTTGGGTACGGGTGACTCTGGTTTCATTTCAATCCGCACGTAGCGGGTCCCGGTGGTGACAGTGGGACGCGATCCCATGACGCCGCGACTAATGTGCAGCACCTTGCCAAAAGGGGAGAGAGCCTTGGCAAGGGCGTCACTGGGTACACGTGCGGGCAGAAAAAGAACAGTCACCTGGGTCACTTGCGGGCTCAGGGGAATGATGGCAACGCGTTTCTTGCCGATGATGAGGCAGGAAGCTTCAACGATTTTAGCCATGGCGGCTTCACTTTTCACAGTGACTTGGTAGTTGCGTCCACCGAATTGCTGGACGCAGTACACTTCCTCCAATCCAACAACGGAGGCTGTCGCATCGACGATATCCTCCGGACTAGCCCCCTCAGGGACGACAACATCAAAGGCCAGAGCCTTTGTAGGTGGCTGGCTCACCATAATGAGGCGCCCGCCAGCCGAAGGACACCTTAACAAAACAGTACGTCGAAAGGTCACACACCGGCCACCGACGCAAGCCGGCGGCCGGAACACACACCGAAGCGTCCACCAGCTACCGCACGCTCCCTAACTCCCTAAACAGATAAGCGGCCGTAGCCGCGTTTCGTGACCACCTCAGCGCAACCTCTGCTTAATCCTTTTATGTAGTCCTACCCTAGGGTGTGTGTATCTGCGCAGGTGGTGGCCTGCCGATAAGCAAAGTTATGTCAATTATTACTATTAATATTTATTTACTGTATGTGTGGCAGAAGTAATGGAGTTCACATGCAACGTTCTATTCGTTGAATACCTTGATTCATTCATAAAGAACAGAAATAAAGCACTAATTAAGCGCCCTCTTTTATGAGCGCACAAACGAATCTTCCGAAGTAGGTATGCTTGATAGCGCATATTGCGCTATAAGCACTTTTCTCTATGAAAGAAAATAACTTTCAGCTGTTTGTGAGAATTTTAACAGGTGCTACATTGGTTCTTGATATGTATAATGTGATAAAGTAGCAGCTCCACTCGTGGCGCTGGTATAGTGTCGTGTATGTTTCGCTTTTGTTCCCGTTTTCGCGCCGTTTTCTTCATGCATGAATGAAGAGTAACAGCTGATTTCTAACGCAGCATTACATTCTCCTGCCACAACAGCTCATAAAATTGCACAGAGGGCCACGAATGGTTGCAAAGCACTTACTGTTAAAAATTTTTCTGGTGGGCGCTCAAAGACAGAAAATCAACAGAGATTATGCACCATATTTGTGTTGAATTCTTTGACACAGAAATTCTGTTGAGTGAGTGTTGTGTAAATTCAACACAAATTGAATTTTCATTGCATTTCTGTTGGCTCAACACAAGCTCAAAACTCCGTCAAGAGAAATTGAAAGCTCATTTCAATAAGGGTTATACCGGATGAATATGAATGGACTTTTGGGCCGCACCACCCGATGTTGCTGGGCTTCGAGTGTTCAGTGTAGTTAAATTTGTAAATAATACTTTATGCCAGCAGGCGCAGACGCTGTCCCACTAAAAAAAGACATTGATATACAAGAGGGTCGCCTACATAAAACCCCAGTTGGTGTTCCTCAATACAACGGCAGTTTTCCTGACTACACTGGTACCAAAATTGTGAGCGATTGTTTGTTGTACAGCGGTCCGTGTGGTGTCGTACGATATTTCGTTGCATATACCGCATGTGCTAGTCAAGTTCAAGGCAAGCGTGCGCGAAAGAGTCGAACCGGCGACATATGCACCTTCAAGTGTGCGCCTTCTTAGACCCTTTACCTCTTTCCTGGGCGCTTCCTTTTCCGTGCGCCGCCGCGGGGGCTCAGTGGCTATGGTGCTCGGCTGCTGACCCGCGGGTTCCATCTCGGCCGCGGTATTATAGTTTCGATAGAGGCAAAATTACAGTGCCCGGATTGGGACCCGACCGCGGCGGCAATAGTTCGATGGGGGCGAAACGTAAAAGGCGCCCGTGTGCTGTGCGATGCCAGTGCACATTAAAGATCCCCAGGTGGTCAGAAATTATTCCAGAGACCGCTACAGCGGCCTCTTCCTCTCTTTCTTCTTTCACTACCGTCTTCCTTTCTTCCCATACGCCACGGTTCAGGAGTCCACCGAGATATGTGAGACAAATACTGGGCCATTTCCTTTCCTCAATCATCCCCCCTCCCCCCAAGAGAAGAAAAAAATTCTAAAGGCCTGCATACTGTGCGATGTCAGTACCCATATAAAGAACCCGACCTGGTCGAAATTTCTGGGCCCCTTCACTACGGCCTCTCTCTTAGCCTGAGTCGCTTTGGGGCGTAAAACCCCATGAACCAACCAAAAAACCTTAAAGTCCGGTTGATATTTGCTCCCCGTCGTCAGACATTTACTGCGTCATATCCTTTCCTCAAAAACCAATTTTCATTTCAAAATGATGACTGAACCGTTCACCGTGCACCGTTGCGGGGGCTGTCATACGGTTTCTCTTTGTATATAGCATGCGTCTCTTCATCAGGTTTGAGGCTAGCTCGCGAGAGGTATTCGAACCGAGTGTCCAAGTGGTTCACACGGATGTTTGTGAATTGAGTGTTTTTGCAATCAGCGATCGTAGGCGCATCTGGGTTTCATTTCTCAGTGCGCAGCCTACGTCATGGTCGCATGCTTACGATGACACTTTAATGCTTTCGCCTTCGCAAAGCGTAACAGTCTGAAGTGCTATCTGAATTTTTTTTTCTTTGCAGGTGACCAGCCCTTAACTGTTGTGAACAGCAACAGCGCCCCTCGTCGATTGTGGTTACGTCTTTTGCTTGACGTTGTTGGGTCAGTTTTCATTTTTAGGCAATAAAAGTTGAACCTCGTACAACCGCTGCTTTACTAATGCTTAAGATGTCTCAGGGTTATTTGGAAGTTTCATCCAGCAGCCATGCTTCTGGACGTGCTTTGAACGATTTCCCAATGCTTTATATGCATCAAGTTTGACCATCTCCATTATATGGGTGATCTGCTTCGTCAATTTCACAGATATGTAGCACAAATGCAAGCTAAGCAGTTAGCGACAACTGGGCGGTATTTGTCCGCAGGAGGCATTAGACAGTTATAGCATATCGTACCGTGTTTACGTTACCGTTTACCAAGCTCGGCTAGCGACATCTCTGCATCTGCGCCCATTACCGGGCCGGCAACACTTTACGGAATCTCTTTAGCGTTGCGGAGAGAGTTAGCGTTCGATCGTAAACAAACATGGCGGCGCCCTGCACGGCCGCTTCGGACCAAATCCAACATCGCCGCCGCTTTCTTCGGCGCCATTTCTAGCTCTAAATGAAGGCATTCGCTCTTAATTCGCGTACTCTCACGCATACGTCGAGGTTTAAGTAACAGCTAGCCCATGTTGTTAAGATAATTGAGCGATTTTCGAGACGTTAGGCGTAGCTATCCGCGTGCATAGCCAAAGTAGCAACGACAACACTGTAGTATTTGTTCCAGCTATGAGACGGGCTGCAAGACGGCCGTAGCCGAGCCAAGCCAAGATAGCTAGCTCGGAGAACGGAAGCATGGCGGCGCATACAATGTGTGCAACCTAGCATGGTACGTATATCCACCCGAGAAAGGAGGAAATGGATCATGCCAGTAGCAGTGGCAGGATAAGAAATAACGTGCTGCTGCGCAGGGTGCGCTACCATATCAGCGACGACCTCGCTCTTCTTCGCGAGGTCCTCAATTTGAATTTGTTTGCGGACCCGTCGAAATTGGGGACTATTGCAGAGACTGTGTGCGTTGCCACTGCACGAGATTTCTTTGCTAGAAGCGTGAAGGAGCGACTGCTGCTCATGGTGAGAAGGTTCCTCCACAACGAACGGCAGGTGCTGGAGCAGTAAGTGTTTGTAAATTCATGACTGACTTTTTTTGTTCTTATTGCCTGAAGCTGCACGAAAAACTGACTGGTCATTTCAAGCCAGGTCCGGCACCGAAGACGAATATACGGAGCGGGACCTGCTTGCAGAGCGCCGGCACGATCCACAGCTTGCGCCTCAATACTGGACGGCACAGTGAGTGCATCCATGCGCTATTACGAACAGCCTGCAGTACAGGCGGCAGAGGAAAACGAGAGCATTCCCTCTTATCATAAGTGAGCTACATAGCCTTGTGTTGTGTTCTCAGAGACAGTGTTTATTAAGTATGTGCGTGCGCTTCTGCGGCATTTCATGAACGGCTACGCGCAAGAGAGATATTTTGTGCAATATTACACAATTATACACTACAGTAGAGTTAGTTCTTGGGCAAGTTGGTATGCTTGATTTAAACTCATAGTTTTTCAGCGCAACGGCACACGGCCAAAGAAAAGAAGCAGTAAGAGAAGAAGGACGTACACAGCAATGACTGACAACTGTTTATTTATAGACGCACATACAGCTTATACTTAGACCAGCGCAGGCGCACACCGTGCAAGGTAAACTAGAAAAAAGAGAGAAAAGACTGAAATCACATCTTTATCGCAAACTTCGAAAGGAACAACTTTTCTGCACTATGCAAAAGAACTAAAGAATCGCTGACACATTCTGATCCCGCTCTCTGAATATAATAAGCCTCTGTGGTTTCACATGTTGTTTTTAATTTGTGTCTGCTCAGAACCCTCACTCCCGAAAACATTGGTGTACAATCCTTGAAAGTAGCGCAATGCTGGACAGCGTTAGCACCTTCCCCATTCATTAGGTCTCTTGCGTGCTCTCTCAGCATATTATATTCGATAAAGGCATATTATATTCAGAGTGAAGGGTCAGAATGTATCAGCGGCGATACTCCAGTTCTCTTGTACACTGCAGAAAAGGTGTTCCTTTCAATGTTTTTGCGATAAAAATGGGATGCGAGTCTTGTTTTCTCTTTTTTCTGGTTTACCTTGCGCAATGTGCGCCTGCGCTGGTCTGAGTGTATTTAAGCTGTGTGTGCGTCTCTAAATAAACAGTTGTCTGAAATCGCTGTGTGCGTCCTTCTCTTCCTGCTTCTTCTCTTTGGCCGTGCGCCGCTGCGCTGAAAAGCTATGAGTTTAAATTGTACACTAAGTAGAACTCGCTACCCACAAGGGCCCAAGGTACTCAGTAAGGAAAAAGTGCTGCTTAAACAGTTACAAGTCGCCGCCTTTCCACACCCAAATAGATCTATGTAATATGGTCTGAGCATGCCAAAAGAATGAACACATCCCCTGAATAGAAAACCCAACACTTAAGCAGTGGCAAGGGAGCTGCCCAGCTTGTAACCCAAAAGCCAGAAACTACCGGTCAGTATAACACTGCTGGTGGCCAAGTCCAAGGGGGTCTTGTAGTAAGGGACTCCACTCGCAAATTATTTGTTCTTAATAAATGGTCTTCAGCTCCTCATGCCCCTGCATGCGTTAAGTGCAATTGTAGAATGTGCCGCTCATCGCTTTTGCGCTGTGCCACATGCTGGGGGCATGGCGTGATGGTGCGGGAGGGAGCCGCGATTAACAAACTGATCACCTCCGCCTTGAACTTGAAAGGAGGCGGCTTGATTTTGAAATTAAGCAACACGAAGATTTGATGAAGGTGCGCATGTAGGAAAGAGAGGAGCGCCCGCAAGAGCGACAAGCTCTCCTTGCCTCTCAAAACGCCCATGTTCGCTTTAATGGAAAACTTATTGAAAACCTCCAGTAATAATGTTTGCCTGTGCTGCCGTTGGCAGCCATGTATGAATTGAAGTGGTTGAATTCCACCTTCATTTTTTTATGTTTGCATTCGGAAAACAGCAATAGGGCTCATGTAAGATGGGATAAATGATTAATGCATTCCACTGTTATGTACCAAACAATCACGATTCCATTGCAGTTGCAAAGCACCCGAACAGGTATGACCATCACCTTAAATTTATGGGAATAACAAGCCTTCCAAAGTGAAACGACAGGATTTGAGAGTCCGACTGTCACTCGATTCATTGGTAACCCAAATTGCTCTGTACACCATGACAAAAACACATAGAAGCATGCCAGCTATCCATTCATATCTCTCGTATCTTATACAGTTAAGTAGGCAGTGCACTCCTTCACTTTATTGCGAACACAAAACCTGTTCCAAAACAGAAGCAGTACCCCAACTACCTTTTTCATTACCAACGTCAAGCACCAGTGTGAAATGCACAAACATGCAACACCCCCGAAAACCGAGTTACATTCACTACAGGACAAAGGCTTCTCCCATATGCCTCCAAGTTCCTACGAGTTCCATTTCATAGTTTGCTGTGCTGTCCTCGTTCAATTTCAAGTCTTTTGCTTTATTTTTCCTCCGAAGCCGTACACTGGAAAGACAAGTGTTATAACTCTGTTGCTTGGCATGAGCATTCAACCACGTTTTTATTCTCCCTGCAGTTTGCCGCCACTGTGGCTCAGTAGTTATGATGCTCGGCTCCTGACCCAAAAGGCGTAGATTTGATCGTGGACACGCCGGTCCAATTTCAATGGAGGCGAAATGCTAGCGGCAGGTGTACTATGCAATGGTAGTGCATGTTAAAGAACCCCAGGTGTCTGAAATAATCCCGAGCTCTTACTAGGACTTCTCTCATAGCCCGAGTCGCTTTGGGACATTAATCCCCATACAACCTAATGCCTGAACCATTTCCCACAAATTTCACTTTCATGGCGTGATCTGCACTTCCTGTTTGCCCTAGACCCCTTACCAATAGCATCACCTCACTGTGTATCGGAAACTGTTGTGACTTCGCAGACTGTTGAACATGATTTTCTTCACATTAAAGGACTAAAATACTCCAAATTTGCTTGCATGTGTTCCTTCAAAGGATGTGCTAGGCATTGACATACATAAATCACCATGTGGTATTTGCCAACGACCGCTAAATAAGTCATACTTAAATATATAATTGAAACCATATGTCCTTTGTTTTAATCATAACTCTTAAACCAAGATGGTTTAAGTGCCGCAGTGAGTTGCAGTTTTCCCTTGCATAACGTGACCTAAAATTGAACTACACGTGACAGCCATCACTAAGTTGATGAAACTGGAATGGCATGAGAGAAGAAATCCAATTATAAATTATTTAGCGATGGTAGGAGAATACCACACGGTGATTCATGTACTATAATCACTAACGCATGATTTCAAAGAAGAAAATATGCAATAAAATTAGGAGAACTTCCAGGGATCTATGAATATAAAGTTGAGAATGTCCGATCTCTGCTGTGGTGGCCTACCGGTTTTGAGCGAGGTTTGATCCTCAGTTCCACCGGGTACCCAATGGTGATACAATGGGTACAAGCTTTCTCCTTTCTGGTGCTCGGCTTCTTTAGGACGAAACGCTTGGGAAACGGAAGAAGAAAACACCTTGTGCCACGGCGCTCTTTGGCCACCCTTGCACCCAAGTTCAGACTTCGTAGCGAGGCGCTGGAAGCGGTCTGGATTAGGTCTATGTAGGGCCCGTGGTGACAGCAGACCCAAATTGGGAGTGCAAAATGACTGGAGCAAGGATGCGATGTAAGCATCTGGTTTATTTTCTAAGACGATGAGCAGAAATTTACCGTTATTCCTCAGGATAAAAGTACAGATCAAGTGTATCTACCTATAATCGCCTATGAGCCAGAAATTCGGAGGCCAAAGAAAAGGGTTTAGCACATTATAAGGGCAATTAGAGGGCAAAAGATATAGAAAGAAAAATGATAGATGTAACGTTAAGAGACATGATGAGGGCAAGGGGGTCAAGGAACAAAGGTGGCTTAATGACATCCTAGTCAAAATCGAGAGAAAGAAATGGGCGTAGGCAGTGCACGCGATGCGAAGGCAAGAAATAGAGGGCCCTTAAGGGTAGGGAACTGGATTCCAAGAGAATGCAAGCGTAGCAGAGGGCGGCAGAAAGTTAGGTGGGCGGATGACATTAATATGTTAAAAGACAGGGTGACCGCAGCTTTGAAAGGACCGGGTTAATTCGTGAGACAAGGGCCGACTACGCCCTTTGTCCTGCAATGGGCGTAGTCAGGCCGATAATAATGACGTCTATCTCTCGACCAATAATATCTCACGCTGAGTTCCACAGTGGGCAGTTGGCAACTGCGGTGGCATTATTTGAATTTCATTGCCACCTGACATGGCAACATGGTAGAGAGGTTGCAGGCTACCCGGTGAAGAGGTTGCTAGCTTCACACCGTGCCAGGTGGACCTAATGTCCCTTTGTGCGCTTTTCTAAAAAAAGCTGAGTACCGAAAACGTTTGCGGCACCGCCGACGCACACTACTGGACAGCGCCCACTTCCGGTTGGGAACTGGTTCCGTACCGCCATGTTCTTCCTAAGTCGTCCGGCTGCATAGTTCGACGGCGCTTGCACGCTACTCGTACAGTTGTGCTGGCGACGGACATTAAACGGAGGTGGCTTTTTTATATTTGTCGCTGTGTGCTGGAAGTAACTTTCGCTATGTGCTGGAAGTAACTTGAGTTTTTTGGGCGCTTTTTTGTGCTCGCAGCAGCAGCCCAAATGCCGGGTTGCTGCGCCTTCGGGTGCTGAACCCTGTCAGGAAAAGGGCTGGCGTTGTTTTCAGTGCCGCTTGCAAAAAATGACATTGTGCGACAGAAAGCGTGGCTCCACAGGATTGGGAGAAAAAATTTGAAGCCGACAAAGTCAAGGAAGCTATGCGAGGTAAGTTCAATTCCGGCTTTCCATCGTTGAGGTTCAATGCTCTAGTAGCAAACTTCGGCTGGTGTGTAAGAGTTGGTAAAGCTCCCAGCTCGCACTGTGTTTTCCGATTCTTTGATTACGCGCTGCTGTCCGCCTTTGTCATTTCGTAAACATGCATGTCAGTGCAAGCACGCGCGCGTATTTCAGCCTACGGCCCTGTAAGGTCGTCGCTTGCACCCGCTTGTACGCGTTTCTTTTGCTTGTGTTTTTTTTATACAGTTACGCCCCGAGCCGCTTCGCCGGGATGCCGGGCGTCCCGGGCGGGGAGGAAACTTTTGCCTTTTGTATGCTGTTTCGAGTTCTGTTTCGTACAGCGGTACCCCCGAGCCGTGTCGGCGGGGTGCCGCGGGCCTTCGGGGGCGGACCTTTTGTTTGTCTGTTGTTTGTCGTGCGGAGCGGGCCCCCTGGACGGACCGCGCGTTCATCACCCGCATTTGAGATGTTTGTTCCCGCGGGTGAACTCGCACTTTGCGTGGAGTGAGCATTGAGTGTGCAACTGGTTTAGTTGGGTCTCGTTCTAGCACCGACATGTAAGGCGTCGTGTGTCCCCGTAGACGGCGCCGCTTCGCGCATGTGCGGGGCTCCGGACGCCTTCGACAGACCACACCTCGCACATCTGTTAGGTGCCTGGGTTTGCGTTGTTTTTCTTTGCCGTATGTCGCAGCCACCGGTCGTAAATTTGCGCTTCTCCGCGGGGACGGACCAAGAGCCAGACGCGCTGGCGCCCAGCCCCGTCCGCTGTACATGGATTCCCCGAAACCGGGGGAAAGCGTCCTCGGTAATATGAGAGCGCTGAACGAAGACATGGTTTTTGTGGAAGCCCAGCCACGGCCGCGGGCTCTGAGCGGGCGGCAGTTGAGGTCGGAGCTGGGTAGGAGACGGACTTCCTCCCGCATGCTCGCTTAGGACGACGGATTGTCTTAAGTCCAGGGGCGGCCCAGCTCATTTATTCTTTTCAATGCTGCTGTCATCATTATAACTGTACTGTACATTTTTGCTGTAATCTAGTGTTAATTAAATAAGTGTTCTCAGTTCATCCGGCTAATTCGAGAGGTTCTTTGGGCGAAGCAGGGAAACGGGACCTACTAAGAAGAAAGAAGAAACAACGAGCAACAACGAGTGAAGAAGGAAAGAAGATCAAGAAAACAAACAGAACAACAACATCATAATTGTTTTACTGGCGCAGCCTGCGACAGGATCGCCGTTTCCTGTCAGACTTCGGCGAACATCAGGCCTTTCGAGGACGAAGACATTCGGGCCGACGGACCGTGCCTGAGAAACGTCTCCGCCGGAAAGAGGACAGCAGCTGAAGAATTATCACAGCATAGTGGCCAATGGACCGAGCCAGCTGTGCTTGCCGTGCCGACGGACCGGCACATGGACTGCTGAACTACTAGCGACGCAGCAACAAGAGGCGTCCAGGACTGCGGCCAACGGACCGAGCCAGCGGTACTGAGCGCTTCAAGGTTCAAGGGAAAAACAGATCAGCGCTGAGCGACTGACGACGCAGGAGCCATCGACTCCCAGCGCAGCGGTCGACGGGCGGAACAACCGGCTCTGGGTGTGTCAACGGACCGACACATTAGCGCTGACGGACTAGCACTACAGTAGCCGCAGAGTTCCGGCTCGTCGGACAACGGATTGAGCCAGCGGTGCCATTAAACCACAAGGTGCACATCGGCCGCTGACGGACTAGCGGTGTACGTACTTTCGCGTTCGCCCTGCTTAACATCGAGCAGCGGCAGCGGAAAGCAGCGAGAGCTACGGGCGGCAAGGGACGGAGACTGTGCCTAAACTCGACCAGACGGAGAGACGCAAGATCAACAGACGCGGGTGTCTCGGGGACGACAGGGCATGCAATTCCTGTAGGAAGGTGAGTGGTCTTTCTGCTGGTCCTCGGAACCCACTGACGCGGAGTTGAGGCGTTAAGGCGAGTCACAGGTCCTTTGTATGATCCTATGTAGCGGTGCAGTGGTTGCAAAAATGAATACAGATGAAAGTGGTAGTAACACCACAGAGTCTAGCATAGATCAATTGACGGGGACAGAAAGTGTGATGGGAGTAGCGAAGGGGGCAGGTAATTCATCAGATTCGGATGTGGCCATGCGGCGGCTGGAGATGGAGATGGAATTGGAGTTGAGAGAAACTACGCTGCTTATCGAGCGAGAGAGAACCCGGCAGTTGGAGCTGCAAACCGGTTCAGCACAGGGCTCGCAAGCGGGCGGGCGGCAAACGCGCGAAGAGACGCTTGCATATTTTGCTAAGCGTCTAAAGAGTTTGCTGACCCAGATTCCAAAAGATCCAGAAGTGCCGGTATGGCTTGACGGGATCGAGGGCATTTTTCGCTCATATAAGGTGCCGGACGAGGTTAAGAGCCACTTACTTTTGCCTCTTGTAAGTGGGCGGATCCCACACCTTTTCTCCAAGCTCTCTACCGAAGAGCTCGACAGCTACGATCGGGTAAAACAGACCGTTCTGTCCGAGCTCCGACTGTCCCCAGGTGACTACCTCAGGCAGTTCCGTAGTGCGCTGCCGGCGCCAAACGAGACTTGGCAACACTTTGCTTCGCGAATTGAGAGCTACCACGCCTTTTACATGTCGGCGCGGGGAATTAAGACTCTCGAGGACCTCGCTGCCCTGAACGTGGCAGATCAGATAAAGCAGGCGTTGAGCACCGCGGCATACAAATATGTCAAGCGTGAGGAAGGAGACAGCTGGGTTAAGCCTCACGAAGTAGCGAAGCTAGTGGAGGCCTTCGAGGACTGTGAGGGAAAAGGATCGGGAAAGAGGCAAACATTCGCTGCCGAAAGCCCCTCCGGGGTCCACAAACCATCGTGTCCGCAAAATTCCGCCCCAGCTTCCCGGGAAAAGTCGCCTGCTTCGAAACCCTTGGCATGCTTCATTTGCAACGGCCCACATTTCGCGCGGTCATGTCCTATGAACCAGGGAGCTGGCAGTACGCAGCAGAAAAACGTGAACAGGGTAGCGCAGGCTGATTATAACGTCGCTGGCAGCTGTAGCGGCGGAGCTACGGTTATTGCCGAGCAGAGAGCTAATGTTGATGTTCAGTCCGGTGCGGAGACACCCAGGACAGAAGAACTAAATTCGCCAAAGTACGTTGACTTGAAATGCGGCGACGTGGTTGTGAGAGCGCTAATCGACACGGGCGCCGAAATCACAGTGATCAAAGAGGGCGCTATACCTAGCAACCTGACGGAGGATGTTGGCAACATCACACTTGTTGCCGCGTTTGGTGCTAAAGTAGTAGCAAAACTAGCTCGGGTACCACTTGTCTTAACAGCAGGTGACAGTCGGCAGGTGAGAGGAGCTGCACAGCTGCTATGCGCCGTAACGAAGGAGCTGGCGTCGAAAGACGCAGACTGCTTGCTCTCCAAAGGGGCTTGGCACCTGCTTGAACGGACACGAAGCAGCGCTTGCAGAATGCCCGACAATAGAAGTAAGGTGGCGAACACCTTAGATGCAGGCAGCTGGCAGGTTGAAGAGTCTCCGTCGTCGGAGAACATCGAGACAGGTCTGAGTACAGATGAGGTACGCGTAGCGGTAAACGAGACGCTCGCCGAGGAAACGAGACCGCCACAGAATCGGGTATCCTGCGAGGCGCGGCGATTGGACCAAAGCCTGGCAGATGCTTTGCCTGTGGTGACTGGAACCAAAAACAAGAGCCGCCATCGCCACCTGTGGTTTCCGAGGGCTGGTATAGGGACCACTTCAGTGGTTGTTGTCATGTAAGATGCATCTGCACGGTGCCATGGTATACGCCTTGCATGTGGCGACTACCTTTTTGTATCACGTAACACGGCACCGCATAGTTTTTTTGAAACAGTTGCATTCTGAGCATTGTGGTAGAGTTGACGACGACCTTTAGTATGTTACTTATCGTGTGCAACAACCAGTGAGGTTGTTGCAACGATCTTAGAAGGGGCATGTAAGGTCGTCGCTTGCACCCGCTTGTACGCGTTTCTTTTGCTTGTGTTTTTTTTATACAGTTACGCCCCGAGCCGCTTCGCCGGGATGCCGGGCGTCCCGGGCGGGGAGGAAACTTTTGCCTTTTGTATGCTGTTTCGAGTTCTGTTTCGTACAGCGGTACCCCCGAGCCGTGTCGGCGGGGTGCCGCGGGCCTTCGGGGGCGGACCTTTTGTTTGTCTGTTGTTTGTCGTGCGGAGCGGGCCCCCTGGACGGACCGCGCGTTCATCACCCGCATTTGAGATGTTTGTTCCCGCGGGTGAACTCGCACTTTGCGTGGAGTGAGCATTGAGTGTGCAACTGGTTTAGTTGGGTCTCGTTCTAGCACCGACATGTAAGGCGTCGTGTGTCCCCGTAGACGGCGCCGCTTCGCGCATGTGCGGGGCTCCGGACGCCTTCGACAGACCACACCTCGCACATCTGTTAGGTGCCTGGGTTTGCGTTGTTTTTCTTTGCCGTATGTCGCAGCCACCGGTCGTAAATTTGCGCTTCTCCGCGGGGACGGACCAAGAGCCAGACGCGCTGGCGCCCAGCCCCGTCCGCTGTACATGGATTCCCCGAAACCGGGGGAAAGCGTCCTCGGTAATATGAGAGCGCTGAACGAAGACATGGTTTTTGTGGAAGCCCAGCCACGGCCGCGGGCTCTGAGCGGGCGGCAGTTGAGGTCGGAGCTGGGTAGGAGACGGACTTCCTCCCGCATGCTCGCTTAGGACGACGGATTGTCTTAAGTCCAGGGGCGGCCCAGCTCATTTATTCTTTTCAATGCTGCTGTCATCATTATAACTGTACTGTACATTTTTGCTGTAATCTAGTGTTAATTAAATAAGTGTTCTCAGTTCATCCGGCTAATTCGAGAGGTTCTTTGGGCGAAGCAGGGAAACGGGACCTACTAAGAAGAAAGAAGAAACAACGAGCAACAACGAGTGAAGAAGGAAAGAAGATCAAGAAAACAAACAGAACAACAACATCATAATTGTTTTACTGGCCCCACCCGGGCACCCACTGCAGCGGGTCCATTGAGATCAAGTAGCCAAAACCTTTTCGCTCAGTAATGCTCACTGAAACCGTAGCCTCTTGCGAAGTGTTCTGCAGTACGCCCAGCCAATTCTTTAACAGTATCGCGCGACTGTCAACCAGCCTGCTTGTCAGCGCCCGATGACGGCGCAGAGCGGAAAACGAGCGAGAATCAATGCATCTGAAACTAATGCACATATTCTTACTTGATTCGCCGTCTTGATTCGCCGTCGACCAGCCGTCGGCTGGCCGATACTGCGACGGTCGCGCGATACTGCCAAAGAATTGGCGGTGTATACATAACTCACGCTCAATTAGATGAATTTACATGTGTTCGCGCTCGCACATAGCATGTGTGAATTCTTGGAGTATTAGCTGCGCAAGTGCGCTACGTGCCAAACGTTTATGTGACGCGGACGCAAAGGAACTTTTTGCTGTGCAAAACCATCGGCAAGCCTCAGCGTGCATTGCCCATAATATTCCTTTCATTATTTTCCCGCCATACAAATAATCCACAAGGCAGCACAATAATTATTTCGTGCATACCGGCCACCCGCAGACATCAGCTTCCCGGTCTGTCCTAGAAACTCATCAAGGGACTTCAGTGTGTTCACCTGCTCAGCTGGTTTTTTGTATTTTTCATGTTCATATATATTACTAATACGACTACCCTTATTTACAGCTCCATTTTACTGAAGATCAATTCGAGCCCATAATTTTGAGGAAGCTTGGCATAAAGAAACTAAAATGCACTGCTGTCCTATCAATATTCTCTCACCGGCCAGCAAAGCTGCAACGCAAACCACCACATCCTCGTGGTACTGTCCACGCCTCGGGTAGGTGGGGCTTCATTGTTAAGCGTTTTAAAAAAATGACACCTAGCATGTTACCGAATTTCTTCATTTTTTTTTTTATTCTGAGTACTGCATTACCTTATTTAACAAGGCCAACATTACATGACACCTAAACTAGAGTGCACTTTTTGTTGCCGACACACAGCTATTCCTGCTTCTTGTTCTTCAGGGCCACTTACTGAAGTTGTGCCGAATGCACCAGGTAAGAGAGCTGTGCATTATCAGTGTCCCGTCAAAACATGTTTAATTCAATGCTTCATTCTTTAATGAGTTTAGAGTTGTATGTGAATGCCAAAACTTAGCAGCGCATTTTGCCTTTCCTTGTAGCACTGCAAAACATTCCCAGCTGTTCTGAGCTAGGCTCTACAACTGAGCGCGCTCCTGAACCTCCACAGCATGTTCTACCTTCCCTGCAGTCATGCTCAAAAAGTATGCCAATCTTTATGCCAGTATCATCATAATCATCATCATCAGCCTGACTACGACCACTGCAGGGCACATGCCTCTCCCATGTCTCTCCAATTAACCCTGTCCTTCGCCAGCCGCGGCCACCATATTCCCGCAAATTTCCTAATCTCATCCGCCCACCTAATTTTCTACCACCCCATGCTACGCTTGCTTTCTCTTGGAATCCACTCCGTTACCCTTAAGGACCAGCGGTTATCTTGCCTTCGCATTACATGCCCTGCCCAAGCCCACTTCCTCCTCTTGATTTCAACTAGGATATCATTAACGCACGTTTGTTCTCTCACCCACTCCGCCCGCTTCCGATCTCTTAACGTTACGCCTATCATTTATCTTTCCATAGCTCGCTGCGTTGTCCTTAAGCTGAACCCTGTTTGTTAACCTCCACGTTTCTGCCCCATAGGTGAGTACCGGTAAGATACAGCTGTTGTATACTTTTCTCTTGAGGGATAATGGTAAACGGCCATTCATGATCCGAGAGAGCCTGCCATATGCGCTCCATCCTATTCTTATTCTTCTAGTTATTTCCCTCTCATGATCTGGATCAGCTGTCGCTACCTGCCCTAAATAGACATATTCACTTACTACTTCCAGCACCTCGCTACCAGTTGCGAACTGCTGTTCCCTTGCTAGGCTGTTGAATATTACTTTGGTTTTCTGCATGTTAATTCTTAGCCCCATCGTTCTGATCTGCCTGTCTAACCGATTGATCATGCTTTGCAGTTCACGTCTTGAGTGACTTAGCAAGGGAATGTCATCAGCGAATTGCAAATTACTTAGGTATTCTCCATTAGCTCTTATCCGCAACTGTTCCCATTTCTGGCCCAGGAATACCTCCTGTAAACAGGCAGTGAACAGCATATGCGAGATCGTGTTTCCCTGCCTGTCACCTTTACTTATTGAAATTTTATTAGTGATTTTATGGAGAACTATGGTAGCTGTGCAATCGTTATAAATATCTTCCAATATTTTCACATAGCACTCTTCTACACCCTGTTTCCGCAATGCCTGCATGACTGCTGAGGTTTCTACTGAGTCGAATGCATTTTCGTAATCAATGAACGCTATATATAGGGGCTGGTTATATTCTGCGAATTTCTCTATTACCTGATTGACTGCGTGATTATGGTTTATTGTCGAGTATCCTTTACCGAAGCCTGCCTGGTCCTTTGGTTGATTGAAGTCTAAGGTTGTCCTGACCGAATTAGCGATTACCTTAGTAAATACCTTGTAGGCAACAGACAGTAAGCTGATCAGTCTGTAATTCTTCAAGTCCTTGGCGTCTTCATTCTTATGAATTAAGATAATGTTAGTATTTTTCCAAGCTCTAAGTACGCTTGAGGTCACAAGGCATTGCGTATACAGGGTGGCTATTATTTCTTGCACAATCTCTCCTCCGTCCTTCAGCAAATCTGCTGTTATCTGATCCTCACCAGCTGCTTTCCCCTTCTGCATTGCTCCTAAGGCTTTCTTCACTTCCTCCTTCGTTACTAGCGGGATGCCCCATTGCTGTGCCTTACTGCCTCTATCCGTAACATTCTGATTGCAATCGCTGCTGTACAGATTTGTGTAAAACTCTTCGGCTACATTTACTATCTTATCCATATTGCTAATGAGATTGCCCTCTTTATCTCTTATCGCATACATCTGGTTTTTACCGATGCCTAGTTTTCTCTTCGCTGCTTTTAGGCTACCTCCACTCTTTAGAGCATGCTGATGGCGGCTATATTCCTGATGGCGGCTAACTTGCGCTTATTTATTAACTTCGACAGCTCTACTATCTCTATTCTATCTATGGAGTTAGGCGTCCTCATGCTTTGCCGTTTCTTAATCAGATCCTTAGTCTCCTGAGGTAGCTTGCAGGTATCCTGTCGAACCATCCTACCGCCTACTTCTACGGCACACTCCGTTATATCTGTGAGACGATTGTTCATTGTTTCAACATTACGGTCGTAATGTTCAGTTAAAGCGGAAAATCTGTTGTGCAGCAAAATCCTGAATTCCTCTACTTTCCCTCTTACTGCTAACTCGTTAATAGACTTCCCCTTCACTAATTTCTTGCGCTCCCTTCTCAAATCTAAGCTAATGCGAGACCTTACCATTCTGTGGTCTCTACAACGGACCTTTCCGAGGACCTCGACATCCTCTACGATGCCAGGCTGAGCGCACAGTATGAAGTCTATTTCATTTTTAGTCTCAGCATTGGGGCTCTTCCACGTACACTTCCTGTTTGCTCGTTTGCGGAAGAAGGTATTCTTAATCCGTAAATTATTTCTATCTGCGAACTCTACTAATAACTCTCCCCTACTATTCCTAGAACCTCTGCCATAGTCACCTACCTCCTTGTCTCCAGCCTGCTTTTTACCTACCTTTGCATTGAAGTTGCCCATCAGTACAGTTTACTGTGATTTTACTTTGACCATCGGCAATTCCACGTCTGCGTAGAAGGTTTCAGCGATCTGGTCATCATGGCTCGATGTGGGCGCGTAGGCCTGCACCACCTTCAGCTTATACCTCTTATTAAGTCTAATTACGATAGCTGCCACCTTCTCGTTAATGCTATAAAACTCCTCTACGTTGCCAGCTATATCCAGATTGATGAGGAATCCCACGCCTAGTTCTCGTCTATCTGCTAATACACTTTAGCACAGTACGTGCCCGCCCTTTAATACTGTATGCGCCTCATCTGTCATCCTAACCTCACTGAGCTCTATGACATCCCAATTAATACCAGCTAATTCCTCCAACAGCACTGCTAAACTAGCTTCACTGGATAAGGTTCTTACGTTAAACTTTGCTAGGTTCAGTTTCCAATGGCCGCCTGTCCGGAGCCAATGATTCTTAGCATCGTCCGCTGCGTTACAAGTCTGACCGACACCCCGGCCAGCTGCTCCGCAGCCAATGGGGAGTGAGGGCCGAGGGTTAAAGAGTTGTTCATAGAAGGTTGCGGCCATGTACTACACCAGGGTGGCCAAATCCTGCTCTGGTGAGGAAGTACGTTGTCGGTTCTGTTCACCGAAATCAGGCCGCACCCCAGGCCTGTTCGGATAGATCCATCGACACATGGAGTGTCCTCTTTCTAAAATAAAACCCGGTGGAGAATTGCAAACACCGTCTTGCTAGGGCTAAGCCTAAGCGCGATGGCCAGAGACCGAGCGTAACTAAAAATGCGGCCAAAAAAGGCCAGCGCCCCAGAAAAGGGAGCCGGCGAGGACCGCGACCGGGGGAGGCGTGTTCGTCAAATGCAGCCGGTACAGCCAGCGATGACAGCGCCGCCCACCGGCAGGTAGCAGCCACATTAAGGCTGGTTATAAATATTCATTCAGAACGAGGGGTTGACATCGCCGCTATGGCGCAGTGGATTAGAGGCGCGTGTTGCGTATGGAAGGTCGGCCGTTCGACTCCGCTCTCTGTACTGTAACTTTATTGTTTTTTTTAATTTCATTTTTTTTCCATTTTTTCCCTTTTAGGTCGCAAATCGTGATGCTTAGTGGCATATAACGCCGTTTAAGAGGATTTATTATCCCTTTTAGGTAAGCCTTTGTGACAATCTTCAGTCACCGTGATCAATTCACCGTGGTTTCAAGCCATGTGGCTGTACAGGCTGCAGTTGGCGAATACGCGACCGGGAGAGCGATGAAGCGGCCCAACTGAGTGTCCCAGCACCGCAGGCCAGACAAACTGAGTGTTTTCTCGGTGAGGGCAGGCGCCGCGGCCAACTGTAGCAGGGGATAGATGGAGTATCCCAAGCTGTAGAAATAGTCGAAAAACCGCCGACCGGCAGCGGTGGTCACAGGAACGGCAGCGGTGACCGCAGGAACAGCCGGGACCGCCGGCCGCAGCTGAAAATAGACAATACCTAGTCAAATTGCGGAGCTGAGGAGACAACAGATCAAGCAAGTATCAACTTCATGCTATACAGAGGGTATTGTATTGCAAATAATGTTTGTTGAACTTGAATTAATTAGAAAACAGCAAATAATATCGGTCTTGCACTGGTTTAAAATTAGCTGTCATTACTGGTTTTCAGCAGAAAGACACTATTGACCAGGGCCGAGAGTTTAAATCTAGCACTCTAATCTTTCACCGTATCGTGTTGTGTGCTTTTTCCAAAGTTATAACACTAGCTTCTGCATACATGAAGAGACAGCCTTGGTGATGACATGTTTTTCTTTTGTGTTGAGGTAAACACATCACAGGAGGCTCCAACAGAATTTACGCACTAATGCTCTCGCTGTGCAGCGTGTTATAATTGAGCATCCCAGGAAGGCGGTACTGCTCTGTACATCTGAAAACGCAACATTGACAGTCGAGAAGTCTCCTTCACAAATGCAAGGTACATACTTATTACATTTAGTGTGCATTTCCACACATGGGAAGACTCACGAGTGGGTAGAACAGTCATAACTTGCTACTATTTGCAGGTACAGTCAGCCGTTCTTGTCTGAAATTCCAGGAGAAACCTACCATGAGTAAGTACATTTTCCTCGGTCGGCCATTCTTCTCAGTTATCAGTAGAGGATGGGCCTGCTTTGCAGCGTAAGATAACCGCATAGTGCTATTTTCTTCACAGAAAAAAGCTGTAATCTATCACCACAACTGCTAACCCCGAATGGCTGCAATATATTTCTACTTTGCAGAAACTGACATTCATACGGAATCCAGTGACAAGCAGGCATGCGATGATAGAGAAGAGATGCCTAGCGCTGGTGCATGCGCCCAGAACTGCATCAGTCAGCCACCAATCAAGAAGCGACGTATGGATACCCCTGGCAGCACAACAATGGCATCCACGGATATTTGTTCCTGCACGCTTGGTTACTGTTGATGAATTTTGTTAAAATTATATGTGCAATGTAGAGCCCTTGCCGTGTGGCTCATGCAGTCAAGCTATCTGTGTATCAATATGAAAAACAGCATCTTAACAACCTTCACAGGACCCACTCAAATATCAGTTCCACAGCAATGTGTTGCAAGCAATGTTTGTCTTTTGCATAATGATCTTTAAATTCACATGAAATATAACCCTTTGACACCAAGGATTTCACATTGCTCCATGAACTGACAACTTCCGTTGTGAATGCCAGTGTATATGCCACTAAAAATTGGCTAAATTTGCAACTGTACAATAAGACGGTTCTACTGGGGTGTTTTTCTTCCAGTTGCACGCTCAGAAGCCAGGAATAATATATTTGTAGCTGTACAGTGTTGTATTTTAACGTTCATTTGCTGCTCACATTTATTATCGCTCTGTGATAGTTGGCCAACCTTCCTCATTCATGTTTCTTAATAAAAAAGTAAGACGTGCCGTCTCCTTCTACGTTATGATGTTCGGAGGAGCTGCGAACACATGTGAAAGATTTCAAATGAGGTAATATTTAAGAAATATATTCAGTTGTCGTTCGTGTGAAATGTTTGGCTTTAATGCGTTAATGACTGTTGTAAAGGTGATGAATTTCTAATTTTGTTTCAGATGGTGCTCACCCTGAGGTTGAAAGTGTGCGGAAGAAGATGGAGACCTTGAAAAGAAACCGTGCTGGATGTCAGAAGCGAGCAAGAACACTGGAAAGACAGAACCAGAAACTTGTGAAATGTAATATCATTCCAATGGAGACTTTAATGTCAGTACACATAAAAGGAAGGAGATTGCTAAAGGAATGCAAAATTTTTCCTTGCATGTTTTCTTCTTTCAAATGATGCATCAGACATTCGTATACACAGATCACAGCGTAACATTTGCGTACGACCGATAAATAATTTGATTGAATTCTTTGTTGATGCTGTTGCGGTTTCATCTTACCGACCGATGGCTGTGGCATGTAGTTGACCTTGTGATCACACAAGGCACAAAAAAGCAGCAATATAATTGCTGACATATCATTTGTTGTCATTCCAGCTTCTGAAGCAAGCTCGTATCAGTGCTGTAGTGATGGTTTGGTTTATTAGGGTTTAACGTCTCAAAGCGACTGAGGTTATGAGGGACGCCGTAGTGAAGGGCTCCGGAAATTTCGACCACCTGGGGTTCTTTAACGTGCACTGACATCGCACAGTACACGGGCCTCTAGAATTTCGGCTTCATCGAAATTCAGCCGCCGCAGCCGGGATCGAACCCGCGTCTTTCGGGCCAGTAGCCGAGCGCCGTAACCACTAAGCCACCGCGGCGGGGCTGTAGTGCTGTAGTGAATTGAAACTATATAGTAGTGTTTATATCGCAGGTTTTTTCGTACCTCACTTAACCTAAAGGTCAACTACACGTCACAGCCATCGTTCAGTTCATGAAACTAAAATAGCATGTGAGTAAACATTCGGCTATAAATTATTTAATGGTCGTAGGTGAATACCACGTGATGTTCCATCTATTCTAATATATAACGCATGATTTGAAGGAAGCACGCTACCAAAATTAGGTTTCTATAGTCCTTTAATACCACAGGATGTCTCCTGCATGGAAAACCTTCACTGACGCACTTTGGTCTGTACTTAAAGAACTGAAAATTCATATGTGGCAATTTTTAAAGCTGCCTTGATTATTTCATATCTGTTCAAAGTGAGCTGTTCATATAAAGGCCTGTTATCCATTCGAAACAAAGCTTCGCTTACTATTGAATGCGTGTACAGTGTTGAATGATAAATGAGCAGGACGATTAGCAAGGCTAAGTAGCGGAATATCATGCAGTAGCACTAGTTACTGTGGGCACCTAAGGTCCATACGCACTGAAGGCATTTGACCTAGCCCTTTACCTAAAGTTATTCGCCCTCAAAGCATTTACCTTGAAGGCCTTCGCCTAGGCGAAGGCATGCAAGGTGTGCACACCTGGCAGGTTGCCCACAAACCAGTGGGCAGGTGGGCCCCCTCATAAAGCCCAAAATCAGAAAATGTGCCCAGTAGTGCTGTCACACAAAAAGCAGACTGTTTTTATTATTTTGTACTTTCACATTTGATCTGCAATGGCAGTGGTGGAAGCTAGTGGTGAAAATTGAGAGTACAGGCTATGCGATGTTTGTTTCAAACCCTCGTTGAGCATCCAACCGTATAGATACACCATCGACTTTGCTCTGCCTTATATTCCCAATTATTGTTCTGTTGACATGCAGGCATCAGCAAATGCTTCAATCAAGACCAGCTTCGAAGCCTCCAGATGAGCACGATGCAAGGCTCAACATTGAGCAGTGATACTCTGGTGAAGGCCTTGAAACTGAGGTTGGCCTGTGGTTGGCGGGGCTACGATGTTTTACGGGAGCTGGCCAGCCCGCTTCCCACAGAACGGACTTTACAGCGAAGGATCTAAAGCTTCAAATTCAAGCCTGTGATCCTTATGGAAATGATGGACCTGCTGAAAATAAAGGTTTGCAAACAAAAAAAAAAATGGGCAGGCCAGCAGCAGTATCGGCAACATGCTCAGCAACCATTTTTGTCTTGCTCTACAGATTTTGGCGGCCCTTCTGTGCGGACCAGTTCCACCGCGTGGCTGCGACCCAGTGGCTACGTCGTTTGACCTGGTCAACGAGCCCTCGCATCGCGGGAATGAATGGCGGCCCAGCGCCTACGCATCAAGGGCAATCGACGTGGATGTGTTCAGTGAGCCGGCATAGGAAAATCTGGCTCGTGCCAGGTGCCCGGCGATTACATTGCTTTCCGTTCCGCAACTGACAGCGCATCGCTTCATCTCGACAACTGTGACGTCATATCACATGGCTCAGCAAGCCCCTTTAAAAGAGCGAGCAACATCGACTTTCTTCAGTGGGCAGGCCAGCAGCAGTATCGGCAACATGCTCAGCAACATGGAGGAAGAAAAACTAGGAGGCACCATGACGTCACAATCTTGAAGCCTAGTCATAAAAAATATAATGCAAAGCATCATGGGAAATAGGCCCTCACGTGACAAGGCAGTGGTAGCTCTTAGCTGGATTTCGGTTTCGGTTTCGCTCTCTCGCTGTACGAGCAACTAGGCGACCATCTGCTTGCGTTCACTGACGGCTCCGTGGTGAGCGCAAACTGCTCGCTCGCCGCAGCGGCCACCATCCCCGAGCGACGCGTGCGCTGACTGCGGCGCAGTGGAGACACTTGGAGCACATGTTCCTTCGCTGTGCCGCTTCTGCAGTGCCGCGTCGCGAGATTCTCGCGGCCTGCAGGGCGCTGGGAATCATCCCGGACAGTCTCGAAGCGCTCCTGTGGCCGCGCGGCACTGCGCGCACCCGTGATATTCTAGCCTCTATACCCGTGACAGAACAGTGGTGAGCCTCTGTGCGTTCATCGAACAGGCGGGCTTGACTTCCCGCTCGCTCTTCGCCAGGTAGTGCACGCGTGACACGAACGCACCGTGGGTGCTACCTCCGACGGTATACGCGGCCGGGCGCCCCACCCCGGCCGCTAGTGCAGTATGCCGCGCGCGCGATTAGTCCGAGACAGGACGCTACGAGCGCGCGGCTATGTATACATACAGTTTACTTCTTTTTGTAAGTGATTGTGCGCAGTGGCCGGGAGACTCCGCGCAGGGGCAGACGTAAAGCCGCCGGCACTCTCTCTCGACAGCGAGAGAGAGAGAAATACTTCACTGCTGAATTTCACGTCGGAACCGCCTATGTGCGCGCGCGTATTCGGCACGACTTGTGCCTTGAGAATAGCGGAGAACGGAGGGCCCATGGGCGGGCCGAAGTCCGCCTGCCCGAGAAATAGAATCTTGCGCAGCGCGTCGGAGCGCTCGTTCAACACGTCCGTCCGCCGTGAGCGCTCTGGAAGCCACTGCGCCCTTTTTTAGAGGCTCGTTTCTTCGCCTACTCTCGAGTTCTCCGCTCATAGCATGCGCTGAAATAAACGCTCTGTATTCGTGTATAACGACGAAAGGAATTCCTCTCCATTCTCTTTATGAACCACAGTTGAACAGTGACGAGGTCGCGGCCGCACCCTTTGATGAAAAGTTTACCCGCAGTTTTCTACAGTGCACCCAAAAACTCAAGAGTGTAATCAACAGAGAAGCGGAGCCTGCAGACAACCTCGAGCTCGGTACGCATTCCGCCAAAGCGCTGCGCTGCGCTACTTCGGAGCACGGATGTTCACTAAAAAGCACCGCTGGCTGGCAGTCTGGTAACTGTGGAGGAGGGCCTATTTCCCATGAGTCAGTGCGCAAAAGGGCCCTCGGCAGCGGCGTCAGAGGAGGATGGCTTGCAGAGGCTGAGCGCACTCCCTCCTAGTTTTTTTACCTCCATGCTCAGCAACCATTTTTGTCTTGCTCTACAGGTTAGTAAAAACGTTTCCATGTACTGTTATCGTAGTGACAACCGGTTTCTGTTGCTGCTGCCCTGCCCACAGTGTTTCAAATGTATTCTGGCGCACATTGCTTTATTGCCTACTAACCTACTTCTTTCGGGCGATATTGAGACAAACCCGGGACCAACTGAGAAGCAATTGCTGTCGGAACTGCTAGACGGCCAAAATAAAGTGCAAGGAACTATTGAAGGAATTATCGACGGTCAGAACGAAATAAAAGAGCAAATGGTTACACTAAACAACAGAATAGATAGCATTGAACAACAGTTGTCCAAACTAGGCACGCTGACAAAACAAGTAAGCGAAATAGAAAAAACAATAGCAGATTTTGACAGCCAGTTGTCCTTTCTGATGAATAAGGTGGACGACTTAGAAAACAGAAGCCGTCGCAATAATCTTATAATTTACGGTTTAGAAGAGTCAGAAAACGAGACGCTTGAAGAACTTGAGAACACAGTGAAAGACGACATAATAAAAGAGAAGATAGGTATAACACCTACAGGTATAGAAAGATTTCATAGGCTTGGGCGTAAATCCAGTGAGAAATCTAGACCGGTTATCATAACATTTCTTGACTATCGGGAAAAGGCATCCATTTTACAAGCAGCCTACAAACTAAAAGGATCGTCGTACTCTATCTCGGAAGACTTCTCAAAGCGCGTGCGTGACTTTAGTAAACTTTTATGGGACAGCGCAGCGGAAGAAAAAGCAAATGGCGCTAAGGTAAAGCTGGTCTTTGATAAAATTAGCATTGATAGTGTTATGTTTGCTTGGGATGCCCAGAAAGGAGAGCGTGTCAGATTGGTCAATAAGAAAAAAAACTGACAGAAAAAGCATGATCCTACATCCTTGAAAATCTTAAACATTAATGCAGAAGTGTAATCAATAAAGTAACCGAGCTTGAAGGGCTCCTTTTTACTCACGATTCAGACATTGCTGTGCTAACCGAAACATGGTTACATGATGCAATTTTCGACAGTGAATTCGTGCCTACTGGTTACAATGTACTCCGGAAAGACCGTACTGGAAGAGGTGGCGGCGTCTGTATGATATACAAGAAATCATTACGAGTTTTAAGGATGCCTGATATGCCTAATGTAGAGTGCATTTTCAGTAAAACATATTGTGGTACAATCAGGTACATTATAGGTGTGTTGTACAGGCCCCCTTCTTCTTCCATATCGGTTTTAAATGATTTGAAAACTTACATGAACACATATTTAAAACCTGGCGATCGGATAATTCTAGCTGGCGACTTTAATCTGCCTAATATTGACTGGCGCACGATGTCCCTCAAAAACCATAACGACAAAACAGGTGATGCCATGTTGGACATAGCATTTGCATTTGATTTATCCCAACTTGTTGACGAGTACACCAGGGTACACGATGGCGCTAAATCTATACTGGACCTTTTCTTCGTAAGCGGATCTATTAGTACTAAAACAAAATGCGAAATAATCCCAGGAATCTCCGATCACCAGGCCGTGTTCCTTACCTTATCTGATGCCGCTATTGACAGGCATCCAAAGCAGTCATGTTTTCCTAACTTCTCACGCGCTGATGACACATCAATAATCGATACCTTATCCTTTTATTTTGATAGTTTTTCGAAGTCTACCGCAAATGTAGACGATCTGTGGATTTCTTTCAAGGATCTGGTTATGATGTGTATTAACCGTTTTGTGCCAAGCATTGTTAAAAAGACAAAACGTGACAATCCCTGGATTTCCCGCACTTCAATACAAATGCGTAGAAAATTAAAAAAGTTGAAAAAGAAAAGGCAAGCAGTTGTCCAACCTGAAGGCCTGCTGGATAAAATTTCCGCTCTGTCAAGTCAACTACGAGGACAAGTAGCACTTGATAAAGAAAATTATTTTGGCGATTTGTTGCCTAATTATATAACTAGTTCACCTGAAAAATTTTGGCGTACAATCTCACCAGTATCTAGGGATTCTCATGCATTTGAAATCAATGGCACATTAACACATGACGGAAAGGTAATATCAACCGCCTTTAACGAATACTTCAAATCCGTTTTTACTAAGGATAATGGCATACAACCTGTGTTCGAAACATGCTTACCTCCGATGCCTGATCTTGTCATCAGTGAACAGGGTATAACTAAAATGCTTTTGAATCTTAACGTAAAAAAATCCCTTGGGCCTGATAAAATACCCAATGCATTCCTAACGAGGTATGCAGAATGGGTGTCCAAGTATTTGTTCATAATTTTTTCTAGGTCTCTAAACGAAGGACAGGTTCCGGGCGACTGGAGGACAGCCAGAGTCCAACCAATTCATAAAAATGGAAACAAACAGTACATTAATAATTACCGACCGATTTCATTAACATCGACAGTTTGCAAAATTATGGAACACATAATACACACCCACATTTCCCATTTTCTTGAACAACACAATTTTATTACAAATTTCCAACACGGATTCCGGAAAGGTTATTCTACTTGTACCCAATTAGTTCAGACTATACACGATTTTGCGAATGCTATTAACAATAGTAGCCAAACAGATGCCATTTTTATGGATTTCGCCAAAGCATTTGATAAGGTCTCTCACAAAAAACTGCTTTCCAAAATTAATAGCACACTCAGAAATAACGAAATCATTAATTGGATTTCAGCATATTTGAATAACCGTCAGCAATATGTCTCTTTTGGGGAACATTCCTCTCAAACTGTTTTTGTTGACTCTGGCGTCCCTCAGGGCTCAGTGCTTGGGCCACTCTTGTTTATCATTTACATTAACGACATCGTGAAAGACATTCCTGTTAATATTAAACTATATGCGGATGATTGTGTGCTATACTCCGAAATTAAAAACATGTTAGATCAGGTAAAACTTAATGAGGCTTTTCAGAAAATTAATGCCTGGTGTGATGCATGGCAGATGCCTATCAACTTTCAAAAAACCGTGTATATGAGAATCACTCACAAGAAAAGTCCACTGATGTTCCAATATTCATTTGATAACAACATTCTTTCCGAAGTCTCACACTACAAATATCTAGGGCTATGGATTACTAACAACCTTGACTGGACTAAACACATTGATCAAACTGTAAATAATGCAAACCGTAAACTTTTCTTTCTTAGGCGTGCATTGAGACTTTCCACACCACGAGTTCGGCTTTTAGCGTATAAATCGATTGTCCTTCCAATACTAGATTATGCGGCAATAATCTGGGATCCATTCACCAAAACAAACGTAAATAAAATTGAAAAAATACAAAAGAAAGCAGTACGTTTTGTTTACAATAGCTATGGACGCACATCAGTAAGTGACCTCTTAAACAGGGCTGCTTTAATATCTATAACCGAAAGGAATCGCGTTGCTCGACTAAAGTTCTCATACCAATTGGTCAAAGGTCATTTTAAAATTAACATTGATGGACTAATATCCTTCTCTTCAGGTTATTCTAGAAGACAACGTCACAATCTTACAATCACCCCTTTCACCCAGCGTAATAACTGCTTTAAATATTCTTTTTTTCCGCGAACAGTAACGGAGTGGAATCAACTTACTAACGACGAAGTCCTACAGCTATCTGTAACATCATTTATCGGCAACCTCAGTACACAATAATGTCCTCTGTCATGCATTCCCGTTTCCAATTTTTTATGACCTGACTTTAATATTGTGATCGTTTTGGTGCTCTTTCTTCATTTAATTAATTCCCTGTTGACCATGTTCACTGATGACTTGATAGTAGTGTATTTATATGCCCCAAACCTTATTGTACTTTTTTGCTGTGTTACGTCATTGAGCCTTTCATTTTTGCTGTTGTGTTTTTGTTGCTTATTATTAATTTGTGGCCTTTGTACTTTTTTTTTCTTAATATTTGTACTTACCTATTTTCTGTATGCTCACCCTGCGAAAATCCCTTCCTGGGATTGCAGTAATAATAAATAAAAAAAATAAAAATTGTTCACTAGATCAAAGGTGTATGTCTATCTTATATGAAAGTAGATAAGGGAACGGAAAAGAGGGGCTTGTTATCACATTTATGATGGAATCCAACACTTACCAAAACGAAGGAGCTTAGGGAATATATATTTTTAATAATTTGTGATGGTCATGAATGGAAGGCCAATACGGTGTTTATTTTTTTATTTTTGAAATATAATTGATTACAAACTAGACAAAAAAACAAGCACATGCCACTGGTGGGATGCAAACCAGTCATACTAGGCGTACTACTTCTGCCACTACACATAAAGTGTCCCGAAAGCAGCAGATTAGACAGCAGATCACTAGACGTGGAATTCGGAAGTTGTGGGTTCAGATCACACTGGCAACGTGTTTTTTTCTTTTTCTTTTGCTTTGTAATCAGTGATCTTTAAAAAAAATCATCTCATTGACCTCCCTTTGCAAAAAAAGAACATCTCCTTGGTTTCGACGACTGCTGGCTTCCGTCCTTATTTAAAAGTAGCCTTTTATTGTAGCCATGGGCAGAAAATGTGTATATGGGTTCTAGTACCCCTTCTTTGTTCAGTGATTGGCTTTCTAGACATTCTTTCTATTGCTACTTTTAAGATCGGTCTTCTTTCTGAGGAAGAGAGGCATGGCGTACTCATGATTGATGAGCTCCAAATCACCAAAGGTCTGGACTTCGACCCATCGACCGGCTGTATCATCGGTGTGCCATCAGTTCCGCTTGAGAATGGTAAACTTCTTGAAGACTGTGTGGCAACAGACGGCCTTGTAATGATGCTCGGAGGGCTGTCAACACGATGGAAGCAGACAATCGCATATGAAATTACAGAAAACAGCTTTCATGCTCCTACCATCAAAATGAAGATTGAAGCTGTGATAGCAGCATGTGAAAACATCTGCAGAAAAGTGCATTGTATTGTTGGCGACATGGAACCCTGCAAGCAGGCCCTATGGCGGTGCTTTGGCCTTTCAGTGGGCAAATGCACTCCGCGGAAGTGTTATATCAGTCAACCGCAGGATACTGCACGGCGCCTGTATTTCAAAACTTGAGAAGTCATCTCACAAGAGGCCAGAATATATATCTCGAAGTAACAGCGCAAAAACATAGACAGGACACATAGAATAAAAAGACAGCACGAGCGCTGGCTTACAACAAGTTTATTTCGAGGTAATTATTGCCTGGTATTCTGCCGACACCCAGCACGTGACACAGATACGTGACTTCTGCCGCCCGTGTCATCACATCCCCCCAGAGTCATCGCGCGTACTGCAGCTCCAGTTCTTTTGTTGTCAAAAGTACAGATGGGCTGCTGATACAGTCGTCTCCAAGCTTCATTATCTCGGCTGCCTCAATTATCTCACGAACGAGCTGATCGGTGTGCTTTTCTATCACATTGCACTGTGCACACTCAGCCGAGCAGGTGTTTGATTGGCAATACCTTACATGAATTTCAATATGCCGGCGTGCTTGTTCGACGTTACTTTTATGTTCTTTCAGCCTTCCGTTGGTGGATCTGCCTGTCTGGCCTATGTACTTCTTCCCACATTTCACCGGAAGGGAATAAACAACGCCTTCCGCGCATTCCACGAAGCGGGTCTGGTGGTTTGTTGTGCACCCGCGCAGTTTTTCTGGCTCTTCGTCGTTCACTTGAGAAGTCATCTCACAAGAGGCCAGAATATGTATCTCGAAGTCTTTTTAGTTTTCTCGGAACTGTGAGCACGAAATTAACACCAGCTCTTCGGCCAATCTTTTTGAGACGGTGGGAAATGTTGTGGATGTAACGGAGGGCCACAGTTTTTCGTTTGCCTTTAGGCCTCCTACAGCTATCACGCAGTTTAAGTTTCTTGCTTTTCGTTCCGCGACGGTCTAAAGGAGGCCTAAAGAAAAACGAGAAATTGTGTCCCACTAAAATCCCTATTGAGAACTAGGCCGCCGCCCTACGACTGCAGTTTGGCCGCCCTCCCAGTTTGCGCCAAAATACAACGCAGATCACATTCGGAGCGCATTACTGGCATGTCTGCTGTGAGGACTCTGTGAGATTGCAGGTCTTATTTTAAACAAACACAAAAGTACAAACAATAAACGAGGCGGCTTTTTATCGGAAAGGAAACCAATTTCAATATGAGCGAGAAAAAAGGAAAGGAACAAGAGAGCAGGGCAGCAACACACGGGAAAAACACACGGGGGAACAGAACAAAGTGCTTACGACAAATGCGGAAAAAAAGAGTCAAAGAGGAAAGTCACACTACTTGTCTTATTCGAGCAACGAGCGGGGAGGACTGGCTGGGTGTCGGGCAGTCAAGGAGTCTCTTGGCGTTCCGATGTTGATGCGACGCTACCGCAGCGTCAGCGTTCGTGGGCTCCCGGCACGGTTTCCAGGTCTGGTATCCCGGAAAAAGGTCACGTAGGCGCCCGAAGCGGCCTATGTAGAGCAGCTGACGGATGGACGGAGAAGAGTAGCGCCTGGGCCTGGTGGTTGAGGCTCTCGACGATGGATGTCCAGGTCTGGTGGCCCGGACGTCTGCGGCTAAGGCCCAAGCCCGGAACTCGGGGAGCCAGCAGAACTCGTCCACGTCCGTCGCCCACCGCGCTCTTCTCTCCTCTGCCACGTAATCCTCTTCGACCTGCCCCGCGTTCCCCTCCGCACACGCTCCTCGTGCTTTGTCTTCTTCTCCTCACGAACGCCGCTGGGTGGCGCTATCTCCTTACAGAAGGCCCCCTCTTCGGAAGTTTTTTCCAAGGGAAAGAACTCAACTTCAGGAGAGCGACACCAGACGCGTTCGACGATCGCAACACAGAACACCGCACCACAGCGCGCACACTACACACCACACACAATACGACGGTCGTCAATGTTCGAAGCGTTCACAGACCTTCGCACACACAGCACAGAGAGCACATGGAAAGTCAACGTAAAGCGTCCATAGAGGGCGAAGAAGCACGGAAAGCATAAAAAGTAGATAGCCGACACTCAGAAACAAACATGAACAAACAAAAACAATTCCAACAACAGGTGTGGGCTACATTCTTCCGTATTCCATTGTTCACATCAAACCACTTCACCGTGGCGAGAACTTTTTCGGCTAGTACTTCCGTTTTCCTTTGTGAAACCGTTTTCTCCAAACCGACCTCGGTTTCCACCATGATTTTACATGTTCCCGTCCTACGATGTTATTCACTCTGTTCTCCCTTCCCTTCAACACAGTTTGCTGACACATATCACACGATCTGACATAACTCTTAATGTCAGCCTGTACACCGGGCCAGTAAAACTCACTGAGCACCCTAGCTATTGTTTGCCGTATTCCATGATGGCCGGATAATGCACTCTTATGTGCCAACTTAAGAACTTGCGTGCGTAAGCCCTTCGGTACCACCGCTTGCTCAACGACTTGGCCGGGACACACTTGGTACGACCGGAAAAGAACACCGTCATCTGTATCAAAGGAGTGGGCGGTCTGTCCCTTGCCACGAAATATTTGCCCCAACTTCCTGCGACACACCTCTAAGGTCGGGTCTTCTTCCTGTTTGAGGCGAAACTCCGGCCGTGACAAGTGGAGTGTGTTCAGAGTGGGGCTTTTACTACTCTCTGAAACCTTTGCTGTCAACGTAAGGGAAGGAACATCGACCGAACTCGTCATGGCAAGGGAAACTGCCTGATCAGTGAGAACTGGCGGGTCAACCGGGAATGGAGGTTTAGCCCCGGGGACATTGCCTATTATAATGTCGTATAAGGGTGTAGACAAGCAGCGCGCGATGGCCTTACCCGAGAAGTATGGAGAAGAAATCACCACCTCCGCTTCCGGAACTTGTACACGGGTCCCATTGGCCAAGAATAATGTAGCCTTTTTCCCTGTTAGTGCCGCTGGCGGTACAAGAGACTCACGCACAACAATACCGGTGCTGCCCGTATCCCGTAATACCGAACCATGCTGGCCGAACACCTCACCGTGCGCCACGGGCATAGCAGTTTCCACCGGGTTGGAAGGACAGACCATCTCCCCCAACTGGCCCTCTACGCGCGTTATCTCTGCAGGGTTATCGGGATGTGAGAATCGAGGTGTCATGCAACAGGAGGACTCCTCACGGTCTCCTGGCCTCTTAGCTTTGCACGACTGGGCATCATGTCCTACCTCGCGGCACCAGGTGCAATGCAGTTGCTTCGGCTTTGTCCGACAATCGGACGCCTTGTGCCCAGTCTTCTCGCAAAGAAAACATCGAAGGCGGGATTGTGAACGTGAAACCTCGTCCTTGGCTTTAACTATCGTGTGCTCACCGTCCTCTTTAAAGAACAACAAGTTATTTTGCCGCTGTGCCTCGAGAAAATGATCGGCAGCCTCCGCCAGCTTAGAAACTGTCTTGCCCTCCCGCTCACGTAAGAAAAGGGCTAAACGAGAATGACAGTTGTTCAGAAATTGTTCGCTCACGACCATCTCGCGAACCACCTCAAAAGTGCGGCCTTCTCCCCGCATCTCGACCCAACGGTCAAAGAAGCTAAACAACCTGGCAGCATATTGCGAGGCCGTTTCTCCATCCTGGGGCTTGCTCTGGCGAAACTTCTCTCGGTACCCTTCCGCGGTGAACCTAAACCTCTGAAGCAAGGCAAGCTTCGCTTTGTCATAATCCACGGAATCCTCAGGCGAGAGCCGACCGAAGACCCTAAGTGCTTCGCCGCCAAGGCACAAGCTTAACGCCGTTGCCCACTTTTCTTTTGGCCAGCCCTGCCCCGTGGCCACATGCTCAAACCTCTTTAAGTAGGCATCGAGGTCATCCCGCGCTTCATTGAACTGTGGTATGAGGCTGTGCGGGTTAATGGAGCTGGTCGATGAGACGCTACGCCCTCCACGGTCACTCGGAGGATTTGCGCCACCCTCCATGAGCCTTATTTGTAGCTGCAAGTTCCGCGCCTCTAACTCCAATTTCTGTTTCTCCGTCTCTAAATTCCGTGCCTCTAATTCCAATTTCTGCTTAGCAGCTTCACGCTCCGTCTCTAAATTCCGTGCCTCTAATTCCAATTTCTGCTTCGCAGCTTCACGCTCCGCGGCTCTCTCTTCCCGTGCCTTACGAAGCTCGTCCTCCACCCACGCTCGTAACTCCGCGCCGCACAAGCCCATGCGCTCGCCTAAAGCAACCAAATCTGAAGCGCTCATATTGTTCCTAAATTAACACAACAGGCAAATAAATAAAAACCGACCTCGTCCTGTCGTAGTGGACGCCAAATTTGTGAGGACTCTGTGAGATTGCAGGTCTTATTTTAAACAAACACAAAAGTACAAACAATAAACGAGGCGGCTTTTTATCGGAAAGGAATCCAATTTCAATATGAGCGAGAAAAAAGGAAAGGAACAAGAGAGCAGGGCAGCAACACACGGGAAAAACACACGGGGGAACAGAACAAAGTGCTTACGACAAATGCGGAAAAAAAGAGTCAAAGAGGAAAGTCACACTACTTGTCTTATTCGAGCAACGAGCGGGGAGGACTGGCTGGGTGTCGGGCAGTCAAGGAGTCTCTTGGCGTTCCGATGTTGATGCGACGCTACCGCAGCGTCAGCGTTCGTGGGCTCCCGGCACGGTTTCCAGGTCTGGTATCCCGGAAAAAGGTCACGTAGGCGCCCGAAGCGGCCTATGTAGAGCAGCTGACGGATGGACGGAGAAGAGTAGCGCCTGGGCCTGGTGGTTGAGGCTCTCGACGATGGATGTCCAGGTCTGGTGGCCCGGACGTCTGCGGCTAAGGCCCAAGCCCGGAACTCGGGGAGCCAGCAGAACTCGTCCACGTCCGTCGCCCACCGCGCTCTTCTCTCCTCTGCCACGTAATCCTCTTCGACCTGCCCCGCGTTCCCCTCCGCACGCGCTCCTCGTGCTTTGTCTTCTTCTCCTCACGAACGCCGCTGGGTGGCGCTATCTCCTTACATCTGCCTTCTCCTCATACCAAGCTCATTTGCTACATCTTTTACTGCCCCTCACAGCAAAGCCGCGACTCTGCAAGGTCCGCCGTTCCAGTGCATACAACCGCGCCGCCCGAGCGCGTTAGTAACAACATGGCGGACGACGCGAGCCGCAGGGGAAAGGGCGGTAGGAGAGGAGGGACTTGTCGATACTCAGCAAAGCTGATCTAGGCACTTTAGGTGGACCAAGTGCTTCTTTTGTGAACTAGTCCCCCAATGCTACCGAATTAATAAAGTAAAGCGGTCAGCAAGCGTGTTCAGAGCGCTGCAATGGAGGATCCCAAGAAAGCTAAATTCTGAAGCAGTACTATAATCGGATGAAACTCAACAGCTCGACCGGTTCCTCTCTGAGGGCCCCTTTAAAAGCAAATAAGTAGGCCTACTGTGAGGACGTCGCGGCTGACCGCCGTGCCTATATGAGCAGCGCTTGCAGCGCGCCCACTCCCAATGCGACCGCTCTCAAAATAGTTCCTAAAATTCTTTTATTTCCGCTGAAGAAAAATGCTTTGTGACCATGTTATATGCTCGCAAGAGCTCAACACAATATAGACTGACTTATTTTCGGACGTGATTAGAGTGGTAAGAACAATAAATGGAAGTGTTAATGAATGCACGATGTTGTGGCGGTTCAGCGGAACGCAAGACCTCGGAGGGTATGGCACAGCACATGAGAAAGACCTTTATTGCTAGTTAAGCAGTTAAATGTCACAAATATTTCCGTGGAATTTTCCACACTTGCCGCGAACAGAACAACGGAGGACGAGCGACTGTTCTGAGCACACCTCTTTTGCAATATGGCATCTCTCCACATCCGATTGCTTCACTGCTGCTTGCCAATTTCAGGGAAGGTCTGCGTCGAGCAGCGTTCTTCAGACAGTCATTCGCGCATTAATCAATCCATGCGACACCTAGTGGCTCAGACGAGAAACAAGGAGTGGAGGTTCAATAGCAGACGCCTCATAGCAGCCGAATGAAAATCCGTTAGCATAGCGCTCATGGAGCCGCAAAAAACGCAAATAGCGAACGGGAGACCAAATCTGCAGCGCTCTGCCGTTCACGTCACCACAGTCACACATTTTATTTCATTCATTTATTCATTTTTAGGCATTACAAGTATTGCCCACATGACAAGCGAAAAAGAGAATGTTGGGCTCCTGACTAGGTCTAGGCCTAGTTGGGCGCAACAGAAGTAGTAGCACATTACACCTGAACATCACCTTATACATATACCCTTATCACCAACACAAACAGATGCTTCATACGATTCCTATTTGCTAGAAGTTAGGTTACCGAAGAACAGGGGGAATAGATCAGGAGCCTAAATTGCTGGGCTAGTTGGTTCATAACGTTGTCAGGGTGGAACCAGCGGAACACAGACGCAGGACAAGAAAAAGCAGGTGCACACACCACACCGCTGGACTTGCAACTGATTTATTGCCAAGAAAACCGGTGCATCAATGAAGACTAACCGGTGCTTCAATGAACGTCTGAGGCAGCACCGAACAAAGTTCAATTCAGGCACTGGAAGGAATTTAGCCTTGCATGTTAAAGTATGCAAAGGATGTTCTCCATTGCTTCACCCAACGAGCATTATCGGTCGGGGGAGAACAAGACGTGAGCGTGAAATTCTTGAAGCGTTTTTAATCAGGAAAAAGATGTTTGTCAGCGACTCCACGGTTTTCATCACGGATAAAGAATATAACTTTCTTTTATCTTAAGGGGACAGGGTAGGCCCTATACCTGCCATGTATTTTGGCCTATGTTTGTGACCCATTTTCTCAGGACCTGTTAAAGTTAGAAGAATCATATTAGTATCATTGAAATTAGCTTCCCAAGTTCTCTTTACTGAACCAGAAGTATTTTGTAATAAGAGGATTGTTTTTGTTCTTGCTTTTAGTGAACTTACTCATTTTTTAGGCCAAAATGCCCAATGAATAGCTTGTGAAACAAAATCTCTTAAACTAATTTTTATAATTCTGGTTCAGTAGATTGCCCCACGATTCAAAAATGTTGGCAAAAAATTATGTTTCTAGCTTTTGTGGTTCCTGAGAAAAGGGGGCTAACGTTGCGAAAATAGACATTTCGGGATAAGTAGTTTTTAAGTAACCAAAAGCGCTTTATTCCAACCCTGCATACTATAAATGCATGCAGATGTATCGGATCAATAACCAGCAGCCTCGTAGTCACCTCCCGAGTCAATCTTTCTCTTTTTTGTTCTCTGCCTTGCTTTTCGGGCCTCTTTTGTAACGAGCTGTGCAACCCTGTATGCCAAGTAAAGTCGTCGCTCCCAGCAGCTGCACCTTTTTCTATGCATCGTACGGCATGCACAGTCCTCACGTTGACTTTATAGAGGCCAGACGTTGTCTTTTTTGACGTCTGGAATTGATGTGAAGAAGAGCACCTTACTCAGATGAAAGAGTAAGAGCAAGCAACGCCAGCTCTTCGTGCTGCGTTTTCGAGCAGCTGCTCACTGCACACTTTACACGCACAGCTTTCAACGATGGCACACGACAGCATGTCAGTGTCAATCAGAGCGTAGCCGCGGTATCAGAAACTTGTGTTAGGTCATCCATGTGTGCTGCCGAGTGCGACAGCTTTGAAGAAGACGCGCGTTCCGAGTCCAGCGTCGGAATGCGTTGCGGGGACTTGGTGCCGTGAGGAACGAACTTACGCTGATTCCCGCGAAAGCGACGTTTATGCAATAAATTCTTCGTCTTCATCATTTCATGAACGCTCAGAATGTAGTCTCAAAGCAATAAAAATTCGATTTTCACTATAAAAGCAAACCGAAAAAGAATTGTTTTGGCTAAAAACGAAAGACTAGGTATTTATTGCTGTTGCTAGACGAGCAGTAACTATTCTGCTAAAGATGGAGAAAACAGGGTTTTTTGTGTTTTTTTTTCAACCTAGGAGACGTACAGATCTCGCATTGATGTGAAAAGAGGCGTGGAAGGTCACCACCTAGGTTTCGGAAAAGGTCAATTTTCGGGGTAAATAATTCTTGGACACGCAAGTGACCCATTGGGAATCGTGGAGGAAAGATTGGGAATTCGAAATATCGAAAAAACAAAAAAGCAATTTTTCCAAAAGTTTTGCCTACCCTGTTCCCTTAATACAGTCGTTGCCATTGTCCAGAGTGTGCGCTTGCGCAGGGAAACATTTAAATGTGGTGGTTTTCTTGGAAATAAATAAGTTGCAAGTCCAGCGGTGTGGTGTGTGTTCCTCCTTTTTCTTGTCCTGCGTCTGTGTTCCGCTGGTTCCACCCTGACAACAAAGGGGAATAGAAGACATCGTCCAGAAATCCAGGCTACAAGTACAAAAATCCTGGCTACATTTGTCAACCACAGAATGTGTAGAGTTCAATACTTATGCACAGCCTGCGAGACACAAATGCCAGTTGGCATAGTGGCGATATGAAAAAAAAAATCAAGACTAACCGAACACACACAAAAAAAAAACAACTACATCACTGCTGCTGTTTATGGCACAATAAGGTATGCGATAGCGTATACTTGTTTACGAATGTGATAATTTTTGCAATGTTGATTATCGGGAGATAGGTATTTTACTTTGTAATGTGGTATTCGATAGTCTTTTCTATAATTTATTCTTGGTATTTCTCTTATTAAAGCAGATCGCAATGAAAAAACAGTATCTATGAAGGTATCGATTGCAAAATGCCGCATAATTCACTGTCATCTGTTTATATTTATGCAAACTCAATTTCAGATGATCCGGTCCGTAGAAGGTTGTAAGTTGTGATGGATTATAAGGTGATAATTGTACGATAATAATTATGATTATAAGTTGAAGGGCACCATAAGCAGTGAATTAACAAAACATTTAAGAGAGGATCAATGCTCTCCGCAGCTTAGCAACACAATGGTCATCACGTCATATTTTGGTCAACGGACAAGGGAGATTGAAGAAGCCTTCAACATCCAAAAGAAGAGCGAAGTATGCGTCAGCATACCTTCGATGGCACTTCGTGACAGCGAAATTGATTATCTGCGTGCGTCGTCTTAATCTTTTACGACGTGTACACCTTATGTGTTGTTCATGCTTCTGTCGTTTCCTTCTTGTACGAGCGAAATGTATATATTTGACGAACGTGCATTAAAAATCTGGTTGTCACTCCGCGTCGTGTCCCACCACATGAAGAACGGACTTGTCTGCTTGCAGCCTAGAAAAAACATACAGCTTTCCGAATGAGTACACACAATCTTGCGCTATCAGTGTGTGGAAGGTATACCTGACATTGAACAAGAGAAACAAGAGAGTGTGTGGAATACCTGACATTGAACAAGAGAAAAATATAATCGCTTCTTAGGCCAGCAAGCTTATGGAGACTGATTTGGCAACTTTCATGCGGATATTAATAACATGATCAAACCAACTACGCTTGCTAAAGCCAACTGCTAAAAACGAATGGTTATGAACCTTCACAACCCCTGAGGGTCGATACTTTAGTATAACAGCATGGGGTACAGACTTATTTTCGGGGGAAAACAACATAAACCTTGGCTTTTATTTCTGTAATTGGAATTCATTTTGGCACAGTGATGTGCTATAGTCCTGTTGCGAAGAATTGAATATAATTTCTAGTTTAAGAAGTTCATTGGGAAAAAATACGGTGGCATCATCGGCATTATATATTATACCGTAACCAAAGAAACATAGCGCAGGAACAAAAACACGACGACGACAAGACGGACAAGCGCTATTCTGTCCATACGCAGCGTTTCTACTGTCTCATAGTTGCCGTGTTTTTGTTCCTGCGCTATGTTTCTTTGGTTACGACGTATTACCAACGGGTCCACGCCTATTTCCCTCGATAATGCTTCCGTATTCAAAAGAATGCTAAGTATAATTCCGCGTACCTCTGTGCTATTTGTTTGTTCAGTGTCCAAAGCTGGAGGCAGGCTGCTTTATTGCTTTGTTTGCGATGCGAGACGAGACTATATTTAACTCGATTGAATCGTGGCGGAACCAATACTACGTTGCTCCAGGCTGTTGTGGTAACTTTGCGCCTGTATCCCGAAATTTCCACGGCCGAGGGCGGCGGGAACACGCCGAGCATGCTTGTTTTCTTTGGAAGCCATAAAAGGTTTTTTACGCCTTTCGCCGTCTGCCTCCCCACCTGGACTGGCGTCACCACTACGTGACATCTTGTGGAGGTGCTTGGTACCGTGGGCCTGCAACGCTCCTGAGTATAGAGGGCAACGCTGCATCAGCACTGCCGTTTCTGCTGGTTCTTCAGCATCCACGTGATCCTCCTTTATAGAGTGGTCTACCGTAAGAAGACGACAAGGAATGGTTGGACCAGTTTAATCGTGTGACGACATTCAATGAATGGGAAGACGAATTAAAACTATGGTGCATCTTTTCCGCCCTGAGTGGCCCGCCAGAAACTGATACAAGAATCACAAGGCTCCCTTGAGAATGTGGAAGGAATACAGTAGAATTTATCTATTTTCCACAATGAACTGGACGTTCCCTTGAGCTAAAAAATGCACAAAAAGCTTGAGGAGGCCTTACGAAGAAACTCTTGCAAGCATTCATCAGCATTGTCCGCAAAGAAAAGCCTGAATTACTGCTCGAGACCTGCATCCGAATGCTAAATGAGGCCATCGTTGCGTACGTCGAAGAGATGTGCCATCGTGCGCTTCTTGGTACGGGGTATGAGAGAAGTTTTTGGCAGATTGATCTGAAATCTAGCAAAGACCATTGTCGCGATCACAACAATCAAGACTACATAAGACATCCGGGCTCAGTAGTCCGGACGGTCACCACCAGCGGTCACCACCAGTGATATCAGTTGGTCCTGCTCACACCTCAACGACCGCCAGTGAAAGACTAGGTACGGCACGTCATCTGTCAGATCGTCTCCAAGGAAGCGAATAACTGCTGCAATTCTTTCTACAGCCCGAAGCATCGGCTCTCAGAGGCATGGTAAAGCCTTTGTCAAAAGTTTGGATCCCAGGGGGTTTGCTTCTAAAGCACACTGTATGGTTCGTAATGCATCTTCAGCGATCCAAATTTGCTGAAGGTAAGAAGATTTCTGGTCCTGCCTCCTCCAATGGGTATGACTACCACGAATGTTATAGGGGTCGCACTGCGAGGCTTAGAATCAAACCCCCTGGGCTCTAAATTTTTGACAAAAGACTGTACATAAAGAAGTGCTACACGTGCTTCGCACCCCGACTCCACCGCCCGCAGAACCACGGCGGGCAGCTAAACGCACCTTGCACTCTACGCCAAGGAGCCCTGTGCCTCAGCCACGTATGCTGCAGGCTGAGGCAAGAAAACCAGACCTAGGAAGAACGCTTACCAGGATCACCCGCTCAGCTTCCACTGTGGAAGAATTGGCCTGCGTGGCTTCTTAATTGATGACCCATGACCATACCCCGGCCAACGACCACGCAAGATCGACAAGTATCTGCACCGAGAGGATTGCGTGTCGTCGAGCCGTCTGTCCCACACACCATGAGCGTACACACCACGTTTTGCGTCGCCACAGTCCAGCTACGCAGCGGCTGCTGGCCGAGGATCCCCCCCCCCCCCCCGCAGTTTTACAACATGAAATGGAGGCTTTTTTCCTGGAAGCAAACAATGTAAACTTCATCTTTTTTCATCTCATTCGAATTTGTTTAGGCCCAGTTATCTGCTAAGTTGCCGTAGCCAAGAATTGGAAGTCATTTCTAGCCCAGTAGAACAAATGGGGCTCTGAACTACGCGCCCTGGGCCCAGCACAACCTGCCCATGGGGGCCAGACAGTGGATATGTGCGGGATGTGCAACTCGGCATCGGGTGTGACCCACAAGGGCAGCCCACTCGGCTTGCTACATAGCGCCAGCAGGGGCAGCAGGAGCATAGTACCCATATGGTCTGCATGCATAAAAATGATAAAGGGGGCACTGGCATCGCACAGCACAGAGGCGCCTCTTGCGTTTCGCCTCCATTGAAACGCGACGGCCACGTTTCGATGGAGGCGAAATGCAAGAGGCACCCTTGTGCTGTGCGATCTCAGCGTACGTTAAAGTGCCTCAGGTGGTGGAAATTATTCCGGAGACCTCCACTACCGCACCTATTTCCCTCTTTCTTATTTCACTCCTGCCTTCCTCCCTTCCCTTACGGAGCAGTTCAGGTGTCCGCCGATGTCATCATCAGCATCATCAGCCTGACTACACCCACTGCAGGGCAAAGGCCTCTCCTATGTCTCTCCAATTAACCCTGTAGTTTGTCAGTTGCCGCCAGTGTATCCCCGCAAACTTCTTAATCTCATCCGCCCGCCTAACTTTCTGCCGTCCCCTGCTACGTTTGCTGTCTCTTGGAATCCACTCCGTTACCCTTAAGGACCAGCGGTTATCTTGCCTTCGCATTACATGCCCTGCCCAAGCCCATTTCTTCCTCTTGATTTCAACTGAGATGTCATTAACCCGCGTTTGTTCCCTCGCCCATATATGCCGATATATGTGGAGACAAATACTGCGCCATTTCCTTTCCTGAAAAACCAATTTACCGATTTACCATTACCTTCCTCGGTCCCTTCTAGGACCCAAATGGGCAGTAATGGGCTTCTCACAGGGGACCTGCAGGGGTGCTAAGATGGCAGTGCCGCGGGGACCCAAACATTGCAGCAAAAGGATTTGCCGGGCTAGTTGGTTCCTTTCTGAAATAAAGATTTAACTGCGCGAAAGGGTTAGAACACAAGGGAGGCACATTCACGACACTTAGAAGCGCAGACTGACAACTTTTGCGTTTTGCGTGACAAAAGTTGTCAGGCCCCTTCCAGGCCTACATGGGCCTATGCATGCCTATGGGCTATACCTATGCCTATGCCATGCCAGGCCCATATGGACAAACCCATGTCAAGCCTAGAGTCAAACCGTCCACTTTCGGTACATAACCAGTTTTCCTTCGGACGATCGCTCCCCTGCTCCATTTCTTCTCCCGATTAGATACCCCGATTGGTACACGTCGCAGCCATTCTTTTCCCGATTATAGCTCCCTCGGTGCGCCGCATCTTTTGACCATTAGACTACTAAAAAGAGCTCTGATGAAGTCCGGGATAGGTCTATAGGATCGTCGCATGTATTACGCGACAGAGTAGGGTTCTGCTGAAATCCCGATGCCGCACGTCCCCCCCAGCTCTTGTAATCCCCCAGCTCTTGTAATCAGAAAATAGAAAAAGAAAATAGCGGACATTTGGGTTCGAACCTATCTTCACTGCGTGCGAGGCGGGCATGCAACGGATATGCACCGGGTTTTTTTTATGTCGTTTTTATTTCCCATAGGCTTGGAAGGGTCGTCGGTTCAGGCGTGTTTGACGGTCACCAAGCGAACGCGCTGTAGGGTATAAGGCTTAGTAACGTGTATTTCGCGTGCGTTCTTATCTGATAGAAATGAAACAAAAACTAATACTAATGGGCAGATTAGGCGCCAGAAATGGCCCGGTATGAAAAGGCGGTTTTATGGTGTTTCGTTGTACTGAAACAAATGGTGCGTATGTGCAAACGTGGCGCAGTATGTCCGGCACTGTAACCTAGATAGTGATTCTTGATTGGTATTCGATAATTATTGAGTGTAATGGACGATCGTGATCAGCAGTGTGATTGAGCATTGCTAATCGCTGAGAAATAAGAAAGAGCAGGAAAGAAATAGAGGAAAACGAGGGGAAAGCGCTACTGGGAATTTCACGGAGCAGAATTTGAGGACATATGACTTAAAAAGAAACAATGGCGCACAAAAGAAGACAGGACGAGCAAGAAAACACGGACAACCCAGGCATCACGTGACGCCTGGCCCTGCCCATGGGAAATGCTCAGTATTGTGGATGTACCTCACCCCTTTGACATTTGAATCAATAATATTTTGCAAATCTGAATTGTAACATTGCTTCACCATTGGTGTGTAAAGAAGTTGCTGCTATAATTGCTACGATTCCAATGCTTGCGTGGTTATCCTCCTTTATTTAGGGCACATTCCGCATATTGAATACGAGATGTTTGTTCAGTGCCTTGAGCCGCTCCCCCTCAGAACACTTCTCGCTCAGTGCTCTCGCACGTACACACCATATGCCTCTGAAAAAAAAAGAATACAAACCGCAAAACTAATTCTAGTCACGTTACCGTGAAAGACAAAAAATTTAGGTATGCAACTGAAAGAAAATTTCGCGATATTTTGTCCCTCTGGGGCGGAAAGCCCCTTCTACGCTCTACAATCTACAGGTGGTTGGTTAAAGAAAGGCGCTGTACTGTTCAAACTTTTCCGTTGACGCCGAGCATATAACCGAGGCGCAGCCAGTAGTTAGACAACAGAGCGATTTCAACTGCGAAATTACGTCCTAGCACCGCGAGGTCACCATCATAAAATCCTTCTTCACCGTCGAGGCCTTCACCACTCAAATGTCAGTAAATGTTATTGTTCCCCACTCACGTCTTTCGGAGCAGTCATTCATCACAGAGACAGGAACGATAGGGTTCCACCATTCTCCCACTCGACGCACGCGTAGGGAGGCGTTGTCATCTTCGATCGTGCATTGATCAACCCAAAGTCAACGAGGACGAGTGAGTGCCAGCGTGTTTTCGCAGCTCCCTTCGTCACCTCACACTCTCATCCCATCCGCAGGAGAGAAGAAAAACCTGTCCTAAAGCAACGCAGGAAAGGCGCGGGAGCACTTCTGCGCGACGTCATCGCGGAGTGACCGGACTCAGTGAACAAATAGAATCGGAGCCTCCTCGCCACTTCATGGAAGCGTCGCGGGGAACTGTGGTCGGGAGGGCGGCTTAAAATGTTCGTTAGTGGGTTGAATAGGAAGCACCTAAGCGCGATTTTGGGGAAGGCGGCTGAAAGGGACAGGACAGAGACACAGAGATGCCCTCGGAGAAATAACAACGCCGAGAGAAAAACAAGGGATATGCAGGTCATTTTTGTGACCGAACCCAGGAAAAGCAGGGAAGGTGAAGGTGAGGTGGAAGTAAAAAGCTTGAGAAATAATTTTCTCAAAGGTGAGGTTTCTGTGGGTATTTTTTGTTTTTACTGTGTTCTCTCGAGCGCTGTATCTCTTCGCTAGCCTGAAGCGTCGCCCTTTAGGAACACCCCAAGCTGCCGGGTCCGTCGAGTTAACCTTTTACTCGATCGTGGACTGAAATGTTCTCAGCGATTTCTGATTAGAATCTCTTCCTTATAGCGTGAAGTACGAGGCCGTTTCCGATGGTGTGAGCTATCTGTACATGCAGAACTTGCGTTATCAATGGGCGATCGCTTGGTGAAGAAGCGGAAAAATGCCTGCACGAAAAACAAGAATTTTCTTTGTCTTCAGCGATGCGTCCCTACAACTGATTGCTAGCGGACATTAAGAAAGCTCCTGCAGTGAACACGACACTAACAAACATTTGCAGCCTCTGCCGCAGTCGTTGGAGGCTTGCTATGTTCATCAACTAGTCGTGAAGTCCATGCGCCACATGTTGCATGGAGACGGCGAAAGCGCTTGTAGTGGTGGCGTATGTGAAGGGCATTGAAACAAGCAAGAACCCTTGTGCTGGCAGCTTTCTCCACGGGGACCGTAGCACACGGGAAAAGAATGCAATGCGATAATTGTAAAAGAAGCACAAAAAATCGCAGGCAGTAAAGCGGGTTCCTTTGTTCTTATGACGTTCAAAGCGCTCCTCTTCTGACTAATCAAACACGCAACTTCTTGCTATTTGGGCACACTTAGCCCTTTTACATCTGATGTAGGATATACAGGCAGGCTAAATGTCAGAATGTGAACCCTCCCGTGTAGAGCTAATCTACTTGAGACTGTCGATAGGTATTGCCGGGCAACTCGCTAATGGAGCATGACGTTTCTGCACTGTGAATACCAGAGCAATCTGCGCAGGACTTACGAAGGCTGCTGGAGGAAATATACTAGCCGTTTGACCACAGACATCCGCCTTGGCTTTGTCAGGGTGCTGCACTGGAAGCCCCTTTGGCGGTTGCCCACAATTCACCTTCATGTAGCACGCGTCTTCCTTGCACACACTGCACGTTTCATAACTTTGAAGCCCACGCTTAGCCCTTCTCTACCAGATATGTACGATACAGGCGGGGAAGATGTGGGAATCGCAAATGTGACCATGCGCAGCCCACGTATTTTCTATGAAGGACCAGTGTAGGCTACAGCCGGGAATACTGGTGTTCGCCCACACACAGCCGTCAGCGCCGTCAGGATCCTGCACGGACAGTCTATATTGGGGGTGCCCACACTTCACTATCATGTAGCCCCATCTTTTATGCACACGAACTACATGCAGTTCATGCTTATCCCTTTCATAGCCGATTAAGGATACAGGTGGTGAAGACAAGAGAATGGCAAATGTGCGTATGCCCAGCCCACCCGGGTCCGTCGCAGGTGTTGCTCAGAGAGCCTGAACTACATGCCTATAACGCTTCGCCACTGTGAAGCCCAAAGTTTAGCCTCGGTATTTTCTACGCGGGACCCATGTAGGCTGAAGGCGGGAATACTAGCTCTTTGCCCAAACAAATCCACAGTGGCTCCCTCACCGTGATGCACGGGCAGGTCATTTTGGGGTTACCCGCACTTCACCATAAAGAGCCCGCATCTTTGCCCGCACATATCTGCGATGGGACCTAAGTGCGCTGTCCTCTCTGTGTAAGCCCATACATAGCTGAGGAGGGTCCCACGCAGGCATGAATTGGGCAGCCCAGGCGCTTTGTGGCCGCACTGCACCCACGGGGGACCCATGCAGGTTTACTGCAGGCAGCCGCGAGCCCTCATTGCCTATATTGGACCCGCAAGGCCCCGGCAGCTTGGGCTACTGGGGTAGTTTAAGGTTTTAAGCATGAAAGGACAAACTGGTATCATTGGTCTATATTGTTATATCATTAGTTAACGGAAAGTTAACTATATTGATGCGAATCTTTGTAGTGATAGTTTCTTTATTCTTCAAAGCTGCTGGTACGCTGCTATATTGCTTTGCTTGAGATACAAGACGCAACTAGATTTATCTATTGATCGCATCCTGGCAAAGCCGATTCTACGTTCTTCCTGACTTGTTGTAGCTTATCACCCGTATCAGGAAATTTTGTTACCAGATTTAAATTGAGCCGGGCCGAAAGCGCGCCGGCGCGGAAGATCCTCTAGCCCTCGTAGGGGAAACTCCACAGAGCAATCTGTGGAGGTCTGCTCGCTTCCCGGCGTATCGATGAAGACTCTCCAGCGACCACGCCGCATTAAGACGCCGCACAAAACTGAAACTCGACCTCGACACGGTCCGACTTCAGAATGACACGGCTAGCCAGAAGAGCCCCGACGACACGCATTCGCCACAATTCATATGCTCGATGCAGCCGTGAGCCGACGCCGAGGACGATATGCAACGGAAGAGCCAGTAAATATGACTTGGAAGTGGCTATCGACAGCCGGAAGGTTACCGCTGAAGTCCCCACAGGAACAGATTATTCGGTGATGAACGGAACATTCGCCGCGGAGTTGAGGAAAGTCACGACCGCTAGGGACGGCCCCGAAATTCGAACCTCAGGAGACCATCTAATTAACCGTCGAGACGATGCACAGCGCGGGTAACTGTCAAGGGAGATATCTGTCCTGCGACATTTCCTCAAAGAGTAGTGCGCACACAGAGACAAGTACTTGAAGGTTAAGAGAACAAGTGCAACTACCTTCTCGTCCTTGTCTGTGTGTCCGCAGTAAAATTTGATCAGTTCTGTAGGCGACTCGCCCATAACGCTCTCCTCAAACTGTCCTGTGACCGCAGTTTTACAGCAATGTTCTCGTGATCTCAAATTGGGCATAGATTTTCTAAATAAGCATCGGGCGATCATCACGCTTTAGATGGACGAAGCCATCCCTTCGATGACAAGTATGGAGCAGCATGTTGTGTTAGTGTTCTGCATGAACAAGTGAGCGTCCCACAGAGGCCAAGTGTGATGGTCACCGTATGTGCCTCGGGTGGCGAGAACATCACTGCTGTCGTCTAAGGGAACAACGAGTTGCTTCCAGAGCGAACAATTGGCATCGCCAGGGCATTGCACATTTTTCATTTTTGCACTGTGAAGCTGAAGTGCTGAAGACGGACTTCACAAATGAACAACAGTTGCTTTCTTCGACGAAATATCCGACGTTCGCAACCTTCGCCATGCCTGATCGAGCCCCAGAAAATTCACGTAAGAAAGATCGCAAGACTGTCTTTGACATATACCCAGCCCTGGCCTGATACAAAACAATACCACATCCGCAATCCGCTTCAAAGCTACATGCTTCTCGTGATCGCCGAAAATCCAATAAATGCCGATTGCCAACCAGCACATCCATACACCAGCCAACCATCGCATTGTTACTAACCAGCACGCCCGACCTCTCCGCCAAAGCCCCTATTGTGAGATGCCGCGAGAACAACGAGCCATCCAGGACGAGACGGGATAGGTGCTTCGCGGCGGCGTCATACAGCCATCGGACAGCCCATGCGCGGCACCGGTTGTTCGAGTGAGGAAGAAAGAGGCGCACTTCGATTCTGCGTCGATTGCGGCCACTTAAACAACGTAAAGAAGGACGTCTACTCCCTTCCCCACCTTGACGACACACTGGGCCGGCTCTGCAGCGCCCAGTGTTTCTCACCGATGGATCTGAACAGGCGCCACTGGCGAATTGAGGTCAATCCAAGAGATGGCGAGAAGACCGCGTTCATCCCTCCGGATGGCCTCTTCCAGTTCAAGGAGGAGCCATTTGGTCTCTGTTCTTCACCAGCGACATTTTTGCGAGTAATGAATACAGTGATCCTAGGCCTGAAGTGGCTAATTTGTCTGGTATATTTAGATGACGTCGTTGGCTTCACCTCCGACTTTGGAGTGCACCTAATAAGGCTTCGAACATTCTTAGAGGCAATCAAGCCGGGCGCTGTAACCTCCAAAGCAGGTATGCGCCACTTGGCGTGTCAAGAGCTGATGCTTCTAGACCTCATCGTTGACAAGGAGGCAATACCCCCATACCTGCAGAAAACAGCTGCTATGGCACTGTTTCACCGCTGGCTGGTAAGAACACTGTCTAGAGATTTGTCGGACTGCGCGTGTTAGCGACGATTTGTCAACAACTTTTCGCGCATAGCCGAGCCTCTCACCAAACTTACAAAGGCAGACATGAAATGGGAAGCGCTGCAAACAGTAGCCTTCAGCGTATTTAGGGTCGTTTACAGTCCGCACCGATCCTCGCGAACTTTGATGAAATCACAGAGAATGAAATTCATATCGACGCAAGCAGCGTTAGCCTAGGCGCCGTCGTTGCTCAGAAAATCGACAGTCAGGAGCGCGTATGCTAGCCGCTCCCCATCAAAAGCCTAGGATACAAGTCGACAACTTAGCAGTGCTTTTGCCATCACCTTGGCTGCGTCGAAATTCCAGCCCTACCTGTACGGATGAGCGTTGAGGTGGCCAGCGATCGGGATGCACTGTGCAGTCTTGACATTTTGAAGGATCCCCCCGGTCGCCTCGCACGATGGATTCTGCGCCTCCAAGAGTTTGGCGCAACTGTCGTTACATGGCCGCACGCTAGCACTTCACTCCGACTGCCTGCAACGAGCCCCTGTAGATGCACCGCCTCCGGAAGACGATCAGGACAGGACTCATTCCAGGGACCCATGAGCTCCCGCTTTTTTGCACCACAGTAAGGCTCGGATCGCGACCTGAAACGCCTCATCGAGTATGTGGAAGGCTATACATATACAATTAGGCTGTAGACATGTATTCAAGGATGCATAAATTAGGGGAGGGGGGGGCTATGATGGAATTTTTTCGTTTAATATTCCCTTTCGTGTACGTCTGACGGAACAAGTACAATGCGGCCGACCGCGACGTGTAGGCAATAGGCCTAAGCCTTTGGTTTCGAGGGGGTCCTTTGAGGGGAATTTGCCACTTTGTTCTTGAGTTGCTGATGTTTGACTATCAGGACTACTGATGTAGCATTATCCGGCATTCTCGCGATCTCCGAAAGTTAACGAGCACTTCCGCTCGAGCGAATTGTAATGTTTTGGCATTATAATCTTAAGCGTATGTTAAGGGCCGTCCAGGTTTCAGACCATGTCGCTCTAAAACATGACCGGCCCTTAACCAGCAACACCACTACTCCTCCCATGCCTAGCTTGCTTGAAGGTCGTCTCGCTCTTAGATTTGGTTTCTAACGCGAGGTTCGCTGCATGTGCAAAATCGCGCTTGACAGTTGCCTCGACCTGCCGCTGCACCTTCGTCGCCAGAGCTGCGCGCTCACCAGTAACGTCTATCGCTGCGCCGACCACCGCTCTGGACGTTCAGTCTTGCACTTGTGGCAGGTGATGCATCAAGTGATTTGCTAGCTCTGAATTATTGAAACAGTAAAGAGCAAGCAAAGTTAAACTTTGTCTAACCACGCTTAACTGAACTTTCGCTTTGTACATCCTGGTTCAGTTGAACTGTCCTTCCGCTTGTTGTTTCTTAGGATGATTTGACATGAAAGCAAAGAACAACACATGCGCACGCTACCAACTGTTCACTACACTGAAAGGACGAATATTTACAATACAAAGCTCGAACATTTGCCAACGCGAGTCATCGCTGCCTGTCCAGCCAGTGAAAGGATTTTCAACACGAAAGAGAGAAAATATGTAAATGCATAACCCATCTTGTCTATTGCACATAGGTACAGCTTCTGATAAATTGTTCTCGAAACTAGTCAGAGAAAAATGATATTTTTCCTTATCAAAAGCAGTGTAGAGCATTCGTAGTAAAAACATTGTCATACATTTCAGGCAAAAGCAGCGAAAAGTTCAAAAACTACGAATAAACCAAAACAAACTGCAGCAATCCAACCCCCTACCCCCCCCCCCCAAAAAAAAAAGAAAACAACCAACAACACACACTAATTTTTTGCACAAAACGCTACACACGAAAGAAATCTCGAGTGCTACAAGCTTTCGTAAACACTTCCAAGGTAGGAAATTTCATTTTTTCGAAGCGCTACTGAGGCGTCGGTAACACATGTGCTTCCCTTATTTTAAATTAAAAAAGGCGTCAGGTATCTCACGCGTGCCCTGATCACGACTTCCGCTTCAAATCCTAATTAATCAAATTGATGAAATAGAATCTGTACAACGAAAAGCTGTAAGATTTATTTTCCGCCGCTACGACTTTCATTTTTCACCCTCATCTCCGTTGTCTTCCCTAAACTTAAGCCCGCTCACATCCCGCCTAAAAACTGAGTCCTTAAAACTGCTTCACTCAATAGTTCATGCTGCTAATTATCTTTCAGAGGGCAAGCATATCTCGTTTTCAAAACCGTATGCAAGTAGGAGCCATAGCGATCTTAATATCCAACCTTTTTTTGCCAGCACTAACCTTTTCAAATACAGTTTTTTTCCGCGCACTGTGGAGAGATGGAATTCTTTGCGTGGTAACATTCGTGCATTATCAATTTCTGCAGTATATTCAATAAAAATAAAAATAATATAGCTAAGCTGTGGCTCACGCTTTCTTTCTTTAAAGTGGGGTGACACATTCTTCAATGCGTTTGAGGAAAAGCTCTTTGCACTAGGAATATTTGTTGATTTTTCCAAAGCATTTGACCTGCTTAGTCATGCTTCACTGGTACATAAACTCAATAACTATAGAATTAGAGGTAACAGCTTATCTTTAATTGAATCTTATCTGAAATATCGTAAACAAATGTTCTCCCTTAATCACACTATATCAACCTCGCAAGCTATCCTCTCTGGTGTACCATAAGGCATCATTCTGGGCTCCCTATTATTTAATATTTACATTAATTATATATTTTCTGCTCCCCTTCCTGTCAACATAACAGCGTATGCAGAAGTCCTCAAAATGCTTTCCTCAGGTAACACCGAAACAGACCTGCTAGAAGACGGCAATAAGTTCATAGAATTCCTGCGTCAATGGTCCTTTAAAAACTACCTAAGGGTAAACATCACGAAGACCAAAGCAATCATATTCCGAGCTAAAAACAGAATGGTGCGTGCAGATTTTGACCTTTGGTTAGCAAACAAAAAAATTGATGTCGTGGCAGCTGTGAAATGTCTTGGTGTTGTTTGGACCGAATCACTAATTTGGGACAAACATACTGAGAATATCTGCGCTAAAATAAACAAGATAAACGGCATGCTATGCCGCCAGAGGCACACACTTCCGCCCAGAGTTAAAATATTAATTCTCAATGCATTTATATTGCCACATATAACTTATTGCCTCACGATCTGGGGGACAACCAAGCAAAACCAAATTAAAATTCCAATGGCGCAAAAAAGAGCAATTAGATTAATAGCTAATGTGCCATGGTGTACTCATACGGGTTCCTACATGGCAAGGTTCAGTATCATGAAAATCTCATAGTTATTCCCATTCAAGTTAATCTCTATGGCTAAAAATGCTGTTTCAACTAATAATGATTTCCTCTTATCAAGTTTCAACCTCATTCGTTCGGTTCCATTTTATAACACAAGGAACAAAATGTCATGGTCCGTACCTTTCTGCCGCACTACATACGGTAAGCAGTCACTGACATATAGTCTACCACACTACCTCAATATCCTGCACAAGAACAACATCATACTTGAAAAGCCTTCACGGCATAAAACAATAACACTGATTCCTTTGTTTGAATATGCATAATTTTGACATCATGATTAGAAGACATATATATAGCTTTGTGTATCTTCTTTCTACTTGATTTGTATCTCAGATGATAATAAATCCGTTTCCCGTGCATAAAAAGTTTGACAGTTTCTTTTGTCAGATAGTGTCGAGTGATAATAGAGGCATAACATCATGCAAATGCATATATTTTGTGGCTGTGTTTCTTTTGTGCTTGTGAGTGCGCTCTTCCACTGCTGTTGTGATTAGCTGCTAGGCTATACCGCCGGCAGAGGGCGCAGGGTGGCCCTCAAGCTGCACCACCGCAGCTTTTTGCCTTGCGTCCTCTCTCGTCTATTACTAATGTAACCTTGTGAGAGTTAATAAAGACGATCATGATGATGATGATGATGACCTCTTTACTTTCTAGAATTTCTCCTGCACTAGTGCCCTGCCTTCGGTGGAACGACCCGTCGGACATATGTCGACTCTTCTCCACGTCGTTGGGATCCCGCATACCACGGTGACGACGCAGGCAGCGACAGGCCTGCTATGCCTTTTTTCGTACTCGGCTTTCTTCTTTTTTTTTTGTACTATCTGCTAGCATAACCCGCTCAGGTTTGTGGGCTGGTAGAACCCGGGAGGCAAGTCGTACCGGCTTTAAACCATCTCCAGGGCTAAAAAGCTTCCGACTGTACGAGCCTATTCTTAGGCGGTAAGCGAATTCAGATAGTGAGTGCAGTTAAGATTAATGGAACTGAGTGTGCGAGTTGGTTTTCCATCTTGACAGTGAAAGCGCTCAAAAGGACAAGGACGACAGAAAAAGAAAGATATACAAAGCGCTTAAAATGTTGGAAGTTCTTTTCCATGAGCACATGCTTTGGGATAGCCATATAGATTTCTACGAAGCAAATTAGCTCAAAATCAAGGAATACTCACACAGCTGCCAATAGATGCTTCCTTCCGTTCTGTATACGGAATGGCAGCTTATTCTGTATTCTGTATAATGATGTATTCGAATCGAATGCCAATAACTGCCGCTTGGTGCGGGGCGACATTACATACTCTGATATTCAGAAACTTTTTATTGTACAAAAACAGGCCCTCAGGGCTATACCTAATGTAAATTACTTATCTCACTACAAAAACATTATTCTCTAGGCTCAGGATTATGTCAGTAAGAGTTAAATACGTGTTTCGGGTTATACATATATATAAATTACAGCTTCGCGATCAGGCCAGTGATTTAATAAATATGACTTGCATACACGTACAACCTGTGCCCCGGATAACAGCACACTCTGAATACAAAACAGCGTGTACCACGCGCAAGATCTAATTACAGTCTGCAGTCTTCAAGATATGTCTTACCACCTGTATTGAATAAGTTTTAGCTTACAAATGATTCCGTTTGCTTTGCAACGGTCAACTACATCTGAAACCTCTTCCTGTAATTTGTTTTTGCCGGTGTGTTCAGTACACTGTGCGAAATGTTTCTTTTATCTAATATCAGATTGTGATTCCCTACAATTCGTTTTAATTAGATATTCGTGTGTGAATTGCTCTCGAGTACGTGTATTTCAAGGAGCCGAGAGTGTTGACCGTTGCATTTTTTTGCGCAGTCTCTGCTTTTTCTTATTTGGGCGATTTCCAACTTCTTTTTCGACCCAACTGCTGGCGAAGCAATATAAGCGTTGGGAGGTTCGTCAAAGTGCAATCGCTGCTTTTTTCTCTTCTCCTCAGCCATGTATTTAAGTGAAAAAATAAACCCTGAGACCCCCTGAAACCCCTGATTTTTTCAACACCGTTTGCGGAAAACCTGCAGTTTCTTCAAGTAGTACTAGAAGTTGCCCGGTAAGCTAACCTTTCTTTCCACCTGCAAAAAAGCAATTTCGGCTGTGCAGAATTAAGTTCCTCGAACAAGTCGCCAGCGTCGATGGAATTCGGCCTGAACCTGAGGAAATTGCTGCAGTTTCTTAATTTCCGGCTCCCACTGGTAAAAAAGCGGTGCGAAAATTCCCAGACCTCTGCTAAAACAGCCGGAGTTACATCAAAAACATTGCCGAGATGGACAGTCCTCTGAAGTGCTTGACGTGAGATGAAGAACCATCTTCCTGGGGCACTGAACAGCGAACCGCTTTTGAAGACTTACGGTATCGGCTGCAGTCGCTGCCAGTACGGGCAAATTTCGACGACGATGCTAAAATCAAAATTCGTAGGACGTGATCAATGTCCGCCTTTGAGCGGCAATCGTTTCATCAGAAAAAGGGATCGCCTATTCTAGGTGCGCGCTTTCACGCACTGACTTAACTATTGCCTCGAAAAAGAATGATTGACTCTAGTATGCACTGTAACTTAGTTCCGAACCTCCTGCACGGCAGACCGTTTCAGGTGATAACTGCTCTCTACTCGTTATGTTGGTTGAGCAGCTTGAAGTGGACGACTAGCTCGTTGGGCATTACGTTCGCAGGAATTCTACTTTGTCATCATGTACAAGTCCGGTCGCCATCACACCGACGCTGACAGGTTGTCGCGCGCACTATTAGAAGCTTCTCAAGTCACCGCACAAGACCACAGCTTTCCTGGCGCAGTTAGGTCGTCTGACATGATTTCCACGCAACGTGCCGACGAAAGATTGAAGCTGCCCATCAGACACCTAGAAGGTCGGCATCCAACGCTATCCAGTCAACTGGCTCATTGTCTACCAGCCCTTTGCATCTAGAATGGTGTGCTGTACAAGTAAAACTCCACCGCCAGTGAAAAAAGTCTCGGTCCAATTATTATTGGCCCATGGTGCTCGACGCCATGCTCCCGCGCGGTGGAGACGACGTCGCTCCCGGCGCACGCTTCTACGTCGAAGAAGCCGAGCAAGCTCGACAGCTGGGTCGCTTGCACATCAAGACGCAGCACAACACGGACTTACGACACTACGATCTGTGTCACAGGGAGGAGTTCAGGAACCGCGGCGACCGCGTATGGGAGTGGGCCCCTGTCTGCCAGCAACAGAAATTACGAAGTCGATCCAGATGGGGGTGGTATTGGAAACATTTATTGCTGCGCAAAGCAGAGGGCGCAATCTCTGCTGCCCCCCCCCCCCACGTGGCACGAGACAACCTTTAGTGGGCTGCACTTAAAGGGCAAACGACAGCGTTTGGAGGGCTGTCCGCTTCAAGGCGTCGGTAATTATCTGGCGCTGGTTAGCAGCAGCGCAGCTGGCCAGGAGAGTCTCCCAGTATGACTCCGCCGTGGTTGGGGACGGTGCATGGAGGTAGGGAATGTGAGGAGGGTGTGAATAAAGTCTCCCGATTGCGCGCTGAGCTTGCACGAGGAGAGGGAGTGATCCGGGTAGCGGTCATGAAGAAAAATAGGGTAGGGAGCAATACGAATAGGAAGTCGGCGCCAGTGCGAGGCGTGGGTTAGGGTTAGGGAGGGAGCCGATTGTGCGTCGAGTATCTCGGTAGTGGGTAAGGGTATTTCTTCTGGTAAGCAGAGGCTCCTGGGATGGCAGAGGGGGTCCAATTCCAACTCGGAAAGTGAGACCTCGGGCGAGGGAGTGGACCTCCTCGTTACTCGAGAGGCCTCCATGTGCGAGATACGAGTTACTGGGCAGGTGGGGTGCGAGAAGCGTACGATCGAGCGGCGGTGCGGGATATCATGCCTTTGGTGAAGTTGGATAGGGCGTATTTTGAGTCGGAGAGAATTTTGGTGGCAGAGCTGGAGATGAGAGCGAGCGCAATGGCTGCTCCCTCTGCAATTTCTGACGAGTCTCTGGTGATGGAGCCTGATGCGAGTAATCAGGTCTGACTGTTAGCGACAGCGAGGACCATGTGGGAAACCGACGCCTACGCTGCCACGTCCACGTAGGCTGCCTCGGAACTGCTGCCGTTCAGTTTGTGCAGGGGTTTGGCGCACGCTGCCCTGCGTTTCCCGTCGTGCTCGGGATGCATGTTCTTATGGATAGGATGGATGATGAAATGGGAGTGTTGTTCTTTATGGAGGCAGGCGGACCTCCTCGGTAGGATGGGTGATCGGGGCGATGCCTAGCTAACAGAGTAGAGTGCGGCCTGCCGCGGCGCCCGACAGGCGCGTCAGCTGTGCTGTTAGAGTGGTTTCTGCCAGCTCTTCAAGTGTGTTGTGGGTACCGAGGTTGAGGAGCTGGGCAGTAGAGGTGCCGAGGGGTAGGCGGACGGCGGCTTCTGTGCAGCTCCCGAGGAGCGCGTTGATGCGGTCCCGCTCCTTCTGCTTTAGGGGTAGGCAGGGAATGAGTAGGCCGTGCGGCTCGTGATGTTGGCTTAGGAGAGGCGAAGAGTGTTCCCTTTCGCAGACCTGCTGCCGGTTCGCCACCCGCAGGTTCAGACGGGTGACGGGCTGGGTTTGGGTCTGGAGATCTTGGATGGTGCCGCTGTGCGCGCCGTGGGAGTGAAGGACAAGGCCCGCGATCCGAATGTGCGAGACTAGGGGAATGGGGTGGTTCCCTAGCGTAAGTGAGAAGGAAGGGTTGGCGTGGTGGTGCGGCTTGGGGCGGTGAAGGAAGAGTTCTGATATGGAAGGGGAGCAGGCTGGGCCACGCGCGCGAACTTTTTGAAGCTAGGTAAGGGTGTCTTAAAACGCGTAGCTACAAAAAGAAATTTAACGAAGAAGATGACACATGTGCAGTGTGTGGTAGATCTGTGGAAACAATTGAACACCTTATAATCAACTGTGATGGTATCCATCCGGATGTCGACGCAGGCGCAGTCACTCTTCCTGAGGCCCTAGGGTTTAAAGATAACAATGGTCATGCAAATAAATCTGCAGTGGAAGTTAGCAAAAAGCGATTGGAGGATTGGTGGCTGAAAAGCAGAGATGTGGCATAATGTTAGAATTGTAGGACACTGTAGGTAAAGATGATGGCGATTCTTAATGAGAACTGCCAACACAGTAAAGAAAAAAAATAATAAAGAAAGAAAAGCTGAGCATGGGGGCAATTGCCACCAACCCGTTTCAAAGGGGGCGCTCGTATCCATCCATCCATCCATCGTTTAATTAGTCTGTAAAGGCTTTAACGGAGGGCGAATCGAGGTTGTGGAGTGCCTTCCGTCGGGTCCAGGAGCTGAGGATGTGTTGAGGCGCTGAAGTTCTGCCCTGACTTCCGCCTCGGGGATCGGGCTGTCGAAGAGGTCATTGGGTAAGTCGGTGCAGTAAGGGTGGTCCGCGCAGGAATATGCTGAGAAGCACAGATCACGAAGCTCTTCGAGGAATTCCTGCGGGGAGGCCTCAGATGTGTGCATGAGCTTTATGAGGTTGTGCTGCTGGTGTGTACTGGACTGAGTCGAATCAATGAAATGGCGGAATAGGTTCCAGGCCTAGGGCAGCTCCTAATGGAAATGTGGCCAGCGGCCTCCGACGACCACGAAGTGATATTATGCGTATGATGGGCTTGAAGCTGTACCTTTTGCTTGACGACACCGCCCTTCATGTTATTAAGCATGAAATGCTTTTAGCTCCCGTTGTCGGCAGTGTGGTGACGTCACGCCGAGACCGAGAGCCATCATCCGGGCACTGAAATCCACTCATCCGGGCACTGAAATCCACTCATCCGGGCACTGAATTCCAGTTATCCGGGCACTGAATTCCAGTCATCCGGGCTCTGAAACGAGAACATCCGGGCACCGTACGAGACTTAACGAGATTTAACGAGACTCTCTAAGCCCTCCTACGCGACCGGCATGGAACCGCCGGTTGGTCTCCAAACGAGACAAAAAATAACTGCTGCCAGTGCCTTCTCAATGTTTATCAAGATATCAGTGGAGCTGTGGGTTTGATAATGCACGGAATTATAATTTCCGATTTCTAATAACGCGTGCAAAAAGCACATAAATGCCACGTTACACTTCGTTGTCATACGTGATCCGGGGGAGAAGCGCGGCGTTCAAAGGGCAAGGCATCGCACCGAACGGGTGGTGGCGTTCCTCCCTTCCATTACGGTGCGGTTCGGGTGTCCACCGAGATGGCAGAGAATTACTGCGCCATTTCCTTTCCTCCAAAAACCTTGCGTTCAAATGGCAAGGCATCGCGATGAACGGGTGGTGGCGTTCCTCCCTTCCTGTACGGTGCGGTTCGGGTGTCCACCGAGATGACATTAGGCCCGTAAACATTTCATGCTTACTCTACTCTCGGTTACGGGAGAGGCAGAGAATTTTTTTTTTAAATAATCTCTGGCTTCAGCAAGCTATTGTGACCTTTTTGTTTTATTTGATTGGGCTTGCCGCCCTCATATACTGTTCATGATAGCTTTGTTGTAATTTGAATGCCTCTTTTCTTCTTTTCTGTTTTGTTTCTTTGCTCTTCTCCTTATTTTGTATATGACCTCTTCCGCATCGGGAAAATGCTTTCCTTTTACGAAGGCACTAATGCCACGCTCCAGACCCGCGCCATTTCCGCACTGAGCCACCAGGACAGTCGCGTGAGGAGCGCCCGTGCTGGGCTGTCTTCTGAGTTAAACTGGCCGGTCTGAGGTCCCCTACTGCGTCTGCGGCTGGCGCCGTCTAGTTCGCGTATATTAGCATCTGTAAACTGCAGCCAGTTCTCGTCTGGTAGGTCCTGATTGAAAGTGAGCCCTTATCCTTGTTGCCTGAGGGTGGATGAGACCCTTTCCAGAATTTTTCAGCATAACCAAGAATTGGTCGATGTATTTCAAAATGCGCAGGGCTCGGTCACTCTTAAAGGAAGAAGCCATAGCACGGTCAGCAGTGAATAATTTCCCGCAGCACAAGAGCAACACAGGCACTCATAAAAATTTTGTTTTTGCACATATATCTGTTTCAAATTAAACTACCCTGGACTTAGGTAAATTCAAATAGTGACGTAGCGACAAAAAATTGTCCACACGTATTCCAGATAAGTTGTGTGACAGAATGACCCCATTGGATTCATACTTTCGTATGGATTCTACAGGTAAATTGAAGTAGAGACGTAGCGACAAAAAATTGTCCACACTTATTGCAGATAAGTTCTGTGATAGAATGACCGCATTGGATTTATACTTCCGTATGGATTCTATATATCTACATGTGGAACTGAATGAAATATTCAAGTATTCAATAAGCACTCGCAGAAAAGGAGTACCCAGTTGAAGTATTGTCCTTTAAAAAAGCTGTCACCTTCGCAGAGTTTTTGGTTAGCTAAGGGATCGTCAACTGCAAGACCTTACAAATGCTTAAGCAGAAATTTCCTCATCCGTTGCTACCAATAATCCCGCTTGCGATGCATCTGAATGCATATCTGGCTTATGAGCTCTTAGAGTAAAAAGCACATAAAAGAACCTCTTGCAATCGTTGATTGCCTTGTCCAGCCTAGAAAACTTAATGTTGTTGCACAATGAGAAGGCTTTTGTTTTTTACTCTACAACCATTATTTTTCACCTAAACGAAATTATTTATAATCGCCTGGGTCACCTTTTTAGTGTATAAGGCAGCCGGAACTACTGCAAAGCCACCTTGTTTGTCTGCTCGAAGTAGTCGTAGGTTGTTGTTAATGCGAAATAATTATAGCTCAGTAGTTGTAATTGATTTTGTCTGCGGAACTCGTCCGGAAAACGTGTCCACGCGTACACGTCACTCCTGATGATTGAATGTGTAAACAATAATAAATAATAAGTTTATGGTATTATATGCCGTCATGAAGAATGATCTCGTCACAACATTATTGCTGAAAGCAATTAAGCAATAATTAGTGCAATTAATAAAATGTGTTAATTAGTACAGTCGAAAATAATGGATGGAAAAGATGACGTCATAACCAATCAGCGTGAGCAACTGAAGTAACTAGTGGGTCACGAGACAAGACCGCTTTCAAAACATGAATGACGAGTCAAGGTGATGACGTCATACAAAACTCACGTGACAAGATGACTTGCGAAGAATGCACAAAGTGTCAGGATGGCACTAAACTTAGGCTGTGGTCACGTCATCCCGAGCTGAGTCACAGCCCTTTGCATGTGCAAGCAGGAGAGAGGAGGAACAAAATTTATGGGGTGGTTTGGCTCTCTAAAGTGCTGCAAGAAGAAAGCGTTTTCTGGCGCACTGTTCTTTTTGAATTTTTTTAATTTTCGTTATTTTTCGCATTTTATTGTATTACTTTTGTTGTTTCTTTCCTTTTTTATTTCTTTCCTTTTAATTATGAAACCCATGCATTCACTACATGCGTCTTTATTCACGCTGAACCCTGAGCCTTCGTGGCAGAGTGGTAGCGCCTCCACTTCAAACGCCAAAGGCCCTGGTAGACGCCGAAACGCGGACACATCCGCAGACACATCTGCCGACGCGGCTGCCGACACGGCTGCTAACGACAGTATGAGGCATTAAAGGCTTGCGCCTTAATAATGGAAACACATGCGTGTCGCAAAACCGCGTCCACCGAAGTGACGACGCTGGTTTAACCAATAGATATCGTAGGTTGTTGTTCCGACTGAAGGAAGGATGAAAAGCGAAGTGCACAAGCCTACCCACTGACTCGAGCAGTGCCACAATTCGGCAGAGCCAGCCGCTTCTGCCGAAGCGGCGACACCTGCTGTAACAAATACCGCGGTCCCTTCCTTGCCCGTCTTGCCTTTTTCTTCGCACATGGGGACGAGGTCCCAGCGATGTGATCACTGGTTGACCTCAGTGTGGCGGCAGTATTCCCTAACGCACTCAACAAACGTTTAAGCAACCGTTCATTGCCCAGCATTCTTGGTTGTGTTGTAGCATTCCTGTTTGCACATAGCTTGCATATTTAGTCCCGTTTGAGGCTACTTTGCGGCAGGGTTTTGGGACCAAGAACATACGCGTCTTTCTGAGACTACATTATCACTTAAGGCGCGTTTGATGCCTCCACCGAGATGTCTAGGTATGAAGTTGGAGGCTAACTTGCGAAAGGGGTTCAGACCGGTGACTATGTACCTTCAGTTGCATCTGCTTTAAAGTGCAGTTGAGGTGTCCACAAAGAATTCGAGATCTTTGAGTTACTGCGTCTCTCCTTTGTTCAAAAACCTCTGCTTCAAAACACATGCTTTCGAATTCCTCCTCTTAAGCAGACTTAAGTGCCCTCAGAATGCTCGACGGCAAGAAGTACGAGGTGTCAGCAGACAATGCGGCTCCCGAAAGATGTGGCGAGGGAGTAGTGCGCGAAACCCGATCTGAGGCTCTCTGAAAAAGAACGAAGTTGGCTTTACAGGGGTATTACACACCAGCGGAATCTCCTTTGGCGCTTCATCGCTTTGACGAAGCAACAGGAGTGTGCGCTGTGCTGTTGAAAATTTTCTTCTAGAAACCCAGCGACTCCCATGCTGATTTTTATTATTATTATTATTATTTGTATTTATTTTTATATTTCTGACGTTCAAAAATTTATTTCATTATTTTTTTCGCCCTCTTTAAGTCAGTGCGAAATTGAACCATTGCATGCATTGCGTTCGAATTTGCACAAAAAGCCCTCGTCCCGTCTTCGATCTCCCAACTAACAGGTCCCCTGTCGTTGCGTCGTCCAGTCTGTCAGCCTATACCCTATTACTACTCCCTTTCCTCTATAAGTACTCCTCTTTCCATCAGTTCACCGCCTGTCTCTTGGCCACTCCCCCGTAGTGGGTATGTGCCATTTTATTTGAGGCCAACCAACATTCTATTCTTGCTATGTGGAGAGGAGGTCGGCCTGCCTGGCCTGGTGTGTAGACGCGTGTGCGTATGGGCTCCGGCCATTTTTCATTTTTGACCAACTTTTTCCCGCTTCTGCTGCCAAGTTCATAGGCCTGCTGACTCCACCCGCCTAACGGCCCCACGAGTTTGACAAGCACTTGCGTTGAGAGGACTGCGTGCCATTGAGCCGTCTGCCCCGCACACTACGCAGCTACACAGCGGCTGTTCTGGGAAGCTCCCACCACCCCCGCAGAGGAAACTAAAGAAAGCAACCTTTGAAGATGAGGTTGTTCACCAGCGGAACGACGAAGATCCTCCACTGACCATGCCGCATGCAGACGCTGCACCCGCTACAGCTATTCCGCGCACAAACACGAACTCGACCATGAAGCGATCGGGCTTCAGAATGACTGCGCCAAACATAAAAGCCTCGGCGACGCGAACAACCAACGATCCACGTATCTGACGAGGCCGTGACCCGACGCCGAAGAGGACGTGCAACGCAAGAGCCAGGACATCCGATATGCAAGTGGCTATCGACGGCCGGAAAGTTATCGCTCAAGTAAACACGGCCGCTGAGTATTCGGTGATGAATAGAACATTCGCCGCCCAATTGACGAAAGTAGTGACTGCTTAGAACAGCCAAAAAAATCGCACCGCAGGCCACCTGATTACACAAGTGGGCCGATGCACTGGGCAAGTGACCGCCCTCACCTTTACTGTGACCTTCCTTGTACTATAACAATTTTCCTACCACTCGTACTGGTCTTAGATTTCCTTAATGAGCATCACACGAGTATCGACCTGCGTTTCAAGCTCATCACAATGTCGACGGTCGTAGCCGCCTCTTCGCTTACAGCCACAGAGCAGCATGTTGCCCTTAGTGTCCTTGATGAACAAGTGAGTGTTCCATCCCGATCAAGCGTTATGGTCACCCTAGGCGCCACCGATTACAAGAACAAGGATGCTCTCATCGAGGCGAACCGGGAGTTGCTTCTAGAGCGAGGAATTGGCATCGCAAGAGGCATTTGACATTTCCGCAATGGCCAAGCTGAAGAGCTGCTCTCAAACTTAAGCGAACAATACTGGCACGTTCACGAAGGAACGACGGAGAGCGCGAAGCCCCGTGGCCCCCGCTGTGGAGAGTACGCCGTTGTCGAAGAGGTGCGTGTTGAGGTCTATGAGGCGAGGAGCTTGCATGTCGACTGTTAGATTAAAGAAGCTCAGGAAGTATGCGCCCACGATAGCTTGAGAGACGTCAGTGATAATGAAGACCCAGTGAAACGTGCGGCGCAATCCCAGGTTAAGCGTAAGGGACCATTGGCCGTACATGAGAATGGGGGAGTTCTTGGTCGCTTGAAGCGGGGAGGTCTGGTTGTTACGACAGCGATCTGCCCAAGAGGCCGCTATGACGCTGACCTGTGCTCCCGGAATGACCAGGAAGCGAGCGCCAGTGATCTTCTCCAATACATAAAATAGCCGGCATGCCCGTTCACCAGCACTACTTGCGCCGTCAGAGGCCGGTGTCAGCATTTCCCGGCCAGGAGCACGGCTGGGTGCATTTGTCAGCAGAGCTGCAGAAGGTACGGTGGTAGCAACATACAACCGAGGGCATGGTGTCGGACCGCGTGTCAGATGGCTGGGGCTCTCAAGAACGCGAACGTGGCGGGGAGCGGCGGCGTGAGCGGAAATTCAGCGGCAAACGGCGCGGTAAGGACGCGAGGACATCGAACCGCCTGACACCTACTTACATATCAACGCGTGTCGATCACACATAAAAAGTTCGCGCCCTACACTGCCGTACAAATCTGTTTTCTGACTCTTGCCTGACAAAAACTATAACGGACTGGAACCACCTTCCCCCCTCCATTGCCTATATTCAAGATCCTGTGGCATTCAAAGACGCGCTGAAAATTTTTTTGACTGTCTAACCTGCTTATTTCATGATCACAAAATGAACAAGGCAGGGGAAAAGCTCAGGTTGCTTGAGCCAAGCTTTCGACAAGGGGACTTGTCTTCGTCTCGGCAAAGCGTTCATCATTGGAAGGGATTAAATAGGGCCTTCGCTCCGATGAGGAAGGCCCCGAGGGTGCGGAAGGAAACTGGTGTGAGAGGGGATGCGTGTCAGGAAGGGGCCTTAGGTGAATCTTGATTCGTTAGGCTGCAATAGTGGAAAAACATATCCCGGGGGTGTGTAACGAACAAAGGCTTTGAAGGGGCTGCGACGGGGGTTGGCGCTGGGTGGACCTGAAAAACTCAGATAAGAGGATTAGTCAGCGTGATACAGAGAAATGAGAACAAGGGAAACAAAATAGGCTGGCACTGGAAGGAGAAAGAAAGGGGGGGCATTTCCAAGGAAGGACAAGGCAGGGGGGTGGGGGGGTGGGGAATGGCTCGAGTTCAGAGAAAGCCAAAAGGTGGGGGCGGAGGGGGTAACAGGAATGTCACGGTTTCCGAGAACTGGTAGTAGGGGATAAGGAGAAAGAAAGAAAGAAAAAAAAGGTGAACAAAGGGAGAGGGTGAGAAGGCCGGAAATGTGGTGGAAAATATGACACGTGGGAAGGGTGCAAAGAGCGATAATATACTTATGCGAGGTTCTAGGAAATGGTCTGACCACGTGCGAGACATTTGTTAATTTAAAATTATGCTAACCCTGGAATGTACCTGAGAGATTCCAGGTTTCCTCTGGACATGTTAATCCCTGTTGGTTGCAGTGTTTTAAATTTGTGGATTGGGAATGCTTCTCTGTATTTTGTGTCCCTAGTCGATTTGAAGCCTGACTGAAGAATGAACAATTTGAGTTCGTCTAATTTGTGATGGCGTTGATTAAAATGGGTCGGCACTGCCTTCTGTTCATTCCGTGTTGTGTCATCCCGGTTCCCGTTTAATTTGACACTCATTGTTTGCCCGGTTTCTTCGATATATTGTTTCTGGCAGAAGGAGCACTGGAGCATGTAGATATATTGGACGATGTGCAGTCAAAACTGGTCTTTATATCGAAACTGAAATTGCTTGCCGTACTTTTAACCGTAGTGTCGCTTTGTAAATGTTTGCATGTCTTGCATCTAGGTCGAGAGCATTTAGTTACTGTCGGTGGTGGTTTCTTACCGAACCTAGCATGCACCAGGATGTCCTTCAGGTTTGTGTTGCGTTTGTATGTTACCCTTGGTGCGTCGGGAAATATTTTCTTGAGACGGTCGTTACCAGTTAAAATGGGGAGGTATTTCCGCAGGATATTGTTTATGTTTGGAAGCGCGTTTGAGTATTTCGTTATAAGTGCAGGAGGTCGTTGACTGTTAGCTTTTGTTCGTTTTTTAAGAACTACATCTCGTTTCAAGGTGGTTGCTCGTTGGAACGCATTATTAAGGGTTGTCTGTGGATGGTTTCTGGTGATTAGTGTGTTTTTTAGCGAGTGGAGGTGTTTCAGGTAGTCGTCGTCGTCGCTACATATGCTTCTTAGTCTCGTTGCCTGTCCTACGAATATATCTTGTTTGCAGTGTCTTGGATGATGGCTAGTGAAATCTAAGTATTGTTTTCGGTCAGTAGGCTTCCTGTAAAGTGTGGTTTTGAGCTTGCTTTTTTCTAAATGGACAGTGGTGTCAAGGAAATTGACTTGCGTTTTCGAGGAGTTGAAGGCGAATTTAATGCTGGAGTGGCATGAATTGAAATGTGTGACGAATGCCTTCAGGGTCTCAGCCTCATGCTCACATATCATGAAAATGTCGCCTATGTAACGCAGGTATATAAGTTGTTTTTTAGAAATGAATTTAGAAGTTTAGATTCTAGTAGCCCCATAAAAATGTTCGCGTAGGTGGGTGCGAAGGGAGTGCCCATGCTTGTTCGAAATACTTGAAGGTAGTAAGAAGAATTGAATTCATACTAATTCAAGTAGCGTGAGGCACACTTCAGTTTCGTGCGGGTGAGGACTTTGAGTTAGAAGTTTTGAGAGTGCGTCGATACCTTCATTTATGCCAATATTTGTGTACAAAGCGGCGACGTCAAGTGTGACAAGTATGCTATCTGCTGGGATAATGGAAGCGTCATTCAGAGACTCTATTATGCGGAGAAAGTGCGGTGTATCCTCGACAAAGGAAGGGAGGTGGGGGGGAATATCTGCAAGATAGTTGTTCAGGAAAATTGATAAGTTCTCTGTGGGCGTGTTATTCTTTGAAACGATAGGTCTGCCGGGTATATTTGCGGTAAACAAGTCTTCTGCGGAAACCCTATGGATTTCGGGAAGTAGGCAAAAGCGTCCTGCCTATTTGTTTAGCGGATTTAAGAAGTGGTAGTCGGACTGCGTGATTAGTTCCCTTGATAATAAGTTTGCCAGTCTGTTCAGAATCAATTTGGAGAACTCTGAAGTGGGATCTGAATCTAATTTCCTATAATGACAAGGTTTGTTGAGTTGCCCAAAAGCTTCTTTTTTGTATTTCACGGCAGGCAGGATAACTATGCTACCTCCTTTGTCTGCAGGCTTAATGACTATATCGGTTCTAGAAGCTAAGTGTTTCAGAGTAGCCTGTTGCGTTAGGGTAACGTTTCTGCGTTTTCGAGCTTGCTTTGTTTGGTCTATAATTTCTTTCGAGACAGATTTAATGTAAAGTCTAATTCGGGACTCTGCTGCGCTTCCGGCGTGCACGTGCTTTCGGCTTTGAGAGGGATGGGATTAAGGCTGGTTACTTCAGTAGGGTGAGCACGTGTTGACCACGTGTTACAGGAAAGAGCTAGGTTACTAATCGGAGTGTTCATTTTTTCGACAATGAATTCCTTAATTCGCAATCTTCGCGCAAATTCTGTGAGATTTCTGTGAAGTTCATACTCGTTAAAGTTATTGTTAGTTGGACAAAATGTAAGGCCATGCTTCAGAATCCGTTTGTCGCGATCACTTAGTGATTTGGAAATATCGACAATGTTGCTGTCAGTGTCCTGCGGCGGAAAAGGCTTATCTTTTGTCAGTATCGAAACTGGCGGGCGGTTGTAAACTGTCGAGATGTATTCGCATCTAGCGGAAATTTATCTCTAATTTGTTTACGCTGCTGTTTATCGTGAAGCTTGCGTTCCTTTCTGGCTACATAATCTGCTAGTGCCTGGCTTTCGTCCGAATTTATTTCTATCTTGCTAAATTGATCATCGAGGGAATTTAACTGCTCTTGGCAATGTTCTTTTAAAATAGCTATGAATGAAAGGGATGCGTCATTTGAATCCTTTTCCCATCGAGCGAGGAGTTCACGCCTGAGCGCACCGAGGGAGCACCTAACATTAACTCGAAGTCCTTTGGGTACTGTCCTGTGCTGCGAGTAGGATTTGTAAGTGTGTAGGTGGAATCGGTAGTTAGTTTGTTTAGTGACTAGTTTTCTGGCGACCAGGAAAATTCGTCTTTTGGGTTGGAGGCGATTGGTGCTGCCATATGTAAGTCATCTGCGCTTGTGCCAAGTGGACCTCTTGACGGGTGTTGTGTGTTTAGGGGACTTCTGCTTGGGGGTGCTATCGGTGTCGAGGTCCGCGTCGGTGACAATCTGGGTACTAGTGTGCGTCACTAGTCGCGTAGGTGTCTGTGTGAAGTGGTGGCTTTGTTGTTAAGTGGCTACTTTCGGTGGGATTCCTACGTGTTGTTCCGCTGGTGTGGGATGCACGGTTACCGTCTGTGTGCCAGCGTCGCGAGTCTCTGGAGTGAACAGTGTGGAGGTGTCCTGGGTCCTAGCGGGGGGAGGCTGTGTTCGTTCCTGGGTGTTGTCGCTTTTGTGGCTGGTCTGTTGTTGAGTGTTGGCCAGAGTGGGAGAGGGAGCATGAGTGGGCTGTAGCGTCCGCTTAAATGTGTTTCTCAGCCGGTACTTTATGTTGTCTGCCATTACTTGGACGCCAAAAAAATTAGGGTGAAGTCCATCTCTGGCCAGGAGTGCCTCAGGGTCATGATGGATCTGAGCGTGGTGGATGATTTCAACGTCTTTTTGGTAATGTTCCATGTCCAGCAAAAAACTGTTGAGCTTAAACGAGTCCTGTGCGTGAGCTGCTAGATGGCGGGATTGTGGCAGAAACTATCCACAGACAACCCTTAATAATGCGTTCCAACGAGCAACCACCTTGAAACGAGATGTAGTTCTTAAAAAACGAACAAAAGCTAACAGTCAACGACCTCCTGCACTTATAACGAAATACTCAAACGCGCTTCCAAACATAAACAATATCCTGCGGAAATACCACCCCATTTTAACTGGTAACGACCGTCTCAAGAAAATATTTCCCGACGCACCAAGGGTAACATACAGACGCAACACAAACCTGAAGGACATCCTGGTGCATGCTAGGCTCGGTAAGAAACCACCACCGAAAGTAACTAAATGCTCTCGACCTAGATGCAAGACATGCAAACATTTACAAAGCGACACTACGGTTAAAAGTACGGCAAGCAATTTCAGTTACGATATAAAGACCAGTTTTGACTGCACATCGTCCAATATATCTACATGCCCCAGTGCTCCTTCTGCCAGAAACAATATATCGGAGAAACCGGGCAAACAATGAGTGCCACATTAACAGAAAACGGGCACCGGGCTGACACAACACGGAATGAACAGAAGGCAGTGTCGACCCATTTTAATCAACGCCATCACAAATTAGACGAACTCAAATTGTTCATTCTTCAGTCAGGCTTCAAATCGAGTAGGGACAGAAAATACAGAGAAGCATTCCTAATCCACAAATTTAAAACACTGCAACCAACAGGGATTAACATGTCCAGAGGAAACCTGGAATCTCTCAGGTACATTCCAGGGTTAGCATAATTTTAAATTAACAAATGTCTCGCACGTGGTCAGACCATTTCCTAGAACCTCGCATAAGTATATTATCGCTCTTTGCACCCTTCCCACGTGTCATATCTTCCACCACATTTCCGGCCTTCTCACCCTCTCCCTTTGTTCACTTTTTTTTCTTTCTTTCTTTCTCCTTATCCCCTACTACCAGTTCTCGGAAACCGTGACATTCCTGTTACCCCCTCCGCCCCCACCTTTTGGCTTTCTCTGAACTCGAGCCATTCCCCACCCCCCCACCCCCCTGCCTTGTCCTTCCTTGGAAATGCCCCCCCTTTCTTTCTCCTTCCAGTGCCAGCCTATTTTGTTTCCCTTGTTCTCATTTCCCTGTACCACGCTGACTAATCATCCTATCTGAGTTTTTCAGGTCCACCCGGCGCCAACCCCCTTCGCAGCCCCTTCAAAGCCTTTGTTCATTACACACCCCCGGGATATGTTTTTCCACTATTGCAGCCTAACGAATCAAGATTCACCTAAGGCCCCTTCCTGACACGCATCCCCTCTGACACCAGTTTCCTTCCCCACCCTCTGGGCCTTCCTCATCGGAGCGAAGGCCCTATTTAATCCCTGCCAATGATGAACGCTTTGCCCAGACGAAGACAATTCCCCTTGTCGAAAGGTTGGCTCAAGCAACCTGAGGTTTTCCCCTCCCTTGTTCATTTTGTGATCGCCAAGGATCATCTACTACCCCCTTTCTCTACCATGGACTGCTTATTTCATGTTTTTTCTTTTCACTTCTTTGCTGTGTCTGGAGCATTTTGTTTCGTTTCTTAAGCCCCGCAACATATGTTTCAGGTTTTATTTATTTCCAACTAGTGCAGGCAGCAGTGCTGTCCAAGCGGGAGTGCCTGTACGAGTGGTCTTTATCTCTTTTTTTTTTCAAATTGTTTTGTTGAAATTCTGTTCAACCCCTGTACCCACCCCCTCTGTAACGCCTCCTAGGCCTTGAGGGTAAATAAATAAATAAATAAGAGCGTCAAGTCGGCATTAGATGCTGAGAAGCTGGGAGTTTGCGGTAGTATTGGAGGCCGAGTGGCCACAGAGTTGACATTGGGGAGGCGAGACTAGACCGCAACACGCTCAGCCAGTTCAACGACCTGTCTAATGAAACATCACCCACAGCTGCGAGGATGGGGACCATGTGTTGGGGTAGACGCTGAAGGAACAACTCATGCACAATGGGAGCGTGATGAGCAGCGGAGTCTCCAAGAAGCTGCAGCATGCGACGGGGGAGCGGCGAAGGGCGGCTGTCACCAAGCTCTGTAGCGCTGAGAAGCTGCTGGAGTTTGCTGCGCTTGGACGCTGACTTGCGGTCGATGATAGCGGCCTTCAACGTGTCGAAGGCTCGGGCCGAGTCCGGAGAGGTGATGATGTCCGCTGTGTCCTCAGCGACGTCAGGAGGCAGGGACGACACGAGGTGGAGGAACTTGGTCTCCTGGCTGGTGATACGTCGCAGCTAGAAATGCGCCTCAACATGCAGGAGCCATGCGCGGGGGCTATTGGGCCAAAATCGCGGCAGGCTGATTGGCTGGAACGCGGCCACCGAAGCACCGAGAGGCTGAGCGTTCTGGGACGGGTCGCCGCCGCTAAGAAGGGTGGATAGCCACGGGGAGCCATGTAGGAAGATGGGGTCTCGTGTTCGAAGCCGGGTCACCAAATCTGTCAGAGCTACGGCGAGGAACAACTAGACTCCGACAGCGTTGAGGTTGGAAGCATTTTTTTAATTGTGCTTCTCGCGCCGCGGCGGCCTAGCACAACTTCCTAATTTTTTACTGCACCGCGTGCCATGGCCTGTGAGCCCACCGCGGCGCTAGAAGCGCTACACTTTCTTCGACGGACTTTACGACGTTCGCTGCGCCTTTGCTATCTCCGATCCAGTCCTAGAAGATTCACTTAAGAAAGATCAAAAGCACATCTTCGACATAAACCCAGCCCTACCCAAAGACAAACAAGACCAGATCCGCAATGTGCTTGGAAACCACATTGAGTGCTTCTTGTCATCGCCGAAGGTTGCAGAGAAGCCGACTGCCAAGCATCGCATTGAAACCGAGCAGCACACCCGACATCTCCAGCAAAGCCTCTACTGTGTGTCGCGCCGAGAACGACAAACCAACCGGCACCAAATGGAAGAAAACCTTCGCGACGACGTCGTCGTCGAGTCATCGAAGAGCCCCTGGGCGGCACCGGTTGTTCTTGCGAGGAAAAATCGCTGGACTTCGATTCTGGGTCGATCACTACGGCTTCGACAACATAACAAAGAAGGACGTACGCCCCCTTCCCCTAAGCTACGCCACATAGGACTGGCTTTGCAACGCCAAGTATATTTCATTGATGGAACTATAGAGGGGCTACTGGCAAACTGAGGCCGATGAAAGAGATCGCGAGGGGACCGAGTTCATTACTGCGGATGGCCTCTTGAGTTGAAGGTGATGTCAATGTGACGAAAATGATGACAATATGACGACAATGCGGCCACCCTTCTGGGACCCATCAGGTACAGCTCTTTTGTACAGCAGCAACGCTCGGTCTGCCACTTAAAACGCCTCATCGTATAACTGGAGGGCAAGCTTCCCTAACCCGCTGCCTCGTTAAAGTGAGGGTTGTCTTCATTCTGTGTACCGGTTGATCTCCTCAGGAAGGACTTCGTACCAATGAAAACAGCCTACCTCCTTGTTGTACCTGCCAGTCTTCGCGGAGAATTTCTACAGTGTTCACACGACGAGCCGATATCCGGACATCTCGGGTTTTCTCGCACCCTCCGCCGCATTCATGACGAGATTACTGGCGTCAACTATCTCTCGTGTTAGATGATCTCGGTGACAAAAAGAACACACGTTTTGGAAAAGATGGGAGAACATTTCTTCTTGCGCTTGCTGCAGTTGCGACAATGAAGAACCATATTGTTTGAAGTGTCACCTTTTTCCATATCTCCGGCATGCTCCAGCAACAGCACTTTCAAACATCGGCCACTCTGGCCCAAGTACACTTTTCCACACGACAGGGGGATTTTGTACACTGTGCCCACTTTGCAAGCGACGTACGGTGATTTGTGTTTCAGAGAACAACCGCCATTTCTTTTCTTTGCGCCCTGCTCCGCCTCAGCTTCAATCGCACGGCATAACGTTGACAGTTTTTTGGGAGCCGGAAACGTGACACGAATGTCATACCTGCCAGAAACTTTTTAATGCCATGTGAAAGTCGATGTGCGTACGGTACAATCACGGGTTTGCTGTGTTCGTCTTGTCTTTTTTCCCCTGGCCCTTTACCCAGCGAATAACCTTATCGCTGGCTCTGCCGATCACGTGACGTGGATATCCGCTGTTACCCAGTCTTTCCACCTCATACTCGACACTTTCTTTGATGCGATGGTGGCAAGACTTTGATGCAGCTGACTTTAAAAATGAGACCGCGATTCCATCCTTGATGATCTTCGAATGTGCTGACGCAAAATTGAACAAGCCTTTCGCGGAACGCGGGCGGTAACTACAACAAAGATGGAGAAAAATGTTCTCCCGTCTTTTCCAAAACGTGTGTCCTTTTTCATCTCCGAGATCGTGGAACGCGAGTGATAGTTTAAACCTATCATATCGCGGAAACTGGGCATATATGTGTTAGTGACCCTTCGGATGGTTTGTCTAGTAGAGAGATAAGTTTTTTGAAACACCGATTGAAAACAGCGAGTTAATCTTTTCCTGCACATCGATCGGCACGTGGCCGGTGATTACTCTGGGTTTGTGTTGGTTTTTGTTGTGCATATATAGAAGCTTCTGAATAAAAGTTCCTGTAGTTGCGAGCAAGCGCTCTGTCCCCTGTGTGTCGTTGTTTGTTAGCGCCTGGATTTTTTATGACGAATGTATATCAACTAGCTCAGCTTTCTGCCCTGTTCAAACTTTGCATAGCTGTGAATGATTACTGCAACGGAAAACTGCCATGCCCCACTAAGCACGGGACGCCTTTTATGGCCTGCAGGACCAATGTGGTCTATCGAATTCCGCTATCTTGCGGAAAATGCTATATCGGCCACACTGGCCGTTGTATCAACGTTCGCCTCATGGAGCACAAGAATCTGGCAGCTGCTATATTAGGCTCTGGACACTTGGCGGCGCACTGCGAACGATGTAAACATATCGAAGTAAATTATACCCCTTTGTTTGAGCAGACACGTGTGACATATGTAAGTGGAGACCAGAAGGAGAGGGAGGTATTGGAAGTCTTTCTTATTCACATGGAAAGGCAATCGTATGTGAGCAAGCGAAACGTCTATCTTTGTACTAAAGAATTGAAGTTCCTTGGTCGGGAAGTGCCTTTACACCTGCGATTTCAATGCTGATTTTTTTGCTTCTGATTGTCACCTATAAAATCGTGGTATATCTCGGGAATAAAGTCAGTGTATGTGTAGCGCCGGTGTTGTCTTCTTCTAACCTGCCGTACCTGTTTTTAGCGCTACTACTATGTCCTCTCTTATATCGTCTTCGTCTACAACACCGCAGTGCAGGAGACCACCCGGATGACGCCATTTCAGCTCGTACCTGGCAGGGAGGCCCCGACGACGCTTGGCGCCATTCTTCTTAACGTTACGGAATAGGGTAATGTCAACGTCGCCGCCTACCTTCAAAGCACAGAAGAAGCCCGAAGGCTTGCTCGAGTACGGGTGAAAGACAAGCTACAGACCGACCACAGACGCTACAGCCTACGAAGATGCAACGCGGATTCCAAGCCAAGAGACCGACACTTTGGACGCCCATTCTTCGCCGTGGATTGACTGAAAAACATTCGCGTCCCTTCGTCGACGAAGAGTTCCGCTTATTTCTTGGATCCAAACGGCGCAAGAAAAATGCGATGAGTTGTGTACCATTGTCGCACTGTTTAGAGGGCAAGTATTGAAAAGGGAACCTTGAAATTGACGAAAAGATGCAATTTGGGCGAGTCCGCAGCGATTCACGGTGAAACAGCACGCGAAGATGGAAAACACAAAGGAAAGACAGGTAAGACAAGCGCTGACTTGCAACCGATTTTTTGTTCAGAGAAACGTTATTTATAACTTTAAGTTAATGTCCCGTGTGTTCATATACTGGGTGGTGTCCGCCAGCGAATAAACTAGTTTGCACAACACATTTTCAAAATGGATGGAGCCGACCACGCTTATAACGGGGCTTTCCAGGCATCCTTTTATACAAAGCACTGCTATAGCGGTCGGAGTGGTGCAGAAGCATGGCCACCCACTAAAAGTGCCAGTTGCACCGGACACATCTTAACAGTAAGTAATAATTCCACGGTTCGGCGTGAGTGAAACTTTTATTGCCTAAAAGAAACAAAGTGACCCAACGACGCCAAACAAAACACAGAAGTATGATGATGGTTCAACGAGCTCAACTTTTTACAGAACAAAGGAAAATACAACCACGCTAACACAGAGCGCTAACTTCCAGCTGGGTTTAAGGGTGATGAGGCTCACAAGACGTGAGCCTCATCAATGACACACAAAGAAACGAAATACCGTATCGGTATGAGCAGTCGCAATCAGATCCACAAAACTCATTCATCGCAATAGCCTTGCCATGTCAACTTCTTTCTCAGACTACGACAAAGACACAATGCTGATAAACCTTCCGGCCCCGGAGTATTTGTTTTGTGCGTTGTTTGGAACTAATTGCGGTTGCTCATACCAATATGTTATTTTTCTTTGTCATTGATGACTCTCCCGTCTTGTGTACAAAAAGATCACCTTCTACCATTAAAACAAGTTGTGTAAGTTTGCGCTCTGTGTTGGTGCTGTTGTTTCGTCTCCTATCCCATAAATAGTTAAGTGCGTTTCACCATCACGAACAACCTACTAGGCCCAACTCTCGCCATTTTGACAGAAGTAAGGTCCACGAGGTGTGCTGCCGCTCTTCACGTCAGTTCAGGGCCGGTCACCTGCAAAGAAAAAAATCAACGGACGGTTACGAGATGGTAGCGGAAATGATCCTCTCTTAGCTGACAAATTATCGCGTAGAAGTGAAGAAAAATCAGAGCTGTTTTATTGTTCAAGATGCCCAAGTACAGCATCCGCCTCACATTCCGGAAGTACAGCGCTCTTTGTAAAAGCTGCATTCTTTATTTCTTATACGTCGGTGCAAGAAGTTAGTTTTGGTTGAGGGTACAGCGCTCGTTCGTAGAAGTGCAGGGAGGTGCATCTCCACCAGTTGACCATGTAGCTTGAGTCCAGCTGAGCATTCCAGCCGGGCCATGGCATTTCAGCGACACTGATTGGTGCATGATTTCACCGTATTCAACCAGCCGAGGTGATCTTCATCATGTTCTTGACACTGATCGCGAAGACATTTATATATATTTGAGGTTATATATCTGTTGCGCTGACACCTGAGGTAAATGCTGGTAGGTTGCTCCGGTGTGTGCAACCGGCGTGGGCATGACCGGTGGCTACCCGGCGGAGGCCCGTGCATACGCCGCCGAAGCTACTGTTTTAAGCGTCAAGCTAATAGATACTTGCAGGCGTCCAACTTGCGGCATGTAGTGAGAAGTGAGATGTGCTGCCAGTGGGACTCGCACCAATACAGGGACCCTACCCACACCCATCTCCGTTTTCCAAATATGCCAGCCATCATTTTACAGAATTTTGCAACTTGTTTAAAGCATTGACTTAATATTGACCATATATAAAAACATTTATAACAATATACACTTCAAAGCAGCGAACTATTGAAAGAAAGATGATAGATGCAACGTTAAGAGACCGGAAGTGGGCAGACCGAGTGGTGAAACAAACGTGGGCTAATACCGTCCTTGTCTAAATGATTATTAAGAAGTTGGCATCGGAAGGCATATAATGCGAAGGAAAGATAACCGCTCGTCCTTAATGCTAATGGAGTCGATTCCAAGAGAGGGCAAAAGTAGCAGGGCGCGGAAGAAGGTTATGTGGAAGGATTAGATTAACAAGTTTGCGTGGATACAGTGGCCGCAGCTGGCAAAAGTCAGGGTTAACAGGAAAGACACGGGAGAGGGATTTGCCTTAGAGTGGGCGTAGCGTAGTCAGGGTGATGACGGTGATGATGAAGACTTCAAAGCAATCATTCAGTGCACATTTAACTGCTACCATAGCTTTCTACTAACAGGATTGACCGTTTTATTTAATCAGTCTTAGCAGCATAATTCTCCTTTGGCGGAAACCTTTGAATGATATAGGTTAAGTGGGCGTGCGCAAAAGCCACCACCGTGCCATGAGTACACACCCGGCTCTCACCTCTTCCTGCTTTCAGTTTTATGCGTTTGCAGCAGCCTTCTTTCTTAGCAAAATGCCGGGGTATCCGTGAGTAGTTTTGCACGTGTGAAGCCTACTCCCACTAGGAACAACCGTCAGTAAAAATGCATGTTCTAATTACGAGCCCCCAGCCATAATCAACATCGACATTCCAGAAGCTACTACCACCCTACACCCACTTTCACCTTATAAGAGCCTGTATTTCTATGTGTATACGCGTGGGAAGCTTCTGCCCTCGCAAACCTACCTGCGGTCGGTGAACCTTTTGGCCGGTATAAATGCATCTCTCCACTACAAGCCTCCCCCAACCGCTTACCCCTTACGCACCTCTAGCCTCCAGAGGATCACGCAGGACCGGAGCGATCAAGGGATGGCGAAATCTAACTAAACTTCGCAATAGGAAGCTAATTAGCGTAAAAGCGTCAAAAAACTAGAAATGCTAACGAATTTTCACTTAACGTACCGTTTGTGAGGTTCGCGATAACTGAAAAATCCGGATGTTTAGGTAAAATTCATCAATCAATGTATAAGCCTCAGCCCGGGCCGGGCATGACGAGAACTCTTATAACGAGCATGTCGCTAAGACCGGCCCGTAAGCTCTGGCGAGTACGTTCGCAGTACTATTGTTCGACCTCACTGCTTCCGCTTAAAGCACAAAAAAGCGTCATAAGATGCCGCGCTGACCGTTTCTAGTGCTTGATTGAATAACACCAAGATGACACATGGATACTTCTGTCTTCACTGCTCGCTTCTAGCAGGCAGTTTTCCAACTTACTCGGAAACTAAGCGAGTTTGTTGACAAGTGTTGATTAATGCTACCTCCCCGAAATGAAAACGAGGGGAAATCGGTTGAAGAAGACCGGCACCTTCTGTGGAGCGCCTACGCTACTTTTGGCATGGTAGTATATTGCGAAACCGCTTTTATAGGTAGTAATAATTTAATTCGCAGTTTTGCGAAAACTGCTGGCCCAAATTGCCACAAAGTTCGTTTCAAAGCGGAAGCCTTGAGATTCCTGTGGGAGCGCTTTAAGACCACGGTGGTGTAGTTTGCGCTCCAGATGGGTATATGTAGAGACAATTGGTGCACATCTCTTACAGGAAGCGCAGAAAGTATAGGGTAGAAGGTGGGCACAGAAATTACTCGGCTTGCTTCTGACTATGACTAAATATTCCGAAGCGTGCCGCTATAACTCCTTAATTGCTTTTGCATAGCGCTGTTTCGTCAACGCTCTTTGTTTCCTCAATCGCCAGCAAGCATCCTCGCCGAAAGAGCACTGCCACGCAGCAAGAGTCGGTTCGAAGCACTGTCTAGTGAAACAAAGAATGTACCTAGATAATAGTACGGTCGATGTCATCTGTGTTCAGCTAACCGTCAACGCTATCTTCCATGCACAGGAAGCTCACCTGAAACTTTACCTCTGGCAGCGGTAAGACGTCATGAAAATGGTTAGTCACTGCAAGAAAATTCCTACAGAACAAATGATATAACTGGGTGCTTGACTATTCAAAATATTTGTAGTAAATCCTACTCAGTGGTTTACAGTATAATATGTGGTTTGAAAGAAGGCTACACAGCTCTTAACGAACCGTCTTGGTTCGATAAAAAATTGGTCCTAGTGCGGGGTTCGACACCGGGACCACTATCTCCGAAGAAGCTGAAAGTCCTACTATATCCGATTCCTTCATTTGAAGCTCATACAGTTTACAAGAGCATAAAGATAGTGGATTCACCGTGAACAGCTAAAACCTTTTATAGGACGCAAACTCTATGTACGTGTCACATAGATACAAATCTTAAAAACACGCTCAGAATGACTCTGCAAATCGAATGGCAGTACTTTGAAGACGCTTAGACTGGTCATTTTTTAGAAAAAAAAGAGAGATAGACATTTGTACGGCTGGCTTCAGAATAAGACCTCAAATCTGGTGTATATAGATTATGAAGTTTACGGGGATACAGTGGTCGCAACTGGCAAATTACAGGGTTAATTGGAGAGACATGGGAGAGGCCTTGGCCCCGCAGTGGGTGTAGACAGGTTGACGATGACGATGATGATGATGTGGTGCATATGTATAGCTTACTTTGTCCGACCTTAAAACTTTGATTGCAAAAAAAAAATTTCCTTCATGAATTATTATAAGAGGAAAAGACTGATGGAAAAGACCGCCAAGATAAACAGTTCTGGATAAAATTTCTCCTGCCAAAAATAACCGTGTGGAACGGTACACCGGTGCTCGTTCGAGTACTATGAACTCCAATAGGGCCAATAAGTGGGATTTCAACGCACGCTAAACTGTTCTTTTTATTTCGTTGTACATAGCACAAAAAAAATTATGGTGCGTATGCGCGCAGTCGCCTTTTTGCGGGCACATGAAGAAAATGGCACAAAATTAGTCCCATGGTCCTGCAAAAATTTACCTGCCTTATTTCCAATTCTGGTGATTCGTGCTCCGGCGGATTCAAGGGTGCATGTTACCATGGCATCCCGTGCTCTTCTAGCCTCTTTTCTTGTAGTGCCCACGGTAGAAGGTTCTTTGTCGAAAGCAGTAGGGCAAACGATTTAAACCGAATACGCTTGCTTTCTCTTGTAATCCACTCCGTTACTTTTATAAAATTCTGCGAAAGTACTGTACTTCTTCGCGAATGCAAGAATTTCTTGTAATATCTGTTGGTGGGGAATTGTTACCACGGAGGCTGTGCACTTCGTCTTTGCGCAATACCAGGCAATGTGATTAGTACGCCAAGATCCTGGCACATCTCTTCAAATCGCAATAGCAGCGGTCTGGTAGCTTGCGGTTTGTTGTTAAAGAATATTCTAGATGGGCGCTTTGTGACTATAGGGTAACATAGATGTTTCTGCAGCGATAGGAGCATTGAATGTACGATCATGTGAGAATGGCTTTTCTTTCTGTAAGTGATGGTTCGGTGCTCTCTACATAAAGGCTGTTCATAGGTGACGTCCTGTATGCACCAGTAAAAAGACGCAAAACTAAGTTATGTACTGGATCTGCTCTGTTAAGATCCGATGGTAGCACTGACCCATGAACTATACATGCATAATCTAAGGTAGATCCCACTACATAGTGATAAATTTGTAAAAGATATGTCCTATTGGAATTCCAGAGTTTTCGGATGGTACCTTAAGTATGTTCAATGAACAGGAGGCTTTCTTTTTGAGAGCGTTAATGTAAGGTATGAATGTTGGGTTTTTACCAAAAGTAATGTCTAGAAATTTTACTTCATTTTTTTTGTAGGTAGTTTGGTTTTCTTCACATGTAATGAGGGGTCGGATTGTAGGCCTGGTTTTAGGGAGAACAGAACACCCACTCTTTTCTGTGTAGAAGACTGGAATCAAATTATGCCTGCCCGTGTTCATAGGTTGTTTATTCTCAACTGTATTTGTCTCTCGCAGGTTGCTATGTTGCAGGACATGCAGGGTATATCAAGATCATCGACATTGGCTAAATACATAATGTATTGTTTTGCTTATGGAATTAATTTTTAGTGCAGAGTATTTTGCTTAAATACACCCCTGAGGAACCCCGTTCTATTGAACGAAGTGTGTGGTATGCTCCCTCCAGGTCGGAAAATATGCCTAGGCTGTCTTGTTTGCGTAATAATGTTTCACGCGGAGTATCTTCAAGGCGGACTTGATGGTCAGTTGTGGGCATGCTTTTTTAAATCTACATTGATGAATGTCAAGGAGTTCACGTGATTGAAAGACAAAATTCAGTCTTATACTCAAAACTCTTCCAAGGGATTTACCTAGGCAACTCCCCAGGGCTTATCGGTCTATAACTTTTTTGGGCGATTAGTGGCTTTTAAGGTTTAAGAAACGGTACAATAGCAGCTTTCCTCCAATCGGTCTTTCGACTCCCAAATGAGGCGCTTGAAATACTTTCTCATGTTGCGAACACTGATTTTACCAGCTATATTGCTGTTTTGATAACATGCTTTCAGTGTTTTTCTAAATTTGCGTTTTACATGCATAAACTCTCGTGTTAATTGATAAACTTCTCTTCCCGTACTTCTTATTCTTACGAATAAATTGCTCTATGCAGTTGGTTACGACATTGGAAAAGAAATTCCACAATTTATCAGTGCTTGCCTGTGAATCATAGAAGTACACGAAATCATGAAAAGAAGTTTCAAGCTAGTCTAGGACACTCACATCATCTTGAACAGGGTGAGCTCACGGGCTAGTTGGTTATTCATAATAATTTTTTCAACAGCGCATGCTACACAAGGACACAAGACGAGGAAACACACACACGAGCGCTGAACTGCAACTTTATTTGAGAAAAGGCGCCGACCCCTACATATATACCCTCAAGGAACCGCCCACTAGGGAAAACCTAAAATCACTGCACGTGTCAAGCCACAAGCAAGAAAAAATATTCAAGAGTTAAGCATACAATACAAGGGTGACCAAGACCGCAAAAAAGAAGAAAGATTACAAGAAGCAGCGAGAAGAAATTATTTCACTTGCCCTTTTTTTGCGTAACAAACAGTGGGCAGAAATCGTTTTTAAAAGTGGTAAAAGCACAAATCGCGGTAACTAAGCATGATGACCGAGGTAAAAAAACATCTGAAGTGCATGAGGGCCAACAACTAACACGGCTAAAAAAATGGTCACAAATGAGATGTAAAAAGTACTAACACGAAGACTAAAAGAGATAAAACAGAGGTACAAAAAGGAGGGTAAAAGGAAAAGTAAAAACGAAGGAAGAACTACCGGAAAAAACCAGGTCAAAATCACATAAAACCAGACAGGAACGCTATCTCTTTGTTTGACAGAGAAACAGAAGGCGTACTAACGCATTCACTCTTGAGGTTACAAATCTTGGCTGCTTCTATTATTTCGCGAGTCAGCTGGTAGGGGCATTTCTTCAGAATGGTTGTTCTTTTGAACATAGGGGTGCATTGTTCATTAGAACCTAGTTTAAGTTTGCAATTCTTGCAGTGCACTGGCAAGTTCCTGAGTGATGAACCAGATAGATCCCTACGATGTTCCATTAATCTTTCATTAATACATCGGCCCGTTTGGCCGATGTACAGTCGTGAGCAAAAGTGGAGAGATCGGCGCTTCGGCGGCGGGAGCAGTTGCGGGGCCGCCCCACGGCGCTGCTATCTCGCCGCGCTCGCTCGCTGCGAGAGTGCCTCGAGTGACGACAAACTTCCCCCTCGCTCTCGCGCGGGCAAGCGAGAGCGACGGGGAAGCGAGGGGGGTTCACCAGCAGAGTAGCCGAAATCCGCACTAGGAATTTATCAGTCGTGATAAACACCCGCGTGAGAGCGAGGGGGAAGTTTGTCGTCACTTGAGGCACTCTCGCAGCGAGCGAGCGCGGCGAGATAGCAGCGCCGTGGGGCGGCCCCGCAACTGCTCCCGCCGCCGAAGCGCCGATCTCTCCACTTTTGCTCACGACTGTACGCCTTCCCACAAGAAAGAGGGATCGAGTAGACTACACCCTCAGCGCACGTGACCAAGGGATCTCTGTGCCGCGTGGTACAACCGGAGTTAGTTTTTGTCTTTGCATTGATTCTCCGGCACAGTCTGGAAAGGCGCTGGGGGGCCGTGAAAACGACATCAACACCTGCCTTTTTTCCTATTTTTTAAGGTTATGCGATATTGTGTGCATATATTGTACATATATATTGTGTGCAAATATTGTACAGTCTACTCTGAACAACGCCTTAACAAAAACATGCAAGCATAAGCTAGAAGAAAGCTTTTCAGCTCAGTTGTGCAGGCTGGCGAACTCAGGTTATCCACAAGAAGTACAGGCGCCCAAATCTTTAGCTGGCGTGCGCGAGCGGCGACTTTTCTGAGCGTCAGCGCCATATGACGGAGCGAAGATGGAAATAGGATGAGGCTAAGCGCATGCTCACAAAGCACGCTCAGCTGGGGCCGTCGTCTGCCAGGCTGTTCCTTCTTAAGGACGTCACCCCTTATTATCGCGTTTCGACGAGCAGGCAGCGTGAGTAGACGAATGGTTTTGCTCGCATTTTGCGTTCCGAAGAACAGCGTTGTAGCAACCAAGCGAGGAAATAAAACTGAAAGATATGCCGAACACGCCCAATCATGCGATAAGCCGGAGAACACGGGTCGTCATCATTATGAATGGAGAACATGGACCATTATCGTTATGAAAGGGTTATCACTAGCTCAGGCAACAGTCTGCAAGTCTTTTTCTTTTGTTTTCCTGATGAGGCAGCGAGGAGCATCTTCGATCCGACCTTCGTCCCAGTAGGCACGACTGACTCTGCCCACTGAAGTCCCAGCCACTCCAGTTGCTTTAGCATCTCCTTCTGTGATGAGCCGCCCAATGACATCCCTATAATTCGGAGTCTTGTCGCTTGACATACACGAAGTGGTATCTTGATAACTGTTCTGAACTGCTGCGAGCACGGCTGCAGAGCAGCTTCACTTCAGTTTCACAGCGGCCTTTTGTTTTGTCGCCAAGCTGAAGCATAAAGCACGCAGATTGTTGATAAGCGCCCTTCGTGCAGATGAAAAAAAAAAAAAAAGCTTTCGCGTCAGCAAGTAACACATGAACGATCCATGTTCTCTGGCTTATCGCATGATTGGGAGTGTTCGGCCTATCTTTCAGTTTTATTTCCTCGCTTGGTTGCTACAACGCTGTTCTTCGGAACGTAAAATGCGAGCAAAACCATTCGTCTACTCACGCTGCCTGCTCGTCGAAACGCGATAATCAGGGGTGACGTCCTTAAGAAGGAATAGCCTGGCAGACGACGGGCCCAGCCTAGCGTGCTTTGTGAGCATGCGCTTAGCCTCATCCTATTTCCAACTTCGCCCCGTCATATGGCGCTGACGCACAGAAAAGTCGCCGCTCGCGCACGCCAGTTAAAGATTTGGGCGCCTGTACTCACTTCTGTGGCGAAAAAGATGTTCCGAAGCATTCAGCGCACGAATACTAACGCTTCAGCCGACGTTCGGCAGCGAAATAAAAAGGTCGCCGTTGTTCCATATATGCACACAATATCGCATAACCTTAAAAAAAATAGGAAAAAAGGCAGGTGTTGATGTCGTTTTCACGGCCCCCCAGCGCCTTTCCAGACTGTGCCGGAGAATCAATGCAAAGACAAAAACTAACTCCGGTTGTACCACGCGGCACAGAGATCCCTTGGTCACGTGCGCTGAGGGTGTAGTCTACTCGATCCCTCTTTCTTGTGGGAAGGCGTACATCGGCCAAACAGGCCGATGTATTAATGAAAGATTAATGGAACATCGTAGGGATCTAACTGGTTCATCACTCAGGAACTTGCCAGTGCACTGCAAGAATTGCAAACTTAAACTGGGTTCTAATGAACAATGTACCCCTATGTTCAAAAGAACAACCATTCTGAAGAAATGCCCCTACCAGCTGACTCGCGAAATAATAGAAGCAGCCAAGATTTGTAACCTCAAGAGTGAATGCGTTAGTACGCCTTCTGTTTCTCTGTCAAACAAAGAGATAGCGTTCCTGTCTGGTTTTATGTGATTTTGACCTGGTTTTTTCCGGTAGTTCTTCCTTCGTTTTTACTTTTGCTTTTACCCTCCTTTTTGTACCTCTGTTTTATCTCTTTTAGTCTTCGTGTTAGCACTTTTTACATCTCATTTGTGACCACTTTTTTTAGCCGTGTTAGTTGTTGGCCCTCATGCACTTCAGATGTTTTTTTTACCTCGGTCATCATGCTTAGTTACCGCGATTTGTGCTTTTACCACTTTTAAAAACGATTTCTGCCCACTGTTTGTTACGCAAAAAAAGGGCAAGTGAAATAATTTCTTCTCGCTGCTTCTTGTAATCTTTCTTCTTTTTTGCGGTCTTGGTCACCCTTGTATTGTATGCTTAACTCTTGAATATTTTTTCTTGCTTGTGGCTTGACACGTGCAGTGATTTTAGGTTTTCCCTAGTGGGCGGTTCCTTGAGGGTATATATGTAGGGGTCGGCGCCTTTTCTCAAATAAAGTTGCAGTTCAGCGCTCGTGTGTGTGTTTCCTCGTCTTGTGTCCTTGTGTAGCATGCGCTGTTGAAAAAAATTATCAAATCATCTGCGAACTGAAAATTCCATAACAGTCTTTTTGCGTTGCCCGGAGAGATGGATGCACACATACTGGAAGTAACTATTGCTATTCGATTATCTGATATTCCGTCTTCAACATGACAGACTGTCAGAAGGCTTATCAAGCCGTGTGACACTGAAATTAGGTCAAGGACACATAAAGTCGTTTCACACAATCTTATGTGCTCATTGAATACCTGCACTAAATTATAAGACAACGCCAAGTCTAAAAGCTATTCACAGCTAGCCATATCCGTCTCCCAGGGTGAACATGAGCTCCAATTAATTGTTTGTAAATTGAAGTCGCTTTAGAGTATTATATTGTCTGCCTCTCGAACATCGTTTTCTATGAATTCCCCCAGGCTGGCGATTACTGCAGGGGAAGAATTTTTGGCCCAATACACCCCTCTAATGTAAACTGTCCCATCCATTACCTTTACTTGAATCCGTACTGCTTCTAGATTGTGTGACTGCTCAGGGGCACTGCACAAAATGCTTTGCTTAACTAGTAGGGATACACCACCTCCGCTTCCTGCTCGCTCCCTTCTGAATGCTTTATCATCGGTTGGTACAAACCTGCGTATGTTATATTCTCATGCAACCATGTCTCTGTTATGAAAATAACGTCACGTTCATGCTCCATGACTACGACTTCTAGAGCATCAGTTTTGCTTATTATACTGCGAGCATTTACATTTATTATCTTCAAACCATCCTCTTTTTTTTTGTGCTCGCGTCAGTTGCCGCTTTCAGCCGCGCTCGTAATTTGGTACCGCTCATTTTTTTATTCGTCCCAACCACACAACATATTATTCATTTTTAGTTTGCCAAAAACAAGTGTGGCCTTGCGGCCTTCTTGTCTTTCCTCTGCACACGAGCTCCAAAGTTTCCTCCTAATTTCCACTACTCGCATAGACTCATCATCATCATCATCCTGACTACACCCACTGCAGGGCAAAGGCCTCTCCTATGTCTCTCCAATTAACCCTCTCTTTTGTCAGTTGCCACCACTGTATCTCCACAAACTTCTTAATCTCATCCGCCCACCTAACTTTCTGCCGTCCCCTGCTACGCTTGCTTTCTCTTAGAATCCACTCCGTTACCCTTAAGGACCAGCGGTTATCTTGCCTTCGCATTACATGCTCTGCCCAAGCCCATTTCTTCCTCTTGATTTCAACTAAGATGTCATTAACCCGCGTTTGTTCCCTCACCCACTCCGCCCTCTTCCGATCCCTTAACGTCACACCTATCATTTTTCTTTACATAGCTCGCTGCGTTGTTCTTAACTTAAGCTGAACCCTCTTTGTTAGCATAGACTAATCCTCAGTAATGCTGATTTCAGAGTCTTTAAGCTTAGTACAATTGCTCAAAACTTTTATTTTACCCCTAAAGTCTGCTACCCAGACAATAATGGGGCGGTTTTTTCCAGTTGCTCTGTTGCCAAGCCTGTGAATTCTATCAATGGAGCTTACACCTACTTTGAGGATGGCACTTCAAATATCTTCATTCACTTTCTTCATCAATATCACCTCAGTTTCATGCCCGTCACGCCGCGGAGCAGTTAGTTTTCCCGGAGACAGGAGTCTATTCCTGGGAGTCTGAAGAGACTATTTCATTGTCCATTTGTGCAGACACTAGTTGAAAATGTTTGCTTCTCAGCTATATTTTTGTATTTTAGAAATCAGTGGGTACAATGTGATGAACTAAAAACTGCAGCAAAGCGTTTCCCTAATTTGTCTGCCTTTATACTTGTTGCCTTATACTTGTACCAGCTGTTCTCAAAAGAGGAATTGTGAACGACGAGAAACTGCCATTTATTTTCGAACCTGCTCCCAACTTTTTTTCCATATGAGCTGGCTGTAACAACTTTGCCATGATGCTTCCTTGGCGCTACGATGGACCTACCAAGCTTTAGTTTTTTTTTTTTAATTTACGTGGTTCTCCTATGTCGGGAGGCTGCGAAATATATCCCACGCTTTGTTCTGTCTTTTTTTGCTTCCTTGCAGAACTATATCCACCGTACTTTGTGGTTTTGCTGCAGCTAAGATGCAAAGTGTGAAATTTTTACTTATCTTCACAATGTTAAGATTCTCTCAAGGCATTTTATTTCTAAAGCGGCTTCTATTCTAAAAACTTGCCAGCCTGCTAAACGAAGGTTCCAACGTCGCGGTTTTGTTGGGATGATTTGTGTTGGTGATGTTGAACTAATTAGTACCGGAAAGTGATAGCTGCCGTATGGGTGGTTGGTGACGACCCATTTAAAATCGTTGAAAACAGATGGTGAAGAGAAAGAAAATTAAACAGCTGATTTTCCCCGAAGATAGGGAGCAGAATGTACTTTCACCAGAGCTTAGCATATACTACTGCTAAAAGTAAGATCTATAATTTGACCTCTGGTATCTGTTTTTTTCACTTGCCTAGAAAGAAGAATGCCAATCAAAAGCGCCAAATACCAGATGAGGGTCTGGTAGTTTCGCTAAAAGGTTTTCTAGCTCTATATTTGTAACTGTCAGGTGTGGTCCGGCGTATACAGAGCACACTGTAATAGTTTTATATGTAAATAGAGTGGCTGGTACAGACTCTAATTTAGGTGTTTCATTTCACGGGCCGCTATTTTACTTTGTACGATGATGACTACCCCTCCCGACAGCCTGTTTGAATGATATTGGTAATGGTGATATAATCATTTTTTTTAGAGCGTTTGTATGCTGGGGACCTAGGTTCGTTTGCTGCAGGGACAATGCAACAGGGGAGAATTAAGTCAAGGTGTCCGTCATCTCATTTATTTATTTATTTATTTATTTGTTTATTTATTTATGGTACCCTCCGGGCTCGAAGGCATTACAAAAGGGAGTGGGGATACATAAAAAATTTAGCCTAAGCAGCAACAAAGAGGAGAGAAAACAGAAATAAACCAGGGATACATAAAAAAGTGAAAACACAGGAGGGCAAAAAGATAAGAAATGCAGCGGTAATAAATTAAAACAGCATGTAGACAGTGAAAGCCAATTTTATACAGTATTGAACAAACACTTACACAGAAAGAAACATTAGGGACTTTACGAAACGCAATATTATTAAAAATACCTGCGATTTCGTGGGGGAGGTGATTCCAGCTAACATAAGTTCGGGGTATGAATGAGTCATGAAAACATTTGGTGTGACAAGATGGGATTCCAACTTTATCACGGTTATCAACGCGTGCTGATATGTAACATGGTCTTGACAGCAGCTTTTGTTTGAGAAAGGTATTGTGGTAAATTTTATTAAAAAGACACAATGAAGCTATTGTGTCTGCGGTGGGAAAAAGGCGGTAGGGACAAACTTGATTTCATTGCAGTTACACTGCTCGTTCGGTGATAATTAGAAATAATAAAACAGCATGCTCGGTTCTGCACAGCTTCGAAGTCTGAAACGAGTGAATCGATGCCAGGGCTCCAGACATACGCAGCATATTCTAACTTGGACCGTACCAATGTTTTATAAAGTAGTAATTTTATTGAACTAGATGAACGTGAGAAATTTCTGGGAAGGTACCCAAGCATGCGATCAGCGTTATTTATTTTGTATTTTGTGAGTTTTCCAAGACAGGTTATAAAAAACGTAAACACCCAGATATTTATAACATGACACGGTTTCTAGAGACACGTTGTTAATGTGATAAGTAGAAGGGGCATTAGAGAGACGAGAAATGCGCACATGTTTACACTTATTGATGTTTAGTGGCATGTTCCAAATAAAACACAAGTCAAGAACCTTGTTAATGTCGGGTTGAAGACAAGAGACATCATTACCATCTTTAATTTCGCGGTAAATAACACAATCATCTGCAAAAAGATTAATTGAAGAATAAATGTAAGCCGGTAAGTCATTTATATCGATGAGAAAGAGGAGGGGCCCAAGAGCTGACCGCTGAGGCACGCCAGAACGGACAGGCAAAGAATGCGAGTTAATATTGTTTGCTGTTATGAATTGTGAACGGTTAGAAAAAAAGCATTGTAGCCACGCAAGCACCTTGGGGTCTGTATTGAGACTTCTTAATTTAAGGAAGAGAAGCTCATGCGAAACAGTTTCAAAAGGTTTGGAGGAGTCGAAAAATATGCATTCTGCCTGAGACCCGTGGTCAAGGATGCAATGAAGGACATGTGTGAAACATAATAGCTGAGTTTTGCATGAAAAAGGCTTACGAAGACCCTGCTCGGCAATTCTGAAAAAGGAGTTAGGTTCTAAAAAAAAAAAAGATGAGATGAGAATATATGACGTGTTCTATGATCTTGCACGGAATACTAGTGAACGATATAGGTTGAAAGTTATCAGGAGAATATTCATTTCCGTACATATGCAGTGGAACCACCCTCCCAATTTTCCGAACTTTGGGAATACAACCTGTTCCAAGAGACTGTTCAAACAATTTTCTAAGAATTATTCAAAATAATACTTTGCATTAATTGAAAACATCGAATTAATGCTGTCAACACCGCAGGAAGACGAAACTAAGATTTTCTGTGATGCACTGGATGCCTGTCGCGTCGAATATAACTGGATCCATAGGAAGAGCAAGAAAACAGGGCGCACGCGATGAACAAGAGAAACATTACTAGAAAATGCCGCAGGAAATATATTGCTTAGAACAGAAGCACATTCGTATGGAGGAAAGGCAACACCATCAAAGAGAAGTGAGTGGTATAGTAAAAGGGTCTTTCTTGATAACTACGTTCCAGAATTGTATATGATTATTGACCAGCATAGCAGGCATCATCATCATCATCGTCATCAGCTTGACTACACCCACTGCAGGGCAAAGGCCCCTCGCATGTCTCTCCAATTAACCCTGTTCTTTGCCAGTTGCGGCCACTGTATCTCCACAAACTTCTTAATCTCATCCGCCCACCTAACTTTCTGCCGTCCCCTGCTACGTTTGCCTTCTCTTGGAATCCACTCCGTTACCCTTAAGGTCCAGCGTTTATCTTGCCTTCGCATTACATGCCCTGCCCAAGCCCATTTCTTCATCTTGATTTCAACTAGGATATCATTAACCCGCGTTTGTTCCCTCAGCCACTCCGCCCGCTTCCGATCTCTTAAAGTTGCACCTGACATTTTTCTTTCCATAGCTCGCTGCGTTGTTCTTAACTTAAGCTGAACCCTCTTTAAGAGCCTCCACGTTTCTGCCCCGTAGGTGAGTACCGGTAAGATATAGCTGCTGTATAGCAGGCAAAACGTGGTTAAAAAATGTGTCCGTTGCGTTTTTTAGCGCAGCTTTGTACTCTGTAGCTGCGGAAAAGTAGGGCTCTCATCGTTGTTTAGAATTCAACAACTTAGCAGAGCGGAGGAAGCGCTTGTTTTTATTGGAGAGTCATTTTAAAACATTATTAAACCAAGGTGATTCCCGCTTGCACTTTAAAGATCTTAATGGCACAAAAGCGTTAATGAGATGTTCAACGATATCTTTAAACAAATCCCAGTTAGTGTAAAGAGAGCGCTGTGAAAAGCCTGGTAAGCAACCTTGCAAAAAACGAGCTAGTTCGCAGTTAATAGCGTTAAAGTAAGCCCACTTGTAATCTCTAATGTGTTTAGTCTGACTAACTCGGATACACAGAGGAATTTGTACATCAAAATGCAGTAAATAATGATCTCTGAGACGAGGTAGGTAAAAAATTGAATGGATAAGATCAGGCACGTTAGTTAGAACAAGATCTAAAGCATTCGATGCGGATAAAGTAGTTCGAGTAGGTTTAGAGACTAACTGCGAAAGGTTGAATTCCATAATAAAACTTTTTACACTCCGTAGAGAAATAGCTGAGATAAGGTGAAGTATTAGTCCACACGATACTAGGGTAGTTAATGTCGGCAGCTAAGACAAAAAATTAGGAGTCACTTTGGCGACTAAAGTGGTGCAAGGCGAAAGCCTTAGTACAGCATTCTGTCACGAATGTGGTTGTGAATGATGATTCAAGTGCTGCCAGCGAATGACGCGTCCATTGGCTGTCTGCGTGTGTTATTGATGTCTGGTTAACATGTTAAGCTTCGCCTGTAAGAGTGGAACGCGACAGCGTCTTGCAACGCTGCCAGGGAGTCCACAGAACGCCATCGCCAATTCGGCTGTACGCCTTGCTGGACGGTAAATTAATTTATTGAGGAAAGGAAATGTATCTATCTCGCATATCTGGGTGGACACCTGCACCTCGCCGTAAGGGAAAGGGGGAAGATGGGAGTGAACGAAGACGCCGTATTAGCTAGACGCGCCTTTGTTCATTCCAAACCATTCAGCTGGCATTACGGAGTGGCTAGCGTGCTCGTATCGCACTCCGGAGACCCTGGTTCGATTCCCCAACTCGACCAATTTCGTTCTCGGTTTTATTGATTTATGCGGTCTAACTAGAAAGGTTAATTAGGCTATTTCATATATATGTTATTGTATTTCTATCCATCGTGTTCTGTCATTCACCTGTCAATTGTTGGAACTGTCTAGGATGTTCGACACAACGTATATGAAACGAGCAACGTCGAACTGAGTGGGGAAGTGCGTGGTGGTGGAGCGAACGCGGTTTCGTACTTATCTGTTTTTTTCAGCAGCGTCTTCTTCCGCGGACGCTTTCTTTTCTTTTCCTCTTTCTTCTGACCTCTTCATTCTCCTCTATCTTAATTAGGCTAATTGATTAATTAAGCAATTAACTAAACTCAGTCCAACTTAGTTGGAGCATCACTGTACGATCCCTTTGATTGGTTGCATGGTTACTAGCCAAAGTACAATTGGCCCCATTTGAAATTCGCTCACTGTGACGTCACGAGCATTTCGACCAATTGAAAAGCGTGACATTTTCTGTCGACAACTGCTTACAACGATGAGGCATTAAAGGCTTCCGCCTTAATAGGTGAAATCGTACAGCGATCATGTTAAGGGCATCATGCAGTTCGTCAACGAACGTTGGGCTCGAGGACGAGGGACGGTAACATATACCCAAAATCATTCTCTTAAAACGTACGCTATGTTCCGCCCATACCAGTTCAAGGCTAGTTCGAATATTAATAGATGATGCTACACTGTTATCCGCGACAGCTATTAAAACACCTCATTAAAACACGTTGTAGCGTTTTTACAGTCCGATAGCTCAATGTCCGCTATCTTGGAAGATAGCCACGTTTCGGTTAGTAAGACATCAGCATCACATGAATCAATGATAGGATTAAGTTCATCGCGCTTGGGCAGTGGAAAAAAGATTAGAAAGCGAGTTGCCTGTATCGGACACCGGTCCACTGCCCCTCGCGAAGCCCTACGGAGCGTAGGTCGAGACAGAGGTACCGTGAATTCACTGCTGATTGTGGACTGGTGAAGAAGACAACTGAGCATTGTGTTCAGCATTGTGACGATGGAGCGATAACGTGACTTGAGTTAATATCAAGAAAAGTTGCTGGTTCCCGAAGATTAGACTCCATGATAACGCAGTCGCGAGCAGGGTTATAACTGTAGCATTTGTTTTTAATGTACAGTTTGTTGTACCTAAGCTTGTAAAATTAGTCCTGACCCTTAGCGAATTGAAGCAGCTGCTTCCTGGCCTGACGTGTTTCTAACGAGTAATCTTCACTTACGGTAATACCTTCTACTTTAAGTTTGGCTGACTGGGATAGAATTTGTTGGTTTACTTTAAAGGACCAGAATTTCTCGATAACTGGGCGACATTTGTTATACGAAAATGCACCAGTCCTATGAGTAGGTTCAAACGCATCCTTCGTAAGCGCCGGACTGACGCTGTTAGAGATCACGTTCAAAAGCTTGTCTTCCGTTCTTTCCCATGTTTCCGTTGCACTGTCACGTAAGCCAAAAAAGAATAGATTGTCTCTTCGCTGCGCGTCTTCAAGCTGTGACTGACTAAGCCGTAATTTAGCACTCTCGCTAATCAGGTTATCAGCGAGTTCGCGCAGGATCAGCAGCTCTTATAGATCGTCGTCAGAAGCAGAAGCTTGAAGTTCAACTGCCGACAGCCTCCCAACGATATCGGAGATATTCTTGTTCATAGATTACTAATTTTCTTTTATTTCAGATATGGAAGCAATTAAGCGTTACTGTTCGGTTTCCATTCCAGCGTTGCGTGAGTTAACGTTCTGTAATAAAGTTAACACGTCATTAAGCTTTTTCTGCACAGAGTCATCCGTTTCACTGTACCTAGAGCGCGTACCAAGGCCAGGGTTAAGTTCGATATCACCCGAACGCAGAACCAGCTGAGCACACACATCAAATGACTGCACATGCAAACCTAATAGCACTTGTGGGCGTGCGAACAGCACAAGACAAACACTGCTAGATTTCTTTGCAAACATAGGAACATCATTACTAACCTGCATGAACAAACGCATGCGGTCAAGCAACCATACCACAATGCTGTTCACACGCCCACTGGAAAGCGCGGGCCGCTGGCGTTCCTTTATATCGAGAGGAAATGGTGATGTCGTGGGCCATGAGCTGAACTTCTGCGAAAGAGTCACGGTCCAAGAGGGTTACCAGGACGGGTCATATAAAGCCATGTCAGCAAAACAGCAATAAGGTGCAGGTGCAATCCAAGCGGTGTCTATTGGAGCGGTAGATGCCACGTAGATCTGAAGATATCACGCTATCTGCATGAACAAACGCATGCTGTCAAGCAACCGTGGACGATGCTCTTCACACGCCCACTGGCTTTAATTTAATTTAAATTATTTAAAAGTTCCCTGCAGTTCCAGTTTATTATCAATGCCAACTTGTTTTGTGTGTGTGTGAAGTGAGAAACCTGGTTTGCGTGCGCCCCATGATGCGGGGCTTGTCTCTTTTTTTCGATCCAGGGAGTTCCGCCGTACCTGCGACGTCGACGGCACGGAGCTACCCTGGCTCGTGTCCATCGTCTCTTCAGATGCGCTGGACGATCGTGCAGACTGCACGTAGGTCTTTGAGTCAGACGTCGCCTCGTGGGAAGAGGTCTTGAGGCCCGCTGCATCGAGAGGCAGCATGACCTGCTTTGGAGGTGGTGGAGTAGTGTCAGCGACTTCAACCTTGGGCGAGGATGGCTCCGCCGCAGCCTCACTGCGCGAGGTTTGGGCAGGTGCCAGAGGCCGGTGTGATGGACCACCTTGTCGCACCACATCGGCGAAGCTTAAATGTACAGTGAGAGAAAATTGCTTATCGTTCTGATTTGTGTTTTTGCCCCTTTAAATTAAATTTTCCCTTTTTCTGTCTTCCACGATGGGCAGGAGCCGGAGTAGGCTAGGTGTTCGCCATCGCTGTTAGCGCAGCGGCACTCTGCTTTGCAGTTTTCTGAGGCGTGTTATGTTGAAGCACATTTCGCGCAGGTTTTGCGGCCCCGACAACTCCGGGAGCCATGGCTAAATTTTTGGCAATTGAAACAGTCTGTGGGGTTGGAAATGTAAGGTCTCACGGCAATCTTGGTGTTCCACACTTCGGTGGAGTCGGGAAGTGTGCAAAAAGTGAAAGTAAGTACAAGGTGATTAGTTGGGATTTGTTTGTTATCCTTTGTTATTTTGACCCGCTCACCTTTGGTGACATTTTGATCGCTAGGCCATCCACAATTTCCTCTTCGGTGTTGGCTAGAAAGTCTATTTCCGAGATCCCACTATGGACATTGTTTAGACACCTGTGGGGTGTGACGGATACAGGAATGTGCCGAAATGCCACAATGTTGGAGAGTTCAGGAACCTGAACATTGTGGCGTATTTATAGGAGAAATTCTTCCTAGCTACTTTGGTCACCTTATAACTGGGGCCCAAGGCATCTTTAATATACTTCGCAACTTTGAATAGTTATATTTTCCTAGCTGGTTTTTAAGAATCTTCGCTGTGGAGCATGTGATATTTCGGGAAGACTTCGTTTGTTCTCCGTGCAAACTGCCTGGTTACACCGGTCTTCCCTCTCTTGAGGGGGCGATCGTCTTATGAAGGAGGGGAGCCACAGGATATGTACATTATCAGCTAGGGTGCCAAACAACCAATACACAGCCTAACAAGGGGATGGGACAAGTACTTGTAAACAAGCACTGCCCACGCCAGCTGTACACCTTAACTATAACCATATATGAGGCAACTCAGGGTAGTGGCATCACAAGGTTAACCCTTGTCACCAGGAAAAGTAAAAAATGAATTTAGTAGCACACAGAATAGTTATGCGAAAGGAATAGGAAAGTGAAAGATAGAGGGGAGGAGAGAAAAAGGCGACAGCCGATTTGCCCCGGTCGGGTCAGGCAGGAGGTGCCGTCTACAGGAAAGTGGAACCAAAGTGATGTGTTGCCTCCGCCGAGGGGCTTTCATGGTCTAAGCGCCCGGCATCGGCAGGGTCCCCTTTTCCCCGGACACCGCGATGCCACGCACGGCTAAGCGCGGGTGCTCGGATCCGTGGTGAAACTCTGCTCAGCATCACCACCTTGCGGGTATATCCATACTGATCCTCAGGAAGCTGTGGTGTCGCAACTGACCAACACCTGCTTGTAGCAGATGCCCCTGCGGGGGTCAGGTCAAAGGTGCCGTGACGTGATTGTCAATTGTGGACGGGAGAAGGAGCCGATCAATCATCCTGCTTAGTGTGCAGTGAGCCTGGAGTAACGGGAGCAGAGACACTATCGTGAAATGGAGTACATCGAGGAAGATTATTTTCCGTGAAAGCGCAGTCGCGAGCAGGGAAATAGCTGTCGCATTCACCGTAAATGTACAGTTTCTTGTAAGTAAGCTTGTGAAGCGAGTCCCGATTTCTTGCGCAATGAAGGAACATTTCCTGGCGAGGAGTGTTTGTAACGAATAACCTTCACTTGCGGGGAGGCTTTTATACCTGATACTGGTTGATTAGGTGTGACGTTAATAGACCAGAAGCGGGCAGAGTGAGTGAGAGGACCAACGCGGGTTAATGTCATCCTAGTCAGAATCAACAGGAAGAAGTTAGCCTGGGCCAGGCATCTATATTGAAGGCAAGATAACCACTGGTCCCTGAGGGTAAAGGACTGCATTCCAAGAAAAGGAAAGCATAGAAGGGGGTGGCAGAAAGTTAGGTGGGTGGATGAGACGAAGAAGTTTGCGGAAATACGATGGCCGCAGGTGGCAACGGACAGGTTTTACTGAAAGACATGAGAGACGCATTTGCCCAGCAGTACGTTTAGCGAGGTTGATGATGATGAGTATGATTTGGATAAGATTTGCTGCTTCGTTTTAAAGGAACAGAACCTCACGATACCTGGATGCCCGTTTTCGTACGGGAATTCTGCAATCTTCTGAGCACGTTTAAATTGATTCCTCATAACCACCGGCCTAAAGAAGCTAGAAATTATGTTTAACAGCTTTTTATTCATGTATTCCCTTGTTTCTGATGACCTGTCACGAAAGCCGAAAAACAGTAGGTTGTCCCGCCACTGGCTGCCTTCCAGCTCAGATTGACCAAGCCGAAATATGCCATTTTGACGAACCAGGTTATCAGCAAGTCGATGCAGGGTTAGCACCTCTTACTGAGCCATGTCTGGGGCAGATGATTTAGTTTCAACAGCTGAGTGCCTGACATCAATATCAAAGATGCTCTTGTTCAATGTTCTCGAACTTTCTTTTATTTCAGTAACGGAAGGAACTAAACATGGCTGCTCCATTTCCATTGTAGCAGTGTGTAGGTTGCAGCTTCTTAATGAAGTTAACATATCATTGAGCTTTTTCTCTAGCGGTTCATCAGATCCATTGCCTTTAGAGCGCGTAGCAACAACAGAGCCACCGGAAAAAGGTCCGGATCAAGCTCTACTCCTCCACACTGCAGGAGCATCTGACCACAGACACGAAATGACAGCGCAAGCAAGCCTAATACCTCCAGTGGGCGAGGGAACACCAGAAGACAGGAATTGCTAGATTTCCTAGCAATCATGCAAGTGTCATTACTCCCCTGCATTAACAAGCACATGGCGTCAAACGACCCCTGGAAGCCGTGAGCTGCTGACGTCGTGTATATTCAGAGGAAAAATAATGATGTCGTAGGCGATGAGGTCCACTTATACAAGGGAGCAGTGATCCAAGAACGTTGGCAGTACAGGTCACATCCAGTGCAGTCACATTGACGACCATCTTCTACAGGCGTAAAGCGAGTGGTGATGGCTAGAAGATTAGATACAGCTCAGATCTGAAGACATCCAGCTATCTGCATGAACAGCGGCATGATGCCAAACAATCACAGAACGATGCTGTTCACACGCCTGGTGCTAGGCGCGGGCTGCTTGCGTCCGTTTATTTCCAGAGGAAGTGATGATGTCGTGGGCAACGAGCTCTACTTGTGCAAGGAGCAGTGGTGCAGGAAAGTTGCCAGAACAGGACACATCCAGTGGAGGCACCATAACGGCCGTCAACTACAGGCGTGAACGCAGCGATGATGGCTGGAAGATTTGATACCGCTTAGATTTGAAGACATTCGTCTTTCAACACGAAAAAGGGTATGGCGTCAAACAACCGCAGAACGATAATGTTCACACGACTCTTGTAGGGCGCGGGCTGCTGGCAACTGTTTATAAACAGAGCAAGTCGTGATGTCGTAGGCGAAGATTTGCGCAAAGGAGCAATATTGCTGGAAGGTTGCCAAAATAGGCCACATCCAGCGCAGGCAACGTAACGGCCATCCTCTACAGCGTAAACGGAGTTGTGATGGCTGGGCGATTTGATGCTGCGAAGATTTGAAGATATCTGGCTGTCTGCACGAACATGGGTATGGTGTCAAACAACCGCAGAACGATGATGCTCACACGACTGCTGGAAGGTGCTGGCGGCTGGCGTCCGTTTATATCCAGAGGAAGTGGTGATGTCGTGGGCGAAGTGCTGCACTTGTGCTAGTTAGCAATGGTCCAGGAAGGTAGCCAGAAAGGGTCACATCCAGCGGAGTCACAATGACGGCCATCATCTGCAGGAGTAAACGGAGTGATGATGTGTGGAACTTCCATGCTGCGAAGATTTTGAAGATATCCGGCTGTCTGCACGAACAAGGGTATGGCGTCAAACAACCGCAGAACGATGATGCGCACACGACTGCTGGAAGGTGCGGGCTGCTGGCGTTCGTTTATATCCAGAGCAAGTGGTGATGTCGTAGGCGAAGTGCTGCACTCGTGCAAGGGAGCAATGGTCCAGGAAGGTAGCTAGAAAAGGACACATTCAGCGAAGTCACCGTGACGGCCATCATCTACAGGAGTAAACGGAGTGATGATGTGTGGAACTGCGATGCTGCGAAGGTTTGGAGATATCCGGCTATCTGCACGAACAAGGGTATGGTGTCAAACAACCGCAGAACGATGATGCTCACACGACGGCTGGAAGATGCGGGCTGCTGGCGTTCGTTTATATCCGGAGCAAGTGGTGATATCGTAGGCGAAGTGCTGCACTTGTGCAAGGGAGCAATGGTCCAGGAAGGTAGCCAGAAAAAGGACACATTCAGCGGAGTCGCCATGACGGCCATCATCTACAGGAGTAAACGGAGTGATGATGTGTGGAACTGCGATGCTGCGAACATTTGGAGATATCCGGCTATCTGCAAGAACAAGGGTATGGTGTCAAACAATCACAGAACGATGATGCTCACACGACTGCTGGAAGGTGCTGGCTGCTGCCGTCCGTTTATATCCAGAGGAAGTGGTGATGACGTAGGCGAAGTGCCGCACTTGTGCAAGGGAGCAATGGTCCAGGAAGGTAGCCAGAAAAGGACACATTCAGCGGAGTCACCATGACGGCCATCATCTACAGGAGTAAACGGAGTGATGATGTGTGGAACTGCGATGCTGCGAAGATTTGGAGATATCCGGCTATCTGCACGAACAAGGGTATGGTGTCAAACAACCGCAGAACGATGATGCGCACACGACTGCTGGAAGGTGCGGGCTGCTGGGTTTCGTTTATATCCAGAGCAAGTGGTGATGTCGTAGGCGAAGTGCTGCACTTGTGCAAGGGAGCAATGGTCCAGGAAGGTAGCCAGAAAAGGACACATTCAGCGGAGTCACCATGACGGCCATCATCTACAGGAATAAACGGAGTGATGATGTGTGGAACTGCGATGCTGCGAAGATTTGGAGATATCCGGCTATCTGCACGAACAAGGGTATGGTGTCAAACAACCGCAGAACGATGATGCTCACACGACTGCTGGAAGGTGCTAGCTGCTGCCGTCCGTTTATATCCAGAGGAAGTGGTGATGTAGTGGGCGAAGTACTGCACTCGTGCAAGGGAGCAATGGTCCAGGAAGGTAGCCAGAAAAGGACACATCCAGCGAAGTCACCGTGACGGCCATCGTCTACAGGCGTAAAAGGAGTGATGATGGCTGGAACATTCAATGCCGCGTAGATTTTAAGACATCCGGCTATCTGCGCGCTAAAGGCTTTGTTTTCAATTTTTGCTTATTTTTTATTTATTAATATTTAATGCGTTTTATGGAGCATAAATTATGCATTCTTGTTCTCCTTTCTTTGAATAATGCAGTCCACTAAAGCACCTTTATCGTGGTCATAAGAAAAAATAAGCATTAGATAAAAAGTTCACTGTGAGATCCTGTTGTGGTTGGAGAATGCATCTATGATATCGGTGAGGGAAAGTGTTTTTTAGTGCCTCTTGCTATAGCCCTGCACATTTTACGAAGAACATACGTCGAAAGCTGTAAGCGCTTTACTCGCATAAATAGCATCAATGCCGCGAATCGTACAGCAAGCCCAGCACAAATGGATTGCCTTCGCTTGTCGCCAAAGACTTACCACTATCATGCTGTAAAGATCCATGCCTCTAACGTGGTAGCGCTTGGGTTGGTACATCTGGTGGGAAACCACATCGATCCCCGCTCCTGTGTCGACCGTGATGTGATTCTTGTAGTACTTGATGTAAATCGTGTACACCTCGTCGGGGTCGGTGGAGGGTGGCAGGTTTAGGCGTATTTCCATTCCATGGTCTGGGCCTGGTTTTGTTTTGTCTTGGTTGATAATCGGGTACTCGCGAACATCAAATCTTGGTCTAAGAATAGAAAAAAAAGCATGTACGTTCTTTGTCAACAAAATATATTATAATGAAGTGCATTCGCATGGGATTCTACACAGAATAGCGACAGCGGACTCCAAACCTGCAGCGTAATATCACCATCTGCCGGGCTGGTGAGTAGCGATCCATAAGTATCAGCAGCACAAAACACAAAACAGGAAGAAGAAGGAGAGGATAGTACAGAGCGCTGAAAGGGGAATTCTTTGCAGTACATTCCACATGGGTCTGCTCTGCGCATGCCTGGCCGTTGCCTAGCAACGGAGACAGGCGGGAACAGGCGTGTGGCCGAGACGCAGCGAGGTGTTTTGCGCCACTTTACCTGTGGCACGGAGCGCCATGGAGACTGTCGTGCCGGCGGCCCCTCAAGTTTAAGCATGCAACTGCAGGACTTGAAAAAGTGTGGGAACACCTTGATCGGCTATGCAGACTCCAGGGAGGTACATGAACAGCTGTTAATGGACCTTGCCTCGACCAATATGTGCTTCTATACAGAGCACTCCGTCAAACCAAAAGGTATGTTCGTTCGTTGGCGGCGTACAACCCGCACGCCCGTAAATAAACCCGTGGTTTATTTACAAGTTTATTACACAGGTCGTCCGGCCGAAAAGCCGTCGGCGTCGGAGTTATCGGCACCGCGCGCCGACAATAATGGGGCGCTGCGTAACAACGATCGTATCACGCTTATTTTCGGCTGCATAGCGGTTGATGATTCATTGGTGTGTGGTAAACGATGACGAGCTAATAAAATCATTGTAAGTGATGAATTAAAGAAATTAAAAAAAAATTGGACAAAAAGGTTCAAAGGTGCCAAAATGCTCAGATTGGAAAGCCAATGCTTGATGATGTTATGTAGATCTTGTGTAATTGATTAATGAAAAATTAAAACAATTGTAAAATGAACAATACATAGAAAACTAAAAAACACTGTCCATGTGTGTGAAATGCTGCTGCATCATACCCTTAACGGAGCTTTAGTGTGCCCCTAATTTTTTGTATCTGCGCAGGCAGGCTGCTGTTTAGCATTAAGCGTGGGCATGTTGTTGTGAACGAAGATGTGCCGTTCAAAGTCGTCCAGATCGTGGACAAAGGTTGCCTCTTTTCACGAGATCTCACAAGGTCCAGAATTCAGGACTCCCGTAGGTAACATTTGTACATGGTGATGTTACTATATGGGGCATCTTAAAAAGGGGATACAGCTTGGAGACGATACAGATAATAGAAGTTGGTCAAAGGTTTAGGGCAATCCGCCAATGTGGATTAGATTTGTAATAAGGGAGTAATTACTCACTGACATCCACTCGAGCACAGCCTTAGGGCGACACAGGAAAGCTATACAGCTTTCTCAGAAACTTCGTAGTTAAATAAAGAACTTTAACTACCAAGTATCTCAGAAAGCTGTATAGCTTTCCTTCGTAGCCGTAAGGCTGCGCTCGGGTGGATGCCAGTGAGTAATTACGCCCTTATTAGATAATAGAACTGCACGCATATATCTCTTGCAAAGCAAAGTGTGGAAGTTGGGCTTGCCGCACGAAATCCTGCTTATGCGCATTCACGATGGCATGCCTTCTCCTCAGCCATATATCACTGCGACAAAGCGAGCAAACAGCGCATAGCATACATCCGCACCAGTCCACGCTGATCAATATCATTACTATTGTCACGTTGTAGTGACGGCAGTCCAGTGGTCAGGAAGACGCCAACGAGTCTTGGTAACGAAGCTCTTTATTTCGGCTGACTTGCGCCCGAAAAAGAACTGAGTCACTCGGTGGTGGCGTAAGCAACAAACGTGCTCGTCAGTCGTCGAACTACGAATGCCCGCAGCTCGCGCCATAGCTCAATTTAAAGCAACCAAGGAAACTTCGAGATAACAGGTCAAGGTCATCTACAGTAATCTAGAAAAACGTAGATGCTGCTCTTCATGCCTGTGATCTATCGAGATTAGTCCGGCCGCTTCTCGCGTCAAAAACAAAAATGATAACACCCCTTTCCTGTGGCCTTGAGCGCGAACGAACGGACACTAAAAAGATACGTGGCATTACTCCCCTCTCAAAGAAGCATCGGCTCGATGCTTTAAAAATGCAAATGAACATGGAGAATGCAATCTTTAAGTCCTTTAGCGTTCATTATAGGGCTTAAGGCTTACTACATGTACGACTTCCGGGCGTGTGCGTCGTCGCTGAGATGCTGTCGTGCCGTCGGGGATGACTTCATAGTATAGGCCACCAATGCGGCGGAGAAACCTATACGGGCCAAAGTAGCGTCGCAGCAACTTTTCACAAAATCCACGGCGGCGAATTGGTGTCCATATCCAAACACGATCACCTGGCTTGTAATGCGTGTCTCGTCGGCGCGTATTGAAGCGTCGGGCGTCGGTGTGCTGCTGGTCTTGAATGCGAAGCCGCGCAAGTCTTCGGGCTTCCTCGGCACGATGAAGGTAGGCGGCGACGTCGAGGTTGTCTTCGTCGGAAACGTGCGGGAGCATTGCGTCGAGTGTTGTCTTGGGCTTCCTGCCGCATACAAGCTCGAATGGGGTAGACCTGGTTGTCTCCTAGACGGCAGTGTTATAGGCGAAGATCACGTAGGGCAGAATGGTGTCCCATGTCTTGTGTTCGGCGTCGATGTATACATGGAGAGCATGTCTGCGATGGTTTTGTTCAGACGCTCTGTGACTCCGTTGAATTGCGGATGATAGGCAGTTGTCCTCCGATGGCTTGTCTGACAGTAGTGTAAGATGGCTTGTGTCAGCTCCGCTGTGAACGCCGTAACTCTGTCTGTGATGAGTACTTCGGGGGCGCCGTGTCGCAGGATAATTCGTTCAACGAAAATTTTTGCGACTTCTGTTGCGGTACCATTAGGCAACGCTTTTGCTCCGGCGTAACGGGTCATGTAGTCGGTGGCCACGTTGATCCACTTGTTTCCTGATGATGAAGTCGGAAAGGGGCCGAGGAGGTCCATCCCTATTTGCTGGTAGGGCTTAGTTGGAGGTGGTGAGTGGATCAGGAGTCCGGCTGGTCTAATCGAAAGCGTTTTGTGTCGCTGACACTCATGGCACGTTTTCACGTAATGGGAAACGTCGGCAGCTAGCCGCGGCCAATAGTACTTCTCCTGGATGCGGTGCAACGTGCGAGCTATGCCGAGATACCCTGCAGTGGGCTCATCATGACATGCCTGCATAATTTCTTGCCTGAGATTTTTGGGCACGACAAGAAGATGCACTGTCCTGTTGGGCGCAAAGTTCTTCTTCAGGAGGACATTATTCTGAAAGACGAAGGAGGACAGTTGGCGCTTGATCCCTCGGGGAGGCGATGCGTCTTGCCTTTCAAATAATCAAATAGGCGTTGCAACTCAGGATCCGAGCGCTACTGCTGCGCGAAGCTGCTGGCGCTTACCGGTCCTAAGAAAGCGTCGTCGTCTTTTTCTTCCGGTGCTGCGTCTACGGGGGCTCGCGATGAGCAGTCTGCATCGGAATGCTTGCGGCCAGATTTGTAGACTGCAGGTATGTCGATTTCTAGAATACGCAGGCTCCAACGAGCAAGGCGGCCGGAGGGATCTTTCAAATTGGCCAGACAGCACAGAGCATGGTGATCGCTCACAACGTTGAATGGTCGTCCGTATAGGTAGGGGCGAAATTTGGCCGTATCCCAAATAATGGCGAGACATTCTTCCTCGGTCGTCGAATAGTTGGCTTCTGCTCTCGACAGTGAACGGCTAGCGTACGCGATAACTTTCTCCTCTCTGCCATTTTTCTGAACGAGGACCGCTCCTAAGCCCACACTTCTTGAATCGGCATAAATTTCGGTTTCGGTGTTTTTACCAAAGTGTCCAAGCACAGGCGGGGTCTCTAAGCGGTGTTTCAGCTCTGTGAAAGCTTCCACTTGCGGCTTAAACGGCACGTCAGCCTTGGTAAGTTTGGTCAAAGGTTCAGCGATGCGCGAAAAGTTCTTGACGAATCGCCGGTAATAAGCGCACAATCCAAGGAATCTGCGTATAGCTTTCTTGTCATTAGGCTGTGGAAACTCTGCGTTCGCAGCCGTCTTCTGAGGGTCTGGGCGAACTCTATCCTGGCTTACGACGTGACGAAGGAACAGCAGCTCTTCGTAAGCGATGTGGCACTTCTCTAGTTTCAGTCTTAGTCCTGAAGACTTGATTATTTCCAGCACTGTCCGAAGCCTTCTTGGATGGTCTTCAAAGCTTAGAGAAAAAAACAACGTCATCTAAGTAGACTAGACAAATTTGCCACTTCAAGCTTGCGAGCACCGTATCTATTACTCGCTGGAACGTCGCTGGGGCAGAGCAGAGACCGAACGGCATCACCTTGAACACGAAGAGTCCGTCTGGCGTGATGAACGGAGTCTTCTCGCGATCTCTTTCGTCGACTTCAATTTGCCAGTACGCTATCCTCAGGTGCATCCATGAGAAGTACTTAGCGCTGCACAGCCGGTCCAATGTGTCATCGATGCGAGGGAGGGGGCAGACATCCTTCTTCGTAATGCTATTCAGGCGGCGGTAATCGACACAGAAGCGAAGGGTGCCGTCTTTGTTTTTCACTAGGACGACTGGTGCTGCCCAGGGGCTCCTCGATGGCTGGATGACGTCGTCACGTAGCATTTCCTCTACTTGCTTGCGGATGGCTAGGCGTTCCAGCGGCGATACGCGGTAGGGGCTCTGCCGCAGTGGTCGGGCACGCTCGTCTGTAGCAATGCGGTGCTTGGCAAGTCCGGTTCGTCGCACATTCGATGCCGATGAAAAGCAATCGCTGTATCTTTGAAGAAGACTGCGTATTTGGTCTTGTCTGCTCCGGGGGTAATGCTGGGTTGATATCAAACCTGGGTTGCTGGCCTTGGTCAGATGGTTCTACGGGTTGGTCGGGGAGGACAAATATGTCTCTGATGTCTGCCAGCTCGTCATGAAAAGCAATCTTCGTGCATTTGTTTAGATGCCGGTACTCTTCGGTGAAGTTCGTTAGCAGCATTTGAGCTTGGCCAGTCCGGATTTGGGCGACTCCCCTTGCGACGCCCAGTCCTCGATCCATGAGTAACTGGGTGTTCCCCTCGACGAAGCCTTCGGCAGTTTCGATGTCTCCAGTACATATGCAGGCGACGGCACTTGATCAGGGCGAAACGCAGAATGCTTCGTCAAGGACGTTTAAGGAAACGTGATGAGTCGCTGTCGTCGCTGCAGATATGGCTTTGTCTGTGGAAAGCTTGATCGGCTTTGATGGAAGGTCGACGATCGCCCAATGTTCTATCAGGAAGTCCATTCCCAAAATCAAATCTCCCGAGCATTTCTCTAGGACCAGGAAGTTTGTAGCATAGGTTCGCCCATTTACTCTAACTCTCGCGGTGCAGCGTCCTGACGGCGTAATAAGGTTACCTACCACTTGCGGTGCGGATCAGCCGGAATTCCCAAGTTGTTGTCACTTTACCGAGTCGGACAGCGAGTGGCCCGCTCATAACGGAGCAGTCAGCTCCCGTGTCGACAAAGGCAGTAACCGCATGACCGTCGACCATAACTTCAAGGTCACTTGTTCGCGTTTTTGTATTACACGTGGTCTTCGGTGTACGATCTCGGTTTCGTCGAGCAGTGAGGCTGCGGTGGGCGTACTCCGACGTTACTTCTCTGGACGGTGGTAAAAGCTTCGACTCTGGCCGCGTCGTCGTCGTCGTTGTTGTCGTGGTAGTTGAGGCATGGTCTTGCGTTTTCGTCGATGGAGGATAATGCCGCAACGCATTACTGGCGCCGCCTAGTAGTCGCGCTCAGGAGGCTGGCACGCGCTCTTCTTCGCGCGAGAGCTTGCTCGCTAGTCGGTTAGCCGGCCGGGCCGTTTCCGCTGGCGCTTGGACGTTGTGGCAAATATAAACTTGCCTACCTGCTTCTGTGTGGCCGTCCCGCAAGCAGAACGACGACAGGCCACGCGTAAAAAGGCGAGGTGGCAATGAGGCGGTTCCCTCGAGGTAATCGATGAGGGGCCGCAGTTCAGTGTCATCTCGCTGTTGTTGAGCGAGATCAGGCGTCGTGAAAACGCCGAGAAAAACGGAGTCATCTGTTTCAAGCGATGAACACGGGATAGGGGCTCGGGATAGACAGTCAGCGTCACTGTGTTTCTTGCCGGACTTGTACACAATAGTGACGTCGAACTCCTGCAAGCGGAGACTCCAGCGGGCTAACCGGCCAGAAGGATCTTTAAGGTTTGCTAGCCAGCAGAGAGAGTGGTGATCACTGACCACTCTAAACGGCCGACCATACAAATACGGCCGAAATTTTGTCACCGCCCACAAAACTGCAAGGCACTCCTTTTCGGTAGTAGAATAATTCGCTTCGGCACGAGAGAGGGTGCGACTGGCGTAAGCGATGACCCGCTCAGCACCATCTTGTCACTGAACGAGAACTGCTTCGAGGCCAACGTTACTGGCGTCGGTATGCAATGCTGTATCCGCCTCCTCGTCGAAGTGGCCAAGTATGGGCGTTGTTTGAAGGCGTGTGCGAAGCTCCTCGAAAGCCCTTTGCTGCTCGTCGGCCCAGATGAAAGGTTGGTCGTCCTTTGTTAGACGAGTCAGTGGTTCGGCTATTTGGGAGAAGTCATGGACAAAGCGTCTGTAATATGCGCAGAGGCCCAAGAACCGTCGAACCGAACTTTTATCAGTAGGAGTCGGGAAAGCAGCTACGGCAGCCGTCTTCTGTGGATCAGGGCTAATACCCTCAGAGCTGACGACATGGCCCAGAAACTTCAGCTGTTGGAATGCAAAGTGGCATTTTTCCGGTTTCAGTGAGAGGCCGGCCGCGCGGATGGCATTTAGGACGGCCGTCAAGCGCTTGAGATGCTCGTCGTAAGTCGCAGAGAAAATGACGACGTCGTCAAGGTAGACGAGGCACGTCTGCCATTTGAGGCCGTCTAGGGAAGTGTCCATCATTCTTTGGAAGGTCGCGGGGGCGTAGCACAAACCAAAGGGAAGCACCTTAAATTCGTATAGGCCGTCAGGAGTAATGAACGCCGTCTTTTCACGATCACATTAATCGACTTCGATCTGCCAATAGCCACTGCGTAGATCGAGCGACGAAAAGTATCGGGCATGGCGGAGTCGGTCGAACGAGTCGTCGATTCGAGGCAGTGGGTAGACGTCTTTTTTTGTAATTTTGTTCAGCCTCCTGTAGTCGACGCAGAATCTGAGTGTTCCATCCTTTTTAGCGACCAGCACAACAGGCGAGGCCCATGGGCTTGTGGACGGTTGGATCACATCATCGCCAAGCATTTCATCAACTTGCGCCCGAACAGCCTCGCGTTCCTTAGTCGACACTCGGTAGGGGTGTTGGCGGATAGGGCGTTCGGTGGGTCAACTATAATACGATGCTTTGCCACTGACGTCTGTCTCACCTTGGAGGTGACGGCAAAGCAGTCATGGTTAGAATCAAGAATTGCTTGAAGGCGGCGTTTCCGGTCAAAAGGCAAAGCAGGATTCACGTCAGTTCGAACGGTATGGCCAGTGCTCTCGGGAGGGTTCTTGTTGAGCAACGATAGGGCGCAGTGGGCTGAGGGCTCGCCGAGTTCATCAAAGTAAGGGATGGCTGCCCCTTGCGGTAAATGGCGGTATTTGGCGCTAAAGTTCGTTAAAAGCAGTTCAGTTCGCTTATTACTCAAGGAAAAGACCCCACGAGCGACGCAGACTTGTAGGCTCAACAATAAATTCACATTCATTACCGCGAGGCCTTGAAGGGCGGGAGGGTTGTCGCAGTGCACTGTAACAAACATGCTGGTGCGTGGAGGTAGTGTGACATGATCATCGCATACCCGGAAAAGTGGCCTGTCTGCTGTGTAGTCGTCGGAAACTGCGCGCTAGGTCGAAAAAGTCACCATGAGGTCACGGAGGTCGATGATTGCGCCGTTTTCTCGAAGAAAATCAAGACCGAGGATCAGGTGCTTGGAGCGCTCCGCCAGCACAGCAAAGCAACAAGAGAAAGTTACGTGGCGAATCTCGACTCGGGCGGACCACACTCCTAGCGGCGTCAGCACATGCCCTCCGGCTGTCCTTATCGGCGCGCCGTGCCAAGGAGTGAGGACTTTGCGCAGGATTGTAGCAAGGCCACGACTCATAACGCAAAAATCAGCGCCGGTATCTACAAGGGCAGTCGTATGGTGGTTGTCAACGACGATCGGTATCTCAGCGGACAGAAGCTCACCGTCGACGAAGTGCGCCGTATCACGGATCGTCGGACTGACGGGTCGTTCAGTGCGTCGAATTGCGGCGTCGAAGGTAAGCTTCTGTAATCGTCGGGAGGTCGTCGGACTCGTTGGTCGTTCGGTGCGTCGATTGGGTGCGTTGGAGGAAAACTGCGGCGATCGTTGGAAAGTGGTCGCACTGCTGGTCGGTGCGGGGGGTCGGAGGTCGGAATGTTTGATCGAATCGGCGAATGGAGGATGTTGGTCGTAGCGCTCGTCGACGGCGGCTCTACCTCCGAGAGTCGCCGTCCTCAGTTTTCCCGGCGTGGACTTGGGGACTGCCTGAAGGAAGTACGCCGGTTGGGGGAAAACTGTCGCGGCGATGGCGACCTGGACTGTCGTCGCGGTGGGGACGCAGGTGGGACGTTGGCGCTGAGGTACTGGTCGATGTCCCGAGGTCGTTCACCATAGCGCGGCCGAGGGGTATCCGGTGAGAATCCGCGCAAGCCCATCTGACGGTATGGACAGTGGCGCAGTACGTGTCCGGCTTCGCCGCAGAGGAAGCACAGAGGTAGATTGTTCGGCGTACGCCACACGTGTGCTTTGCGAACGGGCGGTCGAGTGTCGGGCGCATCAGCCGGAGCTGGATGTCGGGGTGCCGGACGGACGAGAGGAGTGGGCCTGTAGGGTGCCGGCTGTGCTGGCGCAGGGGTACGCAACACGTCGCTGTAGGACATGACGTGCGGCGCAGGCGGCTGGGGGGATGGCATTGATGGCACTGCTTGCCGGAGCTCTTCACGGATAACATCCGAGATGCCTACAACAAGCGGGTGTTGGTCGAGGAAGGGCGGCTTTTGCAGTTCTTCACGTACGATGCTTCGGACAAGCTCGCGAAGGGCGCCACTCTCGTTGCCGTTCATCGGCAAGCGGAAGTCCACAGCAGTGATGTTCGCAGAACGATCAAATTGTACGAATCGATGTTGTAGGGCACGCTCCATACTTGTCGCCTCCTTCTTAAAATCAGCCACAGCACATGGAGGGTCACGTACAATGCCGACGAAGATCTGTTCTTTAACGCCACGCATAAGATGGCGCACCTTCTTTGCCTCCGACATGGACGGATCCGTGCGGTTGAAAAGCCGAGTCATTTCTTCTACGAACATGGCGACGCTCTCATTGGGCCGCTGCGCTCGGGACTGTAGAATCAGTTGAGCCACCTCTTTTCTTGCGTCGTTGCCGAATGTGCTGAGCAGCTTTTGCCGGAAATCTTGCCAGGTGGTCATGGTAGTCTCGTGGTTTTCGAACCACATCTTGGCGGCGTCTTCAAGTGAAAAATAAATGTTCCACAACTTTCGCTCCTCGTCCAACGTATTAAACGCAGCGACCCGGTCGTAGTTGGTCAACCAGTCCTCAACATCCTCAAATTTGTCGCCATGGAACGGCGTGGGCATACGCGGAGCATGGGCATACGCGGAGAGTATATCTCATTCAATTCAAAAGGAGAAAAACACGGACTGGTCGGCGGCCACCTTCCAGCGAAAAAAGATGCGGCTAAAAGGAACTAAGAAAAAGGGCTGTAGTGCAACGATGCACGTGAAGCAAGTAGAGATGCACCCGGAATTCGAAGTAAACAAAACTCATATAGGCTTGTATATCGGTTGCCGGGTTTGAGACTGATGTATTTAACAGAGGCCCTTGCCCCGCCGCGGTGGCTCAGTGGTTACGGCGCTCGGCTGCTGACCCGAAAGACGCGGGTTATATAGCGGCCGCAGCGGCTGAATTTTGATGAAGGCAAAATTCCAGAGGCGCGTGTGCTGTGCGATGTCAGTGCACGTTAAAGAACCCCAGGTGGTCAAAATCTCTTGAGCCCTTGGCACTACGGCATCCCTCATAGCCTGAGTTGCTTCGGGTCGTTAAACCGCAATAAAACCAAACCAGAGGCCGGGAAATATCAACGTCAATGATAACAACTGCATTTCTTTTTAGCTGCATCAAATTTTCAAAGGTACAAGGCTTGAAATTATATGACTTCAGCATGGCCTTTCGCTTTATCAGTTTAGCGGGCATGAAAATAATGTTAATTTGTGGAGACAAATAGGTCATTAACGAACTTAGAGGTATTGAGATGACGGGAATTTTAGATGCTGGCTAAATTATGCTTTTTTTTCGATAAAGCTTCCTTCCTTTCTGCATTGATGCTTTAATTCATAAATTTAGGGCAATGTTTGGAGCTACATGGGAGGCATTCACTAAGTAAAGCTAGTCTGCGTTAAATGCTTGGAATTCAAGCAAATTGTGGCTTATGATATGCACCACGATATATATTTTTGTGAATGCATTGGCTTTGCAGTCAGACAATTTTTGCTCCTCTTCGAGTGCGAAAATGTGCCCGTTTCAAACTGACCAAAATGACGGCATACTGACCGCGAGTATTTTGACAATCCGTAATTTGAAACATGTTTCAGTGACAATTATTCATCCTATAACAACTTTTCTAGCTTTTCCAATTACAGCATAAAGCAAAAAATTCAGGGGGCACTTTGACTGTCTAAAGTGGGTAGAGGCGGAAGCGTTTTCCGCACCACCTTCGCTGTTTCTGTGGCACTGGTGGCGTCACATATATTTGAGTACTAATTACTAAGTGATGGCAAATCACTAATTAATTGTTAATTACTGATTAATGCCTGAATGCTAATTAACTGCTAATTAATGACGCTTAAGCTGCGCCTTTAGGAGTGGGACGCGACAGCGGCCAGGGAGTCCACGGAACGCCACCACCCGTTCGGCGCGATGCCTTGCCCTTTGAACGCAACGCTTTTTGAGGAAAGGAAATGGCGCAGTAATTCTCTGTCATATCGGTGGACACCTGAACCGCACCGTAGAGAAAGGGAGGTGGGAGTGAAAAAAGATAGATAAAGAGGAGCCGTAATGAAGAAAATGAAAATTGTATTTGTGGAAAGGAAATTACACAGTAACTGTTTCACATATCTCGGTGGACACCCGTCAAAATTCAGGGGGGGGGTTGAATTTTTTTGACCTAAAGTGAGGTCACTGATGTGTGGTTAAGATGTTAAGCTTCGCCCCTAAGAGTGGAACGCGACAGCATCTTGCAAGGCTGCCAAGGAGTCCATAGAACGCCATCGCCCATTCGGTTGTACGCCTCACTCGTCGGTAAATTGTTTTTTGAGGAAAGGAAATGTATCTGTCTCTCATATCTCGGTGGACACCTAAACCTCGCCGGAAGGGTAGGGAGGAGGATGGCAGTATGTGAAGACACCGTATTCACTAGACGCGCCTTTGTTCATTCCGAACCATCGAGCTGGCATGGCGGAGTGGATAGCGTGCTCGTCTCTCACGCCGCAGACCGGGGTTCGATTCCTGAGCTCGACCAATTTCTTAATCGCTTTTATTTATTTATTTATATGGCCTGACTAGTAAAGCTAATTAGGCTAATTGGGCAATTAAGCAATTAACTAATCTCAGTCCCACTTACTTGGAGCATCACTATACGATCCCTTCAATTGGTTGTATGGTTACTAGCCAAAGTGCAATTGGCCCCGTTTGAAATTCGCGCACTGTGACGTCACGACCGTTTCCACCAACTGAAAAGCGTGACATTTTCTGTCGACAACTGCTGCTTACAACGATGAGACATTAAAGACTTCCGCCTTAATATTCAGTTTGTGAACATTACTGCACACTTTATTGCTTTATTAATGTGCAGCTAGCTTGATATGCCAAGGAATGCTTAGTGAGAAGAGGTATATTACTTCCTAAACTCGGAGACAACTTTCTGTGCCTATGAAGTCAAAGCTACAGAGCCGACACGCACCACAATATGGTCCCTCCAGAAATTTCACGGATCATGCTCTGCAATATTATACGATTCTGAAATACGCATTTTTGTTTCATCAAGATTATCCTAAAATAGCATCCAGGACAGAGTTAATATAGAGCATTTTAACGTTAGTACAATATGCTGTGCACCTACATATTACTGCGCTGCCTATCGAGAATCCCACGAAACGTATATGGGCCGTCGCTGCTCGGTCTCCGTGCCAGCTTCTGTGCACGTTCGCTATGTGCTTGTTTTTAAAAACAGATATGATATGCGGGCTACCAATTAGTCAGGAATTTCCGTACACATAGGCCATCGGTAAAGTAAAGGGGCACATTTCTGCGTAGTTGGTGGGTCGAAACTAGCAATTCAATGTAAAGGCAGGACTGAAACTGAAACCATCACAGCCGCCGCGGTGGCTCAGTGGTTGTGGCACTTGGCTGCTGGCTCGAAAGACGCGGGTTGGATCCCGGCCGCGGCAGTCGAATTTCGATGGAGGTGAAATTCTAGATTCCCGTGTACTGTGCGATGTCACTGCACGTTAAACAACCCCAGGTGGTCGAAATTTCCGGAGCCCTTCACTACGGCGTCCCTGATAGTCTGGGTTGCTTTGTGGTGTTAAACAGCATAAAACCAAACCAAAACATCACAAAGCATGATATGCATGAAATACATGATGTAGATAACTCTGTGAGGAAAGCGCACCCGCAAGTAGCCATGACTGCGTAGCCACAGAAAGCTGTGTCCGAGTATATAGATATAAACTAACTTCTTTTTTAAAAAATAGTCTTGAAGTCTAGTGTTTGACGGAAACCCGTCTGGTCGGGATGGTACATGACGAAATTAGAAGGCGCCGACCAAAAGAAAGGATGAGATGACGTTTCGGCTCCCCCACGGGAGCCTTGTTCACAATGAGCTTATTGTGAACAAGGCTCCCGTGGGGGAGCCGAAACGTCATCTTATCCTTTCTTTTGGTCGGCGCCTTCTAATTTCGTCATAAAAATAGTCAGTGCATAAATTTCATTTAGTATGTGTGGTAGGGCATGTTACAAGATCCAATAAGTGTTTCGTACAAATATATTTTATTCTTTGCTGTGAAACATGTTTTTCAGTTTCACAGGCAGTTCTCATTTCTAATGCTCTGAATGCGTGCATCTATATAATGAAGTTTCTATGTTTTTTTGGCAATACTATTCATTCTTGCTATCTACAACTTTTTATTTATTGGCACTGTGGTCCTTCCTAAAAGATCTTAGTGTTTGATGAAACTGATGGAAGTATCTCTCGACAAGCATTTCAAAAAATGTACAGTCAATAGCATAAAACTGCAGCATTTGTACAAAGGTAAATGGTGTTTGGCTATGCATAGATATCCAAAAAATACAGCTAGAGCTGTAGAATATTGCATGTTTAGAATTATTTTGCTGTTAAGTTTTGAGAGTATTGCTCAGTAACGATAGTAATATCATGAGACGGCTTTTTATTGCCCACGTGTTTTAATTGCATTGCATGCTTTGATGTCTCAAATACCTGTATTCTCTATCATTAAAAGAAGATTCTCATTCCTTTAGCCAACTTTTAAAACCAGACAATTGGGATGACACTTATTATGTGCTCTTTGCCTATTGTTTTTAGATCAACGTCTCAGAGCAATGTACCAAATGGCAGCACGAAACAGCTTAAAAGGAAGTCATATCCCGACTGAGGTAGGCATTGCAAGAAGAAGGTAGTGGTAAATCTGTGCTGCACCAACACTGCTTCTATGTAAGTCTGTCCGACAGAGAAAGCCACTGCAACCATGATATTGATGCTCGCTGTGCAGGCTACGCACAGCAGATAAACTCAGGAGTGTCCAAGAATATTTGCGAGCTGGTACAGCAAGGTGCGGCATCTGTAAAAGCGGTTGAGAGCTGTCTAAGGTTTTTTATTCGAGATGTTCTGTTTTCAAACAAGCAATGCACCCCGACGACATGCAGGTATTTTTACCGCACAAATACAGACATAAAGAACCAAATCCAGAAGGCTCTTCGTAAGGATAGATTTAGTTCAGTTGATCAACATAATATGGAAATGTACATAGAGCAGATGACAAAGAAAGCACCAGGAACAAGATGTTTTTTTCAAGCCTACCATGTCAAGTCAGTGGAAAATGATTTGGAAGAGCAAAGGGAACTACAGGCTGTACTACCCGACTGTGATACTTCGGAAAGTGTGGCACAGGAATATGAGGAGACGCTGCTACTTTGCATTCAGACTGAGTTTATGAAGGAGTTGGTGAAGAGAATAATGTGTTATGTCTTGATGCTACCTACAAAACGACCGCTTACACCCTTCCACTCTTCCTGATAGTTGTGAAGACTGCAAGTTCCTACGCTATTGTACGTGCCTTTATTGTGCAATTTGAAACAGCTCACTGCATTGAGGAGTTACGAAACATCAAGAATTGGAACCCAACTCTGAGTGCGAAGTATTGGATGGTAGGCTATAGCCAAGCTGAGATTAGTGTACTTTCTACTGCCTTCCCGAGCAGCCGGCCAGTCTTGTGTGACTTTCACAGGGAGCAATCTTGGCACAGGTGGCTTTCAAAAAAAAAAAAAGAAAATGAAGTGCAAGATATTGACGTTGTTAAGAAAATGCTGAGGGAAGTAGCAGTCAGCGCGAATGGAGATGACGTAACAAAAGCAATTGACACCTTGAAGGAGTCGCCACAATGAAAGAAAAATGAGAAGTTGCAAGCCTATGTACGCACTAATTCGCTTTCAATAAAATAAATGTGGGGGAAGGCATAGAGGTCCGACCTCCCTTTGGAGACAAGCAACGGAACAAAATCAAAAGACAAGGAGCTCCACACCTACTTAGCTGGAAATAGCGGTCGCCATAGCCTGCAAGGTGTTTTGATAGTCATGATCGAATTTTTTTTTTCCAGAAAAAGAGGTACAATTCCTGCCGGCAAATTTTAGTGTTTCACCTTCTTATCGCCTGCATCATCAGAATGTGCCTTAGTTCCTTCATGTGAGTTCCCCTGTTGTAGCAAAGCACATTATAGAACGGCTCGCACGAGCACCTGATTAAAGATCCGAGGATGTGAAAGTTGGCAGTGAAGAAGGAACTTTTGTCATTCGTTGTGTCAATCAGAGTAGGGGCTTTCATGAAGTTCACTTCAGTACCCCAAGCTGTACATGCTTCGACTTCATAAAGTCGAAATTGACATGTAAACACTTTGCTGCTGTTTTTCTGCTTGTTGAAGGGTGGGACTTGTCATGTCGGCCTGAGGGATACAGGGAAGGGCCGAACATGACGGCCCATGCTGCCATAGGATGCACACTTGTTGACACAGAAGACATTGAAGCGCCAACTGATGTAGCCACTGAACAGCTTCAGTGTAGTTTGCAGAAGACATCTGAACAACGTAGGCGCTATTTCAAATCGAAGATAAGGGCTTAAACCGAGCGCGTATAGTCTTCATTGCACTACATTCATGATGGCACAGTGTTGCAGCAAGTATTTGGCACATTACAAGAGGTAAGAATCCTCGCTGAAGAAAATGCGAGCACAAGCAATGGAATTGCTGTCACAGGCTCACCAACAAAAGGGTGCTCTGGGGCTAAAGGAAAAAAAAGAAAAGGATCTTCAGCACCACCAACAAATGGAGTTGAACTGAAGAAACTGCGATTGCACAAGGACCATCCACCCCAGAAGGAGCACTGGTCCTCGCTGGGAAGGGTGCACAGAAAGGCAGAAATTATGAGGGAAAGTTACAAGTCACCTTTGTTGTGAATTGTAAGCCTACGGGAAACGTTTGACGCTCTTGAGCAAAATGCCGAAATAAATAAACCCATATTTTGAATATGCACCCTTCACAGTTCCTACATGCCAATGTTTTTACAATTTGCTAAACCTTCTGTCAAATATTCTCAGCTCCATTTAAGTTTATGTGATATCTTTTCTTGGTTCGGCCTGTCAGAATTTGTAGAATATGTACTGGCAGGCAGAAAGTCTTTTGGTATATGCACGTTCTCATTCTCTTTCGTGCTCCATTTACTACGTTCACCCGCACCTAGCTGTCACACCATGCATTGCTTGATCCCATGATTTTGTTTTTCTTCACCTTTCCGCAATGTTATTTGCTGTAAACAAGTGTGCAATATTCTTTGTTGGTGCGTACTGCTAAAGTCTGTGCAAGATTACGTACTAGCGGTCTGCATAGTCCTCTAAAGAATATGGAGGCACAACTTTTAGTTTGTAATAGAGAAATAATTACACCTAAGCTCAGCCATACGGCTACGAAGGAAAGCTATACAGCTTTCTTAGAAACTTTGTACTTGAAGGATAAAAAGTAAGGAGTAATTACTCCCTCTTACAAATCTACTCCACCTTGGGCGTTCTCTCTAAATATTCGATCGGCTTTTTGTTTTCTTCCTTTCCGTTCACTCCATTAACAGTGTTGCTTGAAGTCAATTGCTGTTGCGCGTTGCAATTCACTGGAGCTGACAGGCGTACCAGTATTTAATTCTCTTTTTTTTTCTTGTAATTATGTGTTATAAGTTGCTGTAATGGTTGTGTCATGTATTCATTTATTTCTGCACTACCAGTGCATATTTTAACCTACGTGCATTACATATTGCTTTCAGATTTCAATACTGACGGTGATTGAACAATTATTGACATTCATATGCAACACTGAAAAGTATTGTGTAAACTTTGCCTTGATACAGCTTTCTGTCTTTCTGAGCTTGCCGATTGCTGACACCATGTCCTCGAATATGAGATCTTCCGTGTGCAGTGATGCGTTAGCAAGAAATAAATCTAGAGATATACTCTGAATTCTTATAGACAATGGTCAGCAGCCTGCCCTCATTCTATTGCACACCCGATACCACTGCAAAGAAATAAAGTGCAAAACAGCCGAAGTGCCAGTAGATTTGGTAAGGAAACAGGCCCATTTGCCTTAGGTCTGCCAGTGTTCATAAAGTGATCAGCGCGGATGCTTGTGCTGTCTTAATTTTTTCTTTTGTTCGAATTGTTTTGCGTGCTCACGCAGAACGCGTCATGGGAGAATTGGAGCCGTACCCGCGCTATACATGTGCGCCTGAGGGCGCTACATTCAGGAGATGCAGCCGGTCTCGTCTCCCCTTCATTCTAGAACACTACACCTCCACAGCCGGACTCAAGCGCTCAAGCGGCGCCGCCCCGCGCGAATAGCTGCCGCCGTCGGGTCCGGCAATGCTCTCCTGCACTTCGCGTTGCGCCAGCAGGAGAGATGGGAACGAGAGAGAGCAAGAACAGCGCGCCTCTCCGTTGGTAGGCAACGGCCAGGCATACGCAGAGCAGACCGATGTGGCACGTACCGCAGATAACCTCTCCTGCTAACACCGCTCTCTAGACCGTTTACAGCGCGCAGTTCTTCCTTTTGAGACCAGATGGCGCCACAGGTGCGCTGGGAACACGGCGCCATTACGGGCCTCATAAGTCGCCGGCGTGTACGCCTCGACGCAGCCCTCGAAATGTCGCGGGTGGCTGCCGATATGTTCTTCCTACAAAGATTTGAGAAGACAGAGAAAATGCGTGCTGTTTTGTTGACTGTAAGAATTGCGACGGAGAGTTAAAGGTGTGGGATGCGATCGTTAACGAGCTTCACGGAATCTAACTGCACAAGGACGCAATACAGCTGTTCGCGCCCGTTCGCCAGCGCGAGATAGCCGATATAGCAAGAAAGGTTTCGATCTTCGAAAATCTGCGAGGGTAAGTGCACAACATAGCCGCACGACCAAACATTTAGGCCACCGAAACCATCACTTTGTGCTTTCATTTGCTGTGCAGTGTGCTGAGACCCCACTGCTCGTAAGTTCAAGTGTGCGGCCATTCATAAAAGAAGCGCCCGAGGCCGAATTAGGAAAGAGAAAAAAAATTAGGCAGTGGCTTAGCTCTGGTTAAGCCTGGATATGCAATCGAAAAGCTTCAGCTATGCTTGGTTAGAGGTCATGGCTGTCGCAGTTCGCGCACAATGCACTGACAGCACCACGATAACGGTGGAGGCGTTTGGCCGACCACACACTGCCTGTACGGAGGCGGAGGAGGAGACGGGAATCGGCCCGGTTAAAACTGCCCGCAGGAATGCGGAGAGGAAGGTTTCCGGCCGCGACGCGTTCAACACGCGGCTGCAAGGAAAGGTCAAACGGTGGGCGAGGAGGCGAAGTGCGCAGCTGTAGCGACAGCGAGGAGGCGACGCACATTCGCAGTACCGCGCGGCTGCGCCGAAAGTCAGGCGACGGAGTAGGCGACGGCTGCGGGAGCGGCGAGAAGCGACCACCTGCGCGGCGCGTGATGTCACTCGGTTTCGCGCATGCGCATAATTCACCAGTTCGGCTCTCGCTAAGCTCAGCTCTGACCCGCGTAGTAAAGCTTTTCGCTTCAAAAAGACGACCTACGTTCCTACGTACCGCTACTGCATATTGAGCCGTGCATAGCCGTGCGAGCGGACAACGCTTACCCTCAGTGCATGTATTACACGCTGTATTGGTGCTGTTGTTTAACTTCGCTCCAAGTAGCGCGGTTTTCGTGGACCACAATCGGAATAAAGAATTTGCGTTACGGTTGCTGTGAGACCTCGAGTATTTTCATGTCGCATGTCGAGCATGGAGCATACTAAAATTTTAGATCTGAGGCTGACATAATTGTGAGCTTTGCCTGGTATGAACGCGTTGCCATGCGCAAATTATAACAATTATTACGCGGAATTCTTGGAAACGGTTGCATGCCAGCTTGTGAAGGCTGCTTGATGCATGGTACTGCTTATATGATTAGGTAACATTCGCGTGTCTATATATTTTTGTCGCCTTTCTGCGTTTAGCAAACCAGTATAAAATATTTTAGGTTTCCTAAGCACGCTTAAGAGGTTGTAAAAAAATGCGTACGATTTGCTTGTGAGCGTTTTAGACTGGTCTTTGCATGCTTGTACACAATACGAAAACGAGCTGTGCTGCCTCAGGGGCAATAAACCTTGCAGGTTTAGATAATAACTATAAAACACATTAGGCAAATCCTTCAGCAGATGTAAATACATGCATTCAGGCAATCCACCCTTTGCCTCGAACAGGCGGAGAGCTCAGCGGCTCTCCGTCACATGAAGCCCAATCAATCACGTTTTCACGCCTAAAGCGATCAAATGGGGATTCTCACAAGTCTTTCGAACCTTTGGAACAACCATAGTGTCGTCTTCCCACTCCTTTACAACCGTATCACTAAAACATTGCCTGTCGGAACCGAACGATCAGGCACAGCAGCCCACACGACGAGGCGAACGCCGAGCGGTCAGGAGGTGTGTACTGGTGAAGTGATCAAGTATTCAAAGAAGGCAGCACCCATGACGCGGCGCTATAAAGCGTCTATACTAGCGCTCTGTACTATCTTCTCCTTCTTCCTGTTTTGTGTTCGCGCCGCTGATAATTACGGAGCGTAATGTGAGAGTCACGCTTTCCTGCAATAACGACACGAAGACAGTCAGGTTAGCATTTTTGTGTAATCTTAGAAAATGGAGCATTTAAAAAATATAGAGAATTTGCGTGTGTGCATTGGCGTCAATCCCAAGTGAAGTAAGAAAACAAAAAGCGTGCAGTTTTCATCATCGTTGCCACCAGCTCATTTAAGTTCACAGTCGGACAACGAATTCCTTACAGACATCCAAGTAATCTTGTGTTGCGTCAGCCTTAAACTTTGATTGCGAAGCTTGGAGTCCTGACGCTACATGTGGACTCGATGAATGAGGTGGTTGACCGCTCAGGAATAATAAATACGACTTGATTTTCTCTTTCGTGCGCTAACACCACACAGCGTATAGGCGTTACTGATTTCGTCTCTGTTGAAATCTTTGAGATTTGCCTCCAAGAGGCCAGTACACAGAGTCACCTTGTTGGGTAGCTGTCACCACTTCATGCACTTTAGCGTGCGTTCCCAGACAACTTTAAGGCCTGTGCAGGTAGCGGTCTCGGGCACAGAGAGGGCGCCCTCGACTCAGCGTAACAAGCTCAGAGGAGACAAGGGGTGTGGTCGTTTGGTGCCCACCTTTCGTCGCTCGCCAGCCAGATAATGGGTCTGAGCCAAGGGTCACAAACAAGACAGACCTTATACGGCGTACAATCAGACTACACAGAGGATTTCACAATCACTCGCAAAAGCACATACAAAGTGAATCACAAAACAATGCAACTCGTCCATGGTTACAGTCGAGAGAGATGACAATACAAATGAATTATTGTACCTAAAGTGCTTTCAGACAAGAGAGAGGCAAACAAATGAAACAATGTGTCCACCGGGCACTGCGACAGTCCGACGACCAGAGGTTTACGACGATGCCGCCCCGCAGACTACCGCACGCTGCCTGGTTGAACCGCGGCTGGGCGAGTGGCATTCTCCCGTGAGTCGAGCGCGCGCGCGCGCTTAGATGAAGCTTAAACGGCGGCTCGGGCTCGTCGGGAGCGGTCAACACCCTTCTTATATAGGCTTGCTCCACGCCTGTCTGTTCTTCGCGCCAAGGCAGAAGCGCACATACACACAGTATCGGATGTGGAATCTCTTCCTTCTCGCGGCGGGCGCGTCACCCCATTGGACAGATGCAGTCAATGGCTTCGAGATGCTTCCAGACCTTTCTGGTCTGGCGCCACCACCGAAACGTGACTAAAGGAGGGGAGGGGGCATCTCTTAGGAACAAAAGGCTACACCCTCTCCACAAATATCGAATAGAAAAAAACTCCGACACTCTAGAACGGTCAACGTCATCGCAGACAATCCCGTTGCGATAACTCATGTGAACCAATTCCAGAATGAATCGTAGAAGTAAGGTGGCACAAAAGTCTCTGACGTCACTCCTCGAAGCTAGGGAAGTGGGGTTCGATGATATCTGAGAGGCAGAAGAAAAACGAACAGATAAGGTAGGCGTCCATCCCGTTTCCGGCCCGGCAGGTACAAGCACGGGGGCACAAAAGTCTCCGACATCACACCTCGAAGCTAGGGAAGCGGGATTCTAATATATATGAACGGCAGAAGAGAATTGTAGCAGATAAGGCGGGCGTCCTTTCACCTCCATCGCTGCGGCTCAGGTGAACCGTTTGTAGCCCGACAGATAAAAACACGCAGGCACAAAAGTCTAGGGCGTCACACCTCGAAGCTAAGGAAACGGGGTTCGATGCTATCTGGAAACCAGAAGAGAAAACCCGCAGATAAGGTGAGCGTCCTATCATCACCGCCCCTGCCACTCGTGTGAAGCGTTTGCAGCGCGGCAGGTAGAAGAACGGTGACACAATAGTCTCTGGCGTCACACCTCGAAGCGAGGAAAGCGAGGTTCGATGATATCTGGAAGGCAGAAGAGAAAAATGAACAGATAAGGTGGGCGTCCTTTCCCCTCCATCGCTGCGGATCGTGTGAACCGTTTCCAGCCCGACAGGTAAAAGCACGGTGGCACAAATGTCTCTGACGTCACACTTCGAAGCGAGGAAAGCGGGGTTCGATGATATCTGGAAGGCAGAAGAGAAAAATTAACAGATAAGGTGGGCGTCCATTCCCCTCCATCGCGGCGGATCGTGTAAACCGCTTCCAGCCCGACAGGTACAAGCACGGTGGCAAAAAAGTCTCTGACATCAAACCCCGAAGCTAGGGAAGCGGGGCTCTAATGTATATGGAAGGCAAAAGACAATTATATCAGATAAGGTTGGCGTCCTTTCACCTCCATCGCTGCCACTCATGTGAACCTTTTGCAGCAGGAATGATAGAAGCGCGCAGGCACAAAAGTCTCTGACGTCATGCCTCGAAGCTAGGGAAGCGAGGTTCGATGATATCTGGAAGGCAGAAGAGAAAAAGAGCAGATAATATGGGCGTCCTTTCACCCCCATCGCTGCCACCCGTGTGAATAATTTCCAGCTCGACTTGTAGAACCACGGTGGCACAAAAGTCTCTGACGTCACGCGTCGAATCTAAGGAAGCGGCCTTCGATGGTATCTGGAAGGCAGAAGAGAAAAAGAGCAGATAAGATGGGCGTCCTTTCACCACCGTGGCTGCCACTCGTGTGAATCGTTTCCAGCTCGACTTGTAGAAGCACGGTGGCACAAAAGTCTCTGACGTCACACCTCGAAGCCCGGGAAGCGGGGTTCGATGATATCTGGAAGGCAGAAGAGAAAGAGAGCAGATAAGGTTGGCGTCCTTTCACCACCGTCGCTGCCACTCGTGTGAATCGTTTCCAGCTCGACTTGTAGAAGCACGGTGGCACAAAAGTCTCTGACGTCACACCTCGAAACCAGGGAAGCGGGGTTCGATGATATCTGGAATGCAGAAGAGAAAGAGAGCAGATCAGGTTGGCGTCCTTTCACCACCACCGCTGCCACTCGTGTGAATCGTTTCCAGCTCGACTTGTAGAATCACGATGGCACAAAAGTCTCTGACGTGGCACCTCGAAACCAGGGAAGTGGGGTTCGATGATATCTGGAAGGCAGAAGAGAAAGAGACCAGATAAGGTTGGCGTCCTTTCATCGCCGTCGCTGCCACTCATGTGAATCGTTTCCAGCTCTACTTGTAGAAGCACGGTAGCATAAAAGTCTCTGACGTCACACCTCGAAACCAGGGAAGCGGGGTTCGATGATATCTGGAAGCCAGAAGAGAAAGAGAGCAGATAAGGTTGGCATCCTTTCACCACCGTCGCTGCCACTCGTGTGAATCGTTTCCAGCTCGACTTGTAGAAGCACGGTGGCACAAAAGTCTCTGACGTCACACTTCGATGCTAGGTAAGCGGGGTTCGATGATATCTGGAAGGCAGAGGAGAAAAAGAGCTGATAAGGTGGGCGTCCTTTAACCGCCGCCGCTGCTACTCGTGTTTATCGTTTCCAGGTCGACTTGTAGACGCACGGTGGTACAAAAAAACAGGGACGCACTTTGTTGACCTAAACTGTGATGAGGCGAAAGCCTTAAGTGCGATGTTGCTGCTCGTATCACTGATGTGCGGTTAGGATGTTACGCTTTGCCTCAAAGACCGGAACGCGACAACGTCTTTCAACGCTGCCACAGAGTCCATGCATAGAACGCCATCGCCCGTTCGGTTCTATGCCTTGCTCGTCGGTAAATTGGTTTTTGAGGAAAGGAAAAGTATCTGTCTCTCATATCTCGGTGGACACCTAAACCTCGGCGTAACGGGAAGGGAGGCAGATTGGAGTGAACAATGACACCGTATTCACTAGACGCGCCTTTGTTCATTCCAAACCATCGGGATGAAGCGGTGTCTGGACCACCTCCTGGTTGTCGCTTTCTGCTACCGTCACTGCCGGCTGACGAAGGTATGCGTTTGTGTGTTTTATTGCACGGTGATACCTCGAAGCGTCGGTATCGAATAGAGGACTTTCGTCAACCATTAGAAGATGCCGGCGTCCTTCAGGATGTGAGCGGCATTGGCGCTTACCAGATGAGCCATCTCTGGCTCGTGAGGTTCCGCACCCAGGCGGCGAAGGACACTGTACTTGCGGCCGGGGGCCTGACTGTGAAAGGCGGTTACTGTGCCATTATTGACCCCTCTCGAAAGGAGATCAAAGTGAAGATTCACTGGGTGCCATTTCGCATACCCATTGAGACCCTTCGGAAGGCCCTGAGCGATTTTGGGGAAGTGATGGAAATTCGGCATGAGGAATGGAGTGTTCCAGGATTTGAATCGACGGAGTCGACAACACGTGTCGATCGAATGGTGCTTAAGGAGGGAGTCACTGCGGAGGAGCTACCACATCTTTTCAAATTCTACGGGGGCTCCGTCCTTGTGGTTGTGCCCGGTAGGGGGCGCCTGTTTGTCTCCGGTGTCGCAGACGCGGGCATATCCGCCGCGACTGCCAGACGCCTCGCTGCACTTAGTGTCGAGCCTTTGGTCACGTCCGTGATGACTGCATACGTACGTACGCCGATGTGATAGGGGCGGCCTCAGAGGACTGTGACGATAACGAGGATATCATGGACATCGAGGAAGCTGAAACGACGGCCCCTGATGACCGTCGAAAGAAGAGTGCGTCTGGGGAACAGGGAAGCGTCTTCGACGGAAACATGGAAACTTCAAGCAAGACTCCGAACGAGCAACGAGCTTTGAGCAACGCGACTGGAACGCCGCCGATGAGTGACCAGGCGCCTGCCATGAACGCCGAAGCCGAGCCAGTCGAGGGCGAAAGGGCACCACAAGACGACATCTTCGGTCCGGCTAAGCTTGCCAAGACGGTGTTGCCATCCCCTTCACAACCTTCCACCGAGGTCAGGTTGCAACGCCCTGATCGCCAGTGGCTCAGAGCCACCGGGGCCAAGGGGAAGTATGTGCCTGAGTGTCGTTCTCCGCCCGCGTCTCCCGTGCGCAGCGCAAGGAGCGCTGATTAATCGCCCCTTCTCGGAGGGCAAGGCGTACGCCTGGTAAGGGACCTGTACCTTTTTGTGCTCAGGATTTTCAGCATGGCTTGTCTTCTGTCAAATTTAAAATGCGGCACGTTAAACGTGCGCGGACTAGCAGCTAGGCGTAAACAATGTCAGCTAAGGCGTCTGCTCTCTGAGAAAGACCTGGACATTCTTGCAGTACAAGAAACAAAGGTAGAGAGTGCGAGCACGACAGACGCTATGGTTGCGCAGTTCAAGCCGCGATATAATGTGCGCGCTAGTCATGCAGTGGGGACATCAGCGGGCTGTGTTCTGTTAATTAAGAACAGTCTTGGAATCGAGGAACAAGCAGTGGCGTGTTGCACGAGGGGAAGGTTTGTGCTCTGTGATCTGTTGTACGTGGAGGAATATTTGAGAGTTATCTTTGTGTATTCTCCTACAAAACCCCGTGAACGTCTCTTGTTTTTCCAGGAACTATGTGCGTACCTCGAATGCAATAGACTTGTCATTCTTTTGGGGGATTTCAATTGTTTTCAGTGCAGATGACCGATCAGGCTCAACAGTCACCGAAAGCGAAAGTGCTGTTTTCTTGAAAGAAAACATTGAAAAGTATTCACTTCAAGACGTAGCCCAGTTTGCAAAGGGCGGAATGAGGCGTCATTATACACATTTTCAAGGGCGTAGTCATGCTAGGCTAGATAGAGCTTACGTTTCCCTTGAGCTGGCGGCAATTTGCGATAACTACATCGTCGAACAGGTTACGTTTAGCGATCACTGTTGTGTCATATTGAGATGGGAAGGAACGTGACACTTCAAGCGAAATTCAGCTGGGACTTGTGGAAGCTCAATGCAAAATTACTAAAGGACGATACGTTTCTTTTTGAGAAACAAAGAACGTGTTAGAAGAAGATCGGTTGAATTATGGGAAAAGTTGGGCAGAAAAGTAGGAGGAATTCAAAGTTGATGTCAAAATGAGGGCTATTGAAAGGTCCGTAGAAATCAAGGACGCTGAAAAATCGGAACAGAAGAACCTGAAACAGATGTTGAAAGAATTATTTATAGAGGAAAATAGAGCTCCGGGACTATACACTGACCTTATTAGCGAAGTTAAAGCAAAGCTTGAGGTTATCGATGTGACATTGTTTCAGGGAGCTGCAATTCGTGCACGAACAGATCGCTTGCTGGCAGATGATATGCCCAGTAGGGGGAATTTGACGACAGAAAAAAGATGCGATAGAATAAAAGATATCGTAGAAATTGAAAACAAAGGCACTCTAACAGACAATCCCAAGGCAATAAGGGAGGCTTTCAGTGAGCATTACCGTGATTTGTTCGCTTCCTAATCGGCGGATGTACAGGCCTTTCAGGATGAATTTTTAAGTCTATTACCCCGACTGACCAGTGAATACACTGACATCCTGTGTGCCGACTTATCAACAGCGGAATTGGAATACGCTATTGATGAGCTTCACTGGGGGAAATCGCCAGGTCCTGACGGGATAACAGCAGAATTTTATAAGGCGTTTAAACGTGAAACTGCTCTCATTTTACAACGCGTTTATGAAGAATCATTTAGAATTGGTATTTTGCCACCGTCGTTTTCCTGTGCACATACACTACTTATACCGAAAACTGACAATCCTGCTCAGCTTAAGCAAGTTACTGGTTATCGGCCGACAACGCTTACTAATGTTGATTATAAAATTTTTATGAAAGTATTAGCCAAACGTTTACAATCAGTTATGGGCATCTTCGTTGGCCCCCACCAGACGTGTGGAATTCATGGGCGGGCCATCTTCACGAATGTTCATGTCACTAGGAGTATACTGCAATACTGTGATGCTGACTTTAGGTGAGTCGCAATGTTGCAAGTTGATTTAGAGAAGCCCTTTGACCGTGTATGTCTCGACATTCTTTTTAAAATCCTCGAACATGTCTGTGTTGGAGAAGTTATTTTAAAAGGGGTTAAAATGGCCTTAGTAACTGTACCACGAATCTGGTTGTTAACCGAGAGCTCACAGACAGAATTGCCGTTAGAGCATCCGTGCGGCAAGGCTGCTCAATGTCACCGCTACTTTTCGCTCTGTACCTGGAGACACTTTTCCGAAATGTAATAAATAACAGCTGTATTCGTGGTTTCGAACTGGAAGCAAGTGAAATTAAAGTATTGACTTATGCCGATGATGTGGCAGTTTTCTGTAGTGACCACAGCAGCATAGAACATGCGATGTCGGTTGTTCGTAGGTTTTGTGATGTAACCAATAGCGTTGTTAACCTGGACACGTGTGCGGGCCTTTGGCATGGGAATTGGGCATCAGTGCCTTTGTTTCATGGAAGTGTAAAATGGTCACATGTTCCTTCCGAATACTTAGGTGTACCTCTTGACAAGTATCGAGATAACGATGACTTTTGGAAGGAGAAAATTCAAGAACTCTCCACGCGTGCACAGAAATGGTCGGGAAAAGAACTGTCTGCATTCACGCGCGCAAACATATGCAATGTATATCTGGTTTCAAAAGTGTGCTATTTGTTGCAGGTCCTTTCATGCTCTCAACTTAACATTCAAAAGTTTCATCGTCTCTTCGCAGTTTTTGTTTGGCAGTCCTCATGGGAGAGAACTAAACGTGATAATTTATTTCTGCGTTTGAGAAAAGGGGGTCTTTCCTTGCCACACCAGTACCTGAGGCAGGTGGTGTCAAGGTTTCTGTTTCTTCGAGACCAACGCGACCCTTTCCTGCGGACGTTTATTCAAGTGAGGCTTTCTTCGGCTTTGCCAAACTATGTTATTTCCAGTGTGGACGGGATGAGATACAGTGCAAGTAGGTTTTTGAAAGAAGTGGTCTTTGCTTTCTGGTTTCTTAGTGCGCGCTTCAGTTTGGAATATCTTTCTAATGTCACGCGCAAGAAATAATTAAAAAATTTGCTTGACTCTGTCTTCCCGGAGCCAATCTATCGATCTCTGTACAGTGGAGGCCAAGCAGGAAATGTTTTAAAAAGAGTACGAAAAATGGTGGTGCCAGCGGGTGTGAAGGCGTTTTTCTTGAAGTTACACACTGGGACGTTGCCGGTTAAAACACGATGGAGGAGAGGGGATCGTTTCTACCATGGGGGGCTGACTGCTTGTTGTGTCACAAACCAGAGTCAATAGAACACGTCTTTATTGATTGCTGGGATGCGCTGCTCTTTTGGGACGTGCTCCAGCGTACGATAAAGACTTACCCTTGACGCCTTATGGGATACGATTCCTGGACGTTGAGCCGGATCTTTATAAATATGATGTAATTTTCCTGCTTGGCCTGCACAGTATTTGGCGAAGCAGGATGGCTGTACGGCACTGTGATGAAGATGAGCGTTCTGTCCGCGATTACTTCAAAGAAACCATATTTAAGCTACGTGAAGTGTACAAGGAGCTATGTTTTGGAGATGAAGTTATCGAGTTGATGGGAGAGTTGTGCTCCCTGAAACAGTTTTGATTTTCTCACACGAGTGAAACACATGTCCGCTCTTGTTGTTTGAGAGTGCAGCGCAGAACATCTGTTTATGATCTGTTGTAATCTGTCAAAACAGGCAATAAAGACAAAAAAAGCTGGCATGGCGGAGTGGTAGCGTGCTCGTCTCGTACTCCGGAGACCGGGGTTCGATTCCCGAGCCCTTTCAATTGTCTACTCGGTTTTATTTATCTATCTGCTCATACTAGAAAGGTTAATTAGGCTAAGTGGTTAATTAAGCAATCATCTAAACTCAGTCCCACTTACTTGGAGCATCACTATACGATCAAGTGGTTGAACTGGTTACTAGCCAAAGTACAGTTGGCCCCGTTTGAAATTCGCGCACTGCAACGTCACGTCCGTTTCGACCAACTGAAAAGCGTGACATTTCTGTCTACAACTGCTGCTTACAACGATGAGGCATTAAAGGCTTCTGCCTTAAAAGTATCTGACGTCACACCTCGAAGCCAGGGAAGCGGGGTTCGATGATATCTGGAAGACAGAAGAGAAAGATGGCAGATAAGTTTGGCTTCTTTTCACCACCGCCACTACCATTCGTGTGAATCGTTTCCAGCTCGCCTTGTAGGAGCACAGTGGCACAAAAGTCTCTGACGTCACACCTCTATGATAGGGAAGCGGGGTTCGATGATATCTGGAAGGCAGAAGAGAAAAAAAGCAGATAAGGTGGGCGTCCTTTCACCACCGTTGCTGCCACTCGTGTGAATCCTTTCGAGCTCGACTTGTAGTTGCACGGGGGCACAAAAGTCTCTGACATCACACCTCGAAGCTAGGGAAGCGGGGTTCGATGGTATCTGGAAGGCAGTAGAGAAAAAGAGCAGATAAGGTGGGCGTCCTTTAACCACCGTTGCTGCCACACGTGTGAATCGTTTCGAGCTCGACTTGTAGTTGCACAGGGGCACAAAAGTCTCTGACGTCACACCTCGAAGCCAGGGAAGCGGGGTTCGATGATATCTGGAAGACAGAAGAGAAAGATGGCAGATAAGGTTGGCTTCTTTTCACCACCGCCACTACCATTCGTCTGAATCGTTTCCAGCTCACCTTGTAGGAGCACAGTGGCACAAAAGTCTCTGACGTCACACCTCGATGATACGGAAGCGGAGTTCGATGGTATCTGGAAGGCAGTAGAGAAAAAGAGCAGATAAGGTGGGCGTCCTTTAACTACCGTTACTGCCACACGTGTGAATCGTTTCGAGCTCGACTTGTAGTTGCACAGGGGCACAAAAGTCTCTGACGTCACACCTCGAAGCTAGGGAAGCGGGGTTCAATGATATCTGGAAGGCAGAAGAGAAAAAGAGCAGATAAGGTGGGCGTCCTTTCACCACCGTCGCTGCCACTCATGTGAATCGTTTCCAGCTCGACTTGTAGAAGCACGGTGGCACAAAAGTCTCTGACGTCACACCTCGAAGCCAGGGAAACGGGGTTCGATGATATCTGGAAGGCGGAAGAGAAAGAGAGCAGACAAGGTTGGCGTCCTTTCACCACCTTCGCTGCCACTCGTGTGAATCGTTTCCAGCTCGACTGTAGAAGCACAGTGGCACAAAAGTTTGTGACGTCACACGTCGAAGCCAGGGAAACGGGGTTCGATGATATCTGGAAGGCAGAAGAGAAAGAGAGCACACAAGGTTGGCGTCCTTTCACCACCATCGCTGCCACCCTTGTGAATCATTTCCAGCTCGACTTGTAGAAGTACGGTGGCACAAAAGTCTCTGACGTCACGCGTCGAAGCCAGGGAAACGGGGTTCGATGATATCTGGAAGGCAGAAGAGAAAGAGAGCAGATAAGGCTGCCGTCCTTTCACCACCTTCGCTGCCACCCTTGTGAATCATTTTCAGCTCGACTTGTAGAAGCACGGTAGCACAAAAGTCTCTGACGTCACACCTCGAAACCAGGGAAGCAGGGTTCGATGAAATCTGGAAGGCAGAATAGAAAGAGAGCAGATAAGGTTGGCGTCCTTCCACCACCGTCGCTGCCACTCGTGTGAATCGTATCCCGCTCGACTTGTAGAAGCACGGTGGCACAAAAGTCTCTGACGTCACACCTCGAAGCCAGGGAAATGGGGTTTGATGATATCTGGAAGGCAGAAGAGAAAGAGAGCAGACAAGGTTGGCGTCCTTTCACCACCGCCGCTGCCACTCGTGTGAATCGTTTCCAGCTCCACTTGCAGAAGCACGGTGGCACAAAAGTCTCTGACGTCACACTTCGATGCTAGGTAAGCGGAGTTCGATGATATCTGGAAGGCAGAGGAGAAAAAGAGCTGATAAGGTGGGCGTCCTTTCACCGCCGCCGCTGCTACTGGTGTTTATCGGTTCCAGCTCGACTTGTAGAAGCTCGGTGGCACAAAAATTCAGGGAGGCACTTTATTGACCTAAACTGCGATGAGGCGAAAGCCTTAAGCGCGATGTTGCTGCTCGTGTCACTGATGTGTGGTTAGGATGTTAAGCTTTGCCTCCAAGAGCGGAACGCGACAGCGTCTTTCAACGCTGCCACGGAGTCCATGCATAGAACGCCATCGTCCGTTCGGTTCTATGCCTTGCTCATCGGTAAATTGATTTTTGAGGAAAGGAAATGTATCTGTCTCTCATATCTCGGTGGACACCTAACCCTCGCCGTAACAGGAAGGGAGGAAGATTGGATTGAACGATGACACCGTATCCACTAGAGGCGCCTTTTTTCATTCCAAACCATCGGGATCAAACGGTGTCTGGACCACCTCCTGGTCATCGCTTTCTGCTACCGTCACTGCCGGCTGACGAAGGTATGCGATGTGTGTTTTGTTGCACGGTGATACCTCGAAGCGTCCGTATCGAATAGAGGACTTTCGTCAACCATTAGAAGATGCCGGCGTCCTTCAGGATGTGAGCGGCATTGGCGCTTACCAGATGAGCCATCTCTGGCTCGTGAGGTTCGGCACCCAGGCGGCGAAGGACACTGTACTTGCGGCCGGGGGCCTGACTGTGAAAGGCGGTTACTGTGCCATTATTGACCCCTCTCGAAAGGAGATCAAGGTGAAGATTCACTGGGTGCCATTTCGTATACCCATTGAGACCCTTCGGAAGGCCCTGAGCGAGTTTGTGGAAGTGATGGAAATTCGGCATGAGGAATGGAGTGTTCCAGGATTTGAATCGGCGGAGTCGACAACACGTGTCGCTCGAATGGTGCTTAAAGAGGGAGTCACTGCGGAGGAGCTACCAAATCTTTTCAAATTCTACGGGGGCTCCGTCCTTGTGGTTGTGCCCGGTAGGGGGGCGCCTGTTTGTCTCCGGTGTCGCAGACGCGGGCATATCCGCCGCGACTGCCAGACGCCTCGCTGCACTAAGTGTCGAGCCTTTGGTCACGTACGTGAGGACTGCATACGTACGTACGCCGATGTGATAGGGGCGGCCTCAGAGGACTGTGACGATAAAGAGGATATCATGGACATCGAGGAAGCTGAAACGACGGCCCCTGATGACCGTCGAAAGAAGAGTGCGTCTGGGGAACAGGGAAGCGTCTTCGACGGAAACATGGAAACTTCAAGCAAGACGTCGAACGAGCAACGAGCTTTGAGCAACGCGACTGGAACGCCGCCGATGAGTGACCAGGCGCCTGCCATGAACGCCGAAGCCGAGCCAGTCGAGGGCGAAAGGGCATCACAAGATGACATCTTCGGTCCGGCTAAGCTTGCCAAGACGGCGTTGCATCCCCTTCACAACCTTCCACCGAGGTCAGGTTGCAACGCCTTGAGCGCCAGTGGCTCAGAGCCACCGGGGCCAAGGGGAAGTATGTGCCTGAGTGTTGTTCTCCATCCGCGTCTCCCGTGCGCAGCGCAAGGAGCGCTGATTAATCGCCCCTTCTCGGAGGGTAAGGCGTACGCCTGGTAAGGGACCTGTACCTTTTTGTGCTCAGGATTTTCAGCATGGCTTGTCGTCTGTGAAATTTAAAATGCGGCACGTTAAACGTGCGCGGACTAGCAGCTAGGCGTAAACAATGTCAGCTAAGGCGTCTGCTCTATGAGAAAGACCTGGACATTCTTGCAGTACAAGAAACAAAGGTAGAGAGTGCGAGCGCGACAGACGCTATGGTGTCGCAGTTCAAGCCGCGATATAATGTGCGTGCTAGTCATGCGGTGGGGACATCAGCGGGCTGTGTTCTGTTAATTAAGAACAGTCTTGGAATCGAGGAACAAGCAGTGGTGTGTTGCACGAAGGGAAGGTTTGTGCTCTGTGATCTGTTGTACGTGGAGGAATATTTGAGAGTTATCTTTGTGTATTCTCCTACAAAACCCCGTGAACGTCTCTTGTTTTTCCAGGAACTATGTGCGTACTTCGAATGCAATAGGCTTGTCATTCTTTTGGGGGATTTCAATTTTGTTTTCAGTGCAGATGACCGATCAGGCTCAACAGTCACCGAAAGCGAAAGCGCTGCTTTCTTGAAAGAAAACATTGAAAAGTATTCACTTCAAGACGTAGCCCAGTTTGCAAAGGGCGGAATGAGGCGTCATTTTACACATTTTCAAGGGCGTAGTCATGCTAGGCTAGATAGAGCTTACGTTTCCCGGAGCTGGCGGCAATTTGCGATAAGTACATCGTCGAACCGGTTACGTTTAGCGATCACTGTTGTGTCATATTCACGATGGGAAGGAACGTGACACTTCAAGCGAAATTCAGCTGGGACTTGTGGAAGCTCAATGCAAAAATACTAAACGACGATACGTTTCTTTTAGAAACAAAGAACGTGTTAGAAGAAGATCCGTTGAATTATGAAAAAAGTTGGGCAGAAAAGTGGGAGGAATTCAAAGTTGATGTCAAAATGAGGGCTATTGAAAGGTCCGTAGAAATCGAGCACGCCGAAAAATCGGAACAGAATAACCTGAAACAGATGTTGAAAGAATTATTTATAGAGGAAAATAGAGTTCCGGGACTATACACTGAGCTTATTAGCGAAGTTAAAGCAAAGCTTGAGGTTATCGATGTGACATAGTTTCAGGGAGCTGCAATTCCTGCACGAACAGATCGCTCGCTGGCAGATGATATGCCCAGTAGGCGGAATTTGACGACAGAAAAAAGATGCGCTAGAAGAAAAGTTATCGTGGAAATTGAAAACAATGCACTCTGACAGACAATCCTAAGGCGATAAGGGAGGATTTCAGTCAGCATTACCGTGATTTGTTTGCTTCCAAATCAGCGTATGTACAGGCTGCCACGCATGTGAATCGTTTCCAGCTCTACTTGTACAGGCACGGTGGCACAAAAGTCTCAGACGTCACACCTCGAAGCTAGGGAAGCGGGGTTGGATGATATCTGGAAGGCAGAAGAGAGAAAGAGCAGATAAGGTTGGCGTCCTTTCACCACCGTCGAGGCCACTCAAGTGAATCGTTTCGAGCTCGACTTGTAGAAGTACGGTGGTAGGAAAGTCTCTGACGTCACGCCTCACAGCCAGGAAGCGGGGTTCGATAATATCTGGAAGGTAGAAGGAAAAAATTCAGGGGGGCACTTTGTTCACGTAAAGTGCGTTGAGCGAAAGCCTCAAGCGCGGTGTTGCTGCTTCTATCACTGATACGTTGTTAAGATGTTAACCTTGACATCAAGGATTGGAACGCGGCTACGTCTTGCAACGCTGCCAGGGAGTCCACAGATCGCCATTGCCCTTTCTGCTCTGTGCCTTTGTGGTCAGTAAATTGGATTTTGAGGAAAAGAAATGTATCTGTCTCCCATATCTCGGTGGGCCTCGCCGTAACCTCGCTGTAACGGAAAGGGAAAAAAATGGGAGTGAGCGAAAACACAGTATTCACTAGACGCCCCTTTTTTCATTCCAAACGATCGAGCTGGCATGGCGGAGTGGTTAGCGTGCTTGTACCCTACTCCGGGGTCTCTGGTACCATTCCCCAACTCGACCAATATTCTACTCGGTTTTATTTCTTTATCTGGTGTGACTAGGAAGGTTAATTAGGCCAATTGGTTAATTATGCAATTACTCAACTCAGTCCCACTTACCCGGAGCATCACTATACGATTGCTTTTATTGGTTGCATGGTTACTAGCCAAAGTACAATTCGCCCCATGTGAATTCGCGCACTGTGATGTCACGACCATTTGGACCAATTGAAACAAGGTCAGTGTAGCTACGACACGACAGCGGCCACCCTAAGGTCTCGCTTTAGTTGTCGGAATGTTGCTTTCGCAGCAAAAGAGCAGATAAGGTGGGCGTCCTTTCACCACCGTCGCTGCCACTCGTGTTAGCCGTTTGCAGCTCGACAGGTAAAGCACGGTGACATAAATGTATCTGACGGCACCCTCGAAGCCAGAGCAGCGGGGTTCGATAAAATCTGGGAGGCAGAAGCAAAAAAGAGCAGATAAGGTGGGCGTCCTTTCAAAATGTGTCGATGCCGCTCCAGATGCTTCATTTCCACCTGTCAGAGAAGGGAGTGCTGTCGAGAAATGAAGGAAAGGGCAACACACGCTCTGCTTCACGCTATAGCGTGCTAACCTCATGTTGGAGCTGATGTGTCCCATGCAATCTATTCAAAGACCCTAAGAGTGTTTGCTGGCATTGCATAGGAGGAAGAACAAAAGAGAATAATAAGGCATCACAATGTTGTGATAAGTGGATAGGTCGTACGTAGCTGTAGACAGTAATAAATGGACATGAAACACAAAAATATGAAGGCAGATAGGAGAAAGCATTCATTTTCATCGGAGGTCATGGTTTCTACAAAAAATACCGAAAAATGGAGGATCCAGACTACAAATGGCTAGAACGTTTGGACCGGCTTCAACTCTATCCTGAGCATTAGCAGATGCCATTATATCATGGAATTGATTTCATTGACAGAACGCCAGGAGGAGAGGGGAGTTCAAATAACATTAGTTTAAACAATGATAGGGTAGGCTATCAGCTGGTGATCAAATGCAGCAAAACTTGACGGGCACGAGCGCTATCTCATATTTCAACGGAAGAATGACGTGCCATAAATTGTGGCCAAAAGGACAGAATGCCAAAACATTCTTCGTCTTTCGAGGAAAGGCATATCTGCTCAGATCTTTTTTTTTATTTCTTTTACAATAGATGTGCGTAATTTTTTTATATAAACTAAAGGCTTCTATATTAAGAAGACAAGCGTTCAGTTACTAAGTGCGGGTTCCCAACCTTGGAGGCATACTGCCCTTTGAAGCGAAATAATAAATTGTACTTTAAACTTTTTGTCTAGGTTTGTGAAATGAAGGTTGCATCGAGGGAATTCAGGTGTTTTCAGTGTGTCACATATAGGAATTATAAGCATGAACTAGAGACGTTTGGAGAAGAATTGGATGACGATAAGCATAACGTGTATCAACCCGAGAAAAAAGAAGATGAAGTATTTGGTGAGGTTGGATTGGTGTAGAGGAGAAGATGGCGACGTGTACCAACGCCAAAGCTATAAAAGCGGGAGGAATAGCGGGGCACGTGGCGGAAGAACAGAGAAGGGGAGGTTGCGGCGGGTCGGGAACTCCTCGGCTGGAAACGAGCAACGCCGGCTACTGCTCCGGTGATATCGAGTTCTACGGCGTCGAACCGTAGACTACCTGCCGTTCCTGAGTCCGTTCCGGGGTGTCAACGGCTGACGAAACCACCTAGTGACGAAACTACCTAGTGGAACAAGTAGTGGATCCGTATATTCGCAAGGTTGCCCATCATATGAAGGAAGTGGCAAGCCGACACGGCGTTCCTGTGGTGTTCTGCGCACCGAAGAAACTCGCCCAACTTTGCTCACGCGTTTCGTGCCCGGAAAAGAAGAGTGGCTGCAGGAAGAAACACTCAAAGAAGAATGTCGACTGCTGTTCGGGGGTCGTTTACGAGATATCTTTCATCTGCGCTATGGCTTACATAGGCCAGACTGGGCGTTGTGTCAATGACCGGGCGGGGCAACATTTGCGGGCGTTAAGGGGTGGAGGGACACATTTGGCAGACCATTGTGCGAACTGCAGAGCGTGCGAGCCGCGGCTGAAGGAAATAGACACTTGGCAGAGGCGGTGATAAGATGGCGCGTGAATTATAGAAGCCTTTCACATCACGATGAGGGGGCAACACTGTGTGAGTGACACCTCGGTTAATCTTTTGTAGGCAGAATACAGTTATCTTGAGCACGCATTCTGAAATGGCGATGTGTTTCTTTACTGCGCATGTCTCGTTTTATGTATATATTTTTGCTCTCTTACCTGGGAATAAATCAGATGAAGTGAGCGCCTGTCCTGTATGTTTCCTCCTCTTGTGTGTATGTTCTTGTGAGCTTAAATTCATTTCAATATAAGACATTAGTCAGTCTTTCGAATTTAGAAGTGATTTGAGGCAGCTTAAGAGCTTCAAATATGCTAGAATGTTTTATAACGTTAGCGATGGTGCTCAGGCTCTCTTTGCTAATCACACAATTATATACTTCCCCCGCAATTTCTTTTAGAAGGTGGCCGACTTGTACAGGTAGCCCATGAACTTAGTTTATCCTCATGATTGTCGAACCAGTCAAAGGCAGTGGCGGCAAGGAAGAACACCACGTTAGCCAGTTCAGTAGCTGCTTTCCAGCGATTATATTTGCTCACCCTTTCGTAGTGTTTCAGCCACTCGTCAACGTCCTTATCAGGTTTTACAAAGAATGTGCGGGGCTTTCGATGCTAAAGCCAGTTGTTCGCTGTGGGTGGCCCGAGTTGCTCGGCTTTGTCGTCTCGAGGCATGTCTGACGGCAGTGGTGGGAAGCCTGCGAATCTACGGCTCTGTCGCTAAGTGGTACGCTCCGTGGTCGATACCCCGCACCTCCATCAAGCTGTCACGAGCTTAGCACGGACGGGGGTTTATTTACGGAGAGGATCCATAGAAGCAGGACGGCGACGAAGCCTACGAGGGTCCTTCTGCTCTTTCTCTTCCTTTTTCTCTACCTGTCCGCCTTAGCGTTGATCATCTGCTTCTTCTGTCGACGTTCTGCGAAAGCACGTGACAATATATTGCCTTTGAATTATTTTAAATTTGAAGGCAAACATTATGTGCAGACGAGTTGTACTTCACTGGATACGCGAATAGGCCCAAATTATGCAAACGTATTTGTGGGGATGCTTGAAAACGAATTTTTGGAAAGCGGGCCTGTAGTGCAATTTTGCTATAGATGTTACATCGCTGGTATTTTTTCATTTGGCCCCATGGCGAAGCCGAACTCCTGTCATTTATTTCCGATTTCAACACCGTGCAGCCTTCCATATCAATTTCCCATAAGTATTCTGGATCTACAATAAATTACGAACAGTTTTCCATACCCACCCAAAGCCGCCGGGCGCGTAACTGCAGGCGGGCTGTTTCCTGCTGGACGGTGTTGCATGCAAACGTTATGTACCGAGGAATGGTGTTTCATGTTCGATGCTCGACATCAACGTACACTGAAAGCATGTCGGCTAGTGTGTAGTTGAGTCGCTCTACCAATCCGTTTGTCTGCGGGTGATACGCCATAGCATGTCGATGGCTTGTGTGCGTCAGAGTCATCACGGACTGGGCAAAGCGGGGCGTGAAAGCAGTTCTCTGGTCAGTAACAACCGCGTCGTTTGCTCCATAACGCATAACAATGATGTGGACGACCACCACCGAAGAAGTGCGCCACTTCAGCAGCAGTGCCTTTGACAAAAGACGTCGTCGTAGCGTATCGTGTCGATTAGTCGGCCGAAACGACTATCAAACGCTTTCCAGATGAAAACTTCGGAAATGGACCAAGGGGGTCTATGCCCTCTTGGTGATAAGGGGCTTCTGGTGGATCGACGGGGTGAAGAAGTCGTGCTGGTTTCTATGGAGGAGTCTTCTAACTTTGGCATTCACGGTATGCTTTTACGTAGGCCCGCACGGATGGGAGTAACCTAGGCAAATAATAACTTTGTCAAATCCGCGTGATTGCACGGCTCACTCAAAGGTGGCTGGTGGATAGTGCATCATGACAGGCACTCAAGATCGCAGGCCGAAACTCTGATGGTACGACAAGTAGCAACCCTTCTTTGTTGTTGGCAAAGTTGAACTTGTAGAGAACGCCAGATTGTAAAGTGAAGGTGTGGAGCCCTGGAAGTAAAACACTCGGAATGCGAGCTTCAATGCATTCGAGGTAATCGATGAGCGGCGCGAACTACGAGTCTGCCCTGTGAAGCTGCGTCATTTGGGTGTTACTAACAACGCCCGGGAAAGGAAAATCTTTGGCCGTTTCTTCGGTATCAATTAGGATACACGCGCGCGAAAGACAGTCAGCATTCTGATGCTTACGGCCCGACTTGTAAGCTACTGACAATTAGTATTCTTGCAAGCATAAGCTCCATCTAGCCAAGCACGCTCTGGAGTCTTTGTGGCTCGCCAGCCAGCAAAAGGAGCGGTGTTCGATTACCACAGGGAAGGATCCCGGTAAACGTACGGTCTGAACTTGCTGATGGCCCATACCACTGAAAGTCTCAATAGTCATGATACGATGCTTGGCGATGTTATTCGGGCCACCTTCGAGCACGAAGTGAAACAGTCCGCAAAGTCTGCCAAGAGGTCCAACAGCAGATCCTTCTCAACCTACGGCAGGCCAGTTTTATTCTGACCGACTGAAGAATTTGGTGTGGACCAGCATTGACTGGAGTGGGTCCTCCCACGGTGCACAAACTTGGAAACTCAGGAACGTCTTGTAGGAAGGCAACAGCCATGCCTTTGGCCACGTGCTGATATTCGCTTGCAAAGATAGTCTGGAGAACATGGGTACGGTCCTCACGTAGTTGGACGATTTCTTTTGCAACGGCAAGTCACCGCTTAAGCAGCAGTGGAGTCCGGCCGTCCGCCAGACCCTCGTAGTCGTTAAATAGGTAGTTCCGCACAAGGACCAGGGCACTGCACTAGGGCAGCACCGCAACATCGTTCTCGACAGCGTTGCTGCATGTATCCCGGGAGTCAAAGCGGGCCACGGCCTGTTTGGTCGAGAACGTGACGCGTGCCTCCTGAAAGTCAATCACAGTGCCGTTCGCCTGCAGCTAGTCGTTCCCCAGAATCAAGCCTCTGGAACACTCGGGAAGTACGACAAATTCACCAACATACGTGAAACCACGAATTCCAACTCTCCCACAGGGGCAATTAGGTTGCCACCAGCGGTGCGAATGGGAGTGTCCGTCTACGTTATCACAACCTTAAGTTCTCTAGCAAAGGCACGGCTCATAACAAAACAATCAGCACCGGTATCAAGCTGGGCAGCAATCTTAGTGCCATCAGTTGTCACATGCAAATCGGATGCAGCGTATCGGATACTGTCGCTGGTTTTCTCAGTCCAGGTATCGTCGTCTCGAGGGTTTTGCGATGGAGGATCTTGACACGTCCCGACGTCAGCGGTCATGCTTCCAGAGGTCGTTGGTGTTGGTTTTTCTGAGGCGGACTTAGCGAGCGACGGCCAGCGGCGCTACTCTGGCGGCTGGGGATGGAAGCGCCGTAACGGAGAGGCGAAGACAAACGGGACTCGCACCTTCCAGAGTAGACAGGGCTCTGGCGCACCCAGAGATGCTCTGCAATCTCATGCGGTCGTTCGCCGTACTGATGACAAGGTGGGTCGGGACGGAAACCGCGAAGACTCACTTGGCGGTACGGACATGCTCAGGAGAGATGACCGGGCTCGCCAAAGTGGTAGTAGATGTTGCGGCGATGTTACTCACGGAAGGCGTCGGGGTAATACGCTAGCCAGGCACGTTTCCGGGACATGTGCCGATGTTGGTCACGGCCGGCGCCGGGGCAATGAGACCGTAGCCAGCCGTGCAAGGCGGACAACGGATGCGTACGTGGGTCTGTCATCGAACTGGGGCGGTGCTTCGGGGACAGGAGGTGCCTGCGCAACCTGTCGCTCATTGTCCCTGACGACTTCGGTTAGGGCCGATTTACACGATGGTCCGTTCGCCCGCGGCCCACGCATCACGTGTTCATGTGTCAGCACATTGAGAGGCGCGGTGACCAGGCCGCGGGCCGACAGCGCGCCTCTCATGTGGTGACGCATGAGCACGCAGTGAGCGGGCCGCGGGTGAACGAACCATCGTGTGAATCGGCCGTAAACGCTGCCAGTGGCACAGGCGCAATCTGGGGCAGATGGATCACTTGGAGTTCCCCCCGTACAACTGAGCGAATTAGTTCGCGCATGGTGGCTGCACTACCGCCGACACACGATGAGAAGCCTTCAGACACCATGCTGTTGATATCCCGATTGTATTGGCGGGATCATTGTTGGAGCGTCGTCTCCATCGTGGTCGCCTCGGTAAGAAATTCCGCCACCGTGCAGGTTGGGCTGTGCACGGATCCGCGAAGAGCTCCTGCTCAACCCCAAGCATGAGATGGCGCAGCTTCTCCTTTGCCATATTGAGGTCGGGGCGCTTGAAAAGACGGGACATGTCGTCGGTATATATGCACACCTTCGTTCGTGCGTTTATTTTGGGAGTGCAGCGCTGCTTCAGCCTTCTCCCGGCGGTCTGCGTTGGAGAATGTGGCCAGGAGGTTACGGCAAAACGTCCCCAGATGGGAAGGGTAGCCTCGTGATTTTCAGGCGAAGTCCGGGCAGACTCTTCGAGAGCAAAGTGGACGTTATTGAACTTGCGGTCGTCGCCCCAGCTGTTGTAGGCGGCGACCCACTCGAATGTCTCCAGCCAATCATCAGCTTCTTCGAGCACGTCACCGTGAAAAGGTGGCAGTGTTCGCGGTGGGTGTCAAAGGATCGGCGCCAGGGGCTTCGTTTCATAGGCCATGGCACTTGGACTCGACGGGCTAGGCTGGATCGGTGCCGGGGGCCTGGTGTCAGTGGCCATGTCAGTTGGATCGGCGGTTGAGGCTGCGTCACCCCTTTGGCGGAGGAAGGGGCCCAAATTCAGGCGACTCTCCGCGGAGACGGCAAAATGTTAATCGAAAAGACAGCACACATCGACCGTGCTCCCGAATACCTATACAAGGGAGCTGAGCAGCGTTTACAATATACAATAGAAAAACAATGTGTCATAAAAGAGAAACAAGCTACCTGATGAAAAATCATACGGGCTGCCAACGTAAATAATGCGACAGAACGGTGCAATGCAGAGTGTGGCTTGAGCGGTCTTTGTGTAATGCGACCCTGATGCAGTGGTTGAAGGATTCTGCATTTCTGTACCGCTCCACGCACGTCAGATGGCGTTTCATTGTCATTCAAAGATGCACATGGAATACTTCAGATCGATCACGATAACATGTGTTCTTTAGAGGCTGACAATGCAGCCGATGAAATTAAAAATGGGTAGAAAGCAATAATATATTAGCAGAGCTTCACAACGGGTTCAGAACGAGCAGGCGCTTAGGTGATAGCCTGTTCCTTCTTACCCCTTGCAGAGAAACAGCTAAAATTGAAAACAGACCTCTGTATTTTGCCTTCCTGGGGATAAGCGGTCAGACGACAACGTGAACAATGAACTCTTGCGCATAATGTTAAAAGAGGAAGGTATCAATGATGAGGTAATTGATTTCCTAGAGGAAATATACCGAGATGATGAACTTAAACCTACCTTGGGAGGGAATAAATATACAACTGTCCACGTACGTTAAGGATTAAGGCAAGGTTGTGGCTTATGAACGCTGCTTTTCATGCTTTGAACAATATCGCAAGAAGGCTAAAAGTAAGTGATGTAGGCTGTAATCTGTCGTACAGATCAGGCGGGCAGATAGTTGAGCACCGGCCTCTAGATTTACAGTATGCGGTCAATAATCCACTTTTAGCAGATCAGGAAGATTTGCAACCTCTGGTTATTTATTGTGGAGACGAAGGAGACGCTCCAGGTTTGAGTTTTAACGCAACTAAATCAATGCTGACGACTTTCAATGACACAACTTACCAGGTACTTAATATACAAGGCGATAAAATACCATTAATGGTACAATACCAAAACCTCGTGGTATCGATAAACAAAGAACAGATCCACACGACATAGCACGAATACTCTGTGAGGGACAAGGTTTAGAGGTGCCGAGACAGTGAAACAGGGTAGGGTAGAACCGATTTTTAGTGTAGAATAAATATGAAGCACTGATAGGGTTTTGGAATGGAATAAAGCTGCCGGGACTCACTTTCAGGAAAGCAGTCCTGTGCTTAAGGGCAGAAGTTCAGTCGAGAATAGCGGTAAATCAGACAGCTGCTAGAAGGTTAAGACTAGGCGCCCACGGCAAAACCACAAACGAGGCAGTACAGAAGGATATAGACTGGTCATCGTTCGAAGCACGGGAACATCAGAGCAAAATATTATATGGAGAACCCCACAAGAAATAGGTCGATAACAGGTAGGCAGCTAGGGTACTTAAATATTTATACAGAATGAGCGTTGGCTCAAATTGGCAGCAAAGAAGTAGGAATCTAACCAGTAAATGTTCGGGACACAAAGACGGAGAAGATCATTAAACGAGTGTAAAAAAAAGGAATACAAAAACTGGAACAATTCAGTGGAAGAGCAGCATATGCTAGAACCATATCGATACTGGAAAAGGCAGATCAGGAAGCAATCGCTCTATGACAACTCAAGTGGCAGCGCCATCATTTTCAAGCTATACCTATAAGAATCTTACAACCCGCAGCTACAGATAGTTTAACGAAGATGACACATGTAGCATGTGTGGTAAATCTAAAAAAAAATTGAACAGCTTATACATCAGGGTGATGATATTATTCCGGATGTCTCTACTGGCACAGTCACTCTCGCACAGGCCTTAGGTTTAGATATAATCATGGTTATATAAATAAACCTTCGTTGGGAGTTAGCAGAAAGCGACTGGAACATTGGTGGGTCAAGAGCAGGGAGGTTACAATAGTTCCTTGGCCCTGCAGTAGGCGTAGTTAGGGTGATGATGTTGACATAAGCTTACAAGTAATAAGGGAGTAATTACTCATTGATGTCCACCCAACGCCGCCATATGGCCACAATAGCGGTAAATCAGACAGCTGCTATAAGGTTAACACTATGCGCCCACGGCAAAACCAAAAACGAGGCAGTACAGGAGGACATAGGCTGGTCATCGTTCGAAGCACGGGAATATCACCTTGGGAATATCACCTATATCACGGGAATATCACCTATTCTACTCCACCTTGGGGGATTCCCCTAAACATTTGGTCAACACTGTTCCCAATTCGAGTTATTGATCAATTCGCTCTTGCCATACCATAGCTTGCCGTCCCGGTTAGCTCTATTGGTAGAGCGACTGCTCCGGTGAAGCGGTGGTCCCGGGCTCGAACCCCGGACCAGGACGAAGTTTTCTTTAACTACGAAGTTTCTGAGAAAGCTGTATAGCTTTCCTTTGTAGCCGTATGGCTGCGCTCGGGTGGATGCCAATGAGTAATTACTCCCTTATTACAAATCTACTCCACCTTGGGGCATTCCCCTAAACATTTGGTCATAAGCTTACAAGCTTAGGACAGACATGGCATTTAACGAAAATGGCGAGTTTTAAGACCAATTTATAAACGGGGTAAATAAAATGTAGAAAAAATACGAGCATGGTGAGAACTGCCACCAGCCTGTCCTAAAAAAATAAAATTTGCTGCTTTTTTTGTGGCCGCACTTCTCTTGACTAATTCTCATAGTTTGTAGACGCCATTTTTCATTTGAAGACACCAGAAGCAACACAGGAGGGGTTTGTCATGTCTCTGGCATTAACAACAAGAATACTCGGAGTGAACGACTAGGCCGTTGGCTGAGTGGTCTGCAGCAGCAGCAGCGGCAGCAGCGACAGCGGCGGCAGCGGCGGCGGCGGCGGCGGCGGCGGCGGGCAGCGGCGGCGGCGGCGGCGGGCAGCGGCGGCGGCGGCGGCGGCGGGCAGCGGCGGCGGCAGCGGCGGGGGCAACGGCGGCGGCAGCCCATGCCATTCTATTCGTGCTACGAGTTCGAATGCAGTTCAAGGCTGTTTGGTTTTATGGGTAGTGCTTTTGATACCAAGGTTGTTCTCCCCGAGCTCTTCCCGACACGGCACCACCGGCTGGCCAGTGTGACTCAAGGCAGCAGTCGCCGGGTTTAGGCATAAATGAGGATTCTATGCTATCGTATAATACTCTTTGCCTCCTGCAGAAAGCTGAAAGCCACTATTGCAGACATGTTAGCTAAGCATATAGGGGCGGAGCACCCGACCGCGGACGTCATCCTGAGTTAAGATTTTTTTTAAAGCGTAGGCTGTATTTGCTCAGTGCAAGCAATTTAGTAGCGGCGATAGGTTTATGATTTATGGAGTCGAACGTCCCAGAGTGACACAGGCTTCGAGGAACGGCGTAGTGAAGGGCTCCGGGAATTTCGACCACCTGAGGTTCTTAAACGTGCTCACAATCGCACAGTACAGGGGCCTCTAGAATTTTGCCTTCATCGAAATTTGAGTACAGCGGCTGGGACCGAACCCGCGTCTTTCTGGTCTGCAGCCGAGCGCCATAACAACTGAGCCACCACGGCGGCTTAGTACAGGCAATATACAGGCTGCAACGTCAGCCGTAAGACGTTGCGCGTAGCGCTAGTTTTAGGTAGGCCCCTTTGCCATGAACCTCAAGGCGCGATAGAGGCGAACACTGACCCGGAAAGCCAGTTACGCGCTTTTTTTCTGAAATCAATTTAAAAAACTGAGGAAAAAATTTAGTTTTTAAACTTTTCGCAGATGGGAAGGAATGTCTTCCGGGATCACTGAAGGAGAACGCGAGGCTGGCGTGATGAAGGTTGGTTTACTATGGAAATTATGTAATTTAAAAATTCGCCACTACATAATGCCGCATGAAACCTCAGTTTTCATACTCCTTTCTCATTTATCTAAACATTTATTACTTCCGTAAAGTTTATTGCAAGTATCTGAAACATGGCAATCAGAGAATTGTTTTACTTGGTAAAGAGTACCGATTCTGTTTCTTTCTTTATATCTTTAAAAGCGTTCTTAGGTACAGAGGGCAAAACTCATGTCTAGAACACGCTCTGAGCGTGTTTCAGGCGTATCACGCGATAACTAGCGATAACATATTGCTAAAATTCGTCTCGATGTAAACATTTGCTGTTAAACTCACAGAATTTCATCGTTATTTTTTGCCTTCTTGGTTGCAGCGGCTTTGGGAGCTCCGGAACACAGAGTTTGGTTGTTCTAGGCATGTGTTTTGCCCTCTGTACACTGTGTTTAGCTGTATTAAGAAAATTAACTTATGGGTGAAAGAATATTTCATTCACATCACTCTCAAATTGATGTTTTCCCTCGACAAAGAAAGTGGTAAGCATATCTGAACATTGAAAGAGACTTGCACATTGTCCAATTGTCCAACGTGTTGTCACAACATGATATTTGTTGGATATGCGGATATGCTCTGCCTTGGTTCTGGCAAAGCCATTGAATAAGAGGAAAAACCAAGCTCCAACCATCAGCGATCTTATCGCACTTAAACCTGAGGGCTAACTTCTACTGGATTGGGCTCAATCGCTAAAGAAATGCCAGCACGATTACAACTTCATCCACTCTTCCAGTACTTTTCCTGCAGCCTCGGGTACTTACAGCATTCGACCGTCCCCCTGGCTTACAAAGTGCAAAAAGGCTGAACTGTTCCACCTGTGAGGCAACCTTGACTCATTGGAACGGTACGATAAACCTTCGTTATGTCTATTTTGCACCCAAGGAATGTGGAAGTGAGTGATATGAAAAGCAGGAGAGCTGCCTAATGAGCTAGAAGCTTACAGAGCCGAGCTGCTGCTGGACGAGTGCGTCTAAACGTACAGCATCCACCGCGGTGACTCAGTGGCGTTAGCGCTCAGGTGTTGCTTACAACGTTGAGGGTACGATACCAGTGGCAGGGCCCGTAACTCGATCGAAGAAAAAAAGAAAAGTGACGGACAATTTAGCGTGGCTGGTCAAACTGCGAATTAGGTGCCCTCGCGCTTCGGCTTTGGTTACGGTTCGAGGTCATTAGGCACGGATGGAAGTTGATTTATTTATTTATTTATTGTTTCCGCAAGGGTCCACAAGGGACATTACATGAGGGGTGGGCAAACAAAAGAGTTAATATGAACACAGATGGTCTTCAATGGCGGTTTTGAATAGAACACGATTGATGATGGTCGCCACTTCGGATGGAAGGTCATTCCAGTCATTAGCTGTTCGAAGAAAAAATGACATTTTATGTTTCGGTGCGGGCCCGTTCAGGGTAGACGTCGTTAGGGTGACTATGACGAGAAAAGCGATGAGCGCGTGTTATCGGGGCAGTTTAATGATCGGAAGTGTGATGAAATTTATGATACAGCGAAAGACGGGCGATTTTACGCCGACAGGCCAGTGTTGGGAGATTAAGCTGAGATTTTAGTGCGTTAACGCTAGTATAATGAGAGTAGTCTGAGCAAATGAATCTGGCGGCGCGGTTTTGGACTGCTTCGAGCGTGGTGATTAGGTTAGTATAGTGGGGATCATATGCAGCACATGCGTAATCAAGTTTAGAACGTATGAAAGTTATGTAAGCAAGAAGCTTAATGGGAGGGGGAGCTAATCATAGGTTACGGCGCAAATACCCTAGAACTTGATTAGCTGAATTGGTGACGTGGTGAATGTGATGCGACCAGGTTAAATCTTTACTTAAATGGATACCAAGATACTTGTATGAGTCAACTGACGAAATAGGATTGTTGAGAATTATATAAGTATTTTCACGGTGGTTGCGCCGGCGATGGAAAGAAATAAGTGACGTTTTACTGTTATTTAGGGACATGAGCCAGGTACTACACCATTATTCGACGCGTGCGAGATCTTCTTGAAGAATGGTGGCGTCGGAAGAATTATGTATTGGGCGGTAGATAACGCAATCATCCGCAAAGAGTCGGACATTAGATCTGATGTTAAAGGGTAAATCATTTATGTAGATAAGGAACAAAAGAGGGCCTAAAACGGTCCCCTGAGGGACGCCAGACAAGACAGGGGAGAGGGATGACGAGTGTGAGTTAGCATGAACAAATTGATAACGATCAGTAATGAAGGCTCGAATCCAATCCAGAACTAGGGGATGAAGGTTTAGGGGTGACAGTTTAAGAATTAGGCGCGCGTGTGGGACTTTATCTAATGCTTTTTCGAAATCCAGAAATATTGCATCTGTTGGAATGTTACGATCTAGGCATGAGTGTATATCATGAAGAAAAAGAACAAGTGTGTCACAGGAATGGTCTTTACGAAAGCCGTGTTGGTTAGAATGAAAAAAATTACGAGATGATAAAAACTTGGCAGTATGAGAATATATGATATGTTCGATAATTTTACAACAAACACAGGTTAATGAGATTGGCCTATAGTTGGGTAGTGAAGATCTGTTACCTTTCTTGTAGAATGGAATGACCTTCCCAATGCGCCAGTCCCGTGGTAATGAGCACGAAGAATATGACTGCTGAAAAATCAGAGACAATATGATACTGCAGAGGTCTTTGGTGTTTTTGAGGATTTTGGCATTGATGCCGTCAATACCAGCGGATGAAGAATTTTTTTAGTTTATCGATGAACATGGCGATGCCGCGCGGTTCAAATGCGATGTTATCCATAGGCGTGTGAAGAAAACTGGGTGCATCAGGGAGGTTATTAAGTGGTTCGTTTGTGAATATAGAACAAAATGTGTCATTTAGAATATTTGGATCCTCTGATTCGGAAGAGGAAACACCAGAATTATCAGTCAGAGAAATTATGCTAGAAGTGGGGGGGGGGGGGGGGGGCAAATAGTTTTCCAGAAACGCTTCGGGTTTTCATGCAGCATGTTAGGCAAGGCGGATGAGTAGAAGTTATTCTTAGTTTTGATAACCTCGGTATCGTAATTAGCAGCGGCAGTGTAATATTTCTCCCAGGCGGTAGCCGTGCCGGTAGTTTTAGCTGCACGAAATAATCGCTTCTTTTTGTTATTTAATCTTTTAAGTGTTTTGTTATACCATGGGGAGCCAGGACGTTCTGTTACGGTTATGGTCGGGATATGTAAATTTATTAGGCGTTGCATTTCGGACTTAAAGAGTAACCAGTTAGATTGAAGAGAGCGTAGTGAAAAACCAGACGAAAAGTTATCAAGGAAAGCAGCAAGATCGCGGTTAAAGCCAACGTAGTTACCTTTATTATAGAGGGTAAGCGTTTTCTTGATCTTTTTCGCGTTTCGCAAATCGCAAGAAAATGTAGCATGAATGGCCATGTGGTCGCTGAGCCCTTTAATGTAAGTGATGGGTGAGAAGCTATTAGGTTGTGATGTGAGCACAAGGTCCAGATATTAGCAGAATGATCTGTTAAACGAGTTGGACGGCCGATTATTTTATCTAATCCAAACGTGAGGCCGGTGTGAACAAATTCACACTCAGGGTTAGATTTTGAAAGCGTGGAAGCAAGATCCGAGCAGATGATAGATGGAAAGTTGAAGTCGCCAAACAATAAAATTGGAGTATTGGTATAAAGGGTCGTTAGCGTGTTTAGGGAATCATGAAACAAGGAATTAAATAAAGGATCATGGTTTGGGGGGCGATAGCATATACCAATGAGAACATGTGGATAACATGCATTACAGCAGAGCCAAACCATTTCCAATTTGCTTGAAATTGTCACATGTGAGCAACGTAATGAGCGATCAGTGGCAATGAGAACCCCCCCCCCCCCTCATTTCGCTACGATCTGCTCGAAATATATCAAAATTTGGAAGAGAGGGTAATATCTCAGTGTCGCAAACAGCAGAGGTAAGCCAAGTTTCGGTTAACAGAATTACGTTAGCAGAACATGATTTAACGAGGTTACATAAAGCATCGCGTTTTGGGATCACACTACGGTTGTTAGTGAATAAGAATGATAATGGGGAACGGTAAGTCTCCTTCGCAGTGTGTTTCTGTTGAAGTGGTTGCTAGGGTTTGTGTTCAACTACATGATTAGTGGTGCGGTCAAATACATGAGTCTTACTTCCGGATATCAACTTGTCATGGCGTAATTTAAAATTGAGCCCTTCATGTTTACCATATATAGTCCTAGAGGCGTTTCCGCGCGAGACGGGTGTTTGGAGAATAATCCTCGGAGACACTGTAGCCAGTACCTTTGAATTTGCTATTCACCGATAGTAGATGCTGCTTGTCTTTAAAATTAGCCAATTTGACGATAATCGGCCGGTTTTTATTTGGCGAATAAGTGCCTAGTCGGTGGGCACGTTCAATGCTGCGAGGTTCGAGAGATACGTTTAGGTACTGGCTGCAGTGTTCAGTGATTATTTTTTCTGAATCTTGCCACAATTCATTGTCGGAATCTTTTATACCATAAAATACTAGATTATTTCTTCGTGCTCGGTATTCCATATCGTCCAGTCGGGCAGTCAGTACTTCCATTTCAGCCATGCATTTAGCTGCCGTAGATTTTATATTTTCGACTTCAGGTTTTATTGAGGAGAAAGAAGCGCAGTCTGCTTTGATTTTAAAAAGACGGTTATTCACTTCAGTGAAAGCTTTTTCGTGGTCGGATAAAGATGAGTTGATTGATTTTATTTCAGTAAGCATTCTTAACTGCCCGTTCTGGACGTCCTGGATGGCTTTAAGCAGGTCAGATAGGGTTGGTTCAGTAGGTCCAGGATTGGATTCAACATCACCAGCCATGAGACGCAAGTCAAAAATTACACAAGAACATTCATAGAAAATACTAAATGCACAGTGTGGGCTTGGCAGCACGAATAAAAGGCGGTTACTTGAGCGTTTTGCATACAAGGAATGGCAATTGCTCACCTGTACAAGCAAGAAGGGAAAATTCCGAAGGTAAGTGTGGCCCATCATTTCCGTGCGCCAAGCCCACTGAAGATCGCTTTGCTGTGGAAAGGGTTTATGTAGACATGCCGAACTAGTGATAACTGGATCACGAGTCAGGTTCCCCGATAATGTGGTTGCAGCTGATGTGATTGATCCAGGGCAGGAAGACGCACATGCGCAAGTTGGGATGCGCGATGGTCAGATGCGTTAGCTACACGGCAACGGCACTCGTCCGAGAGATGTTGTTCCTGCTCCCAGGGAAGGCGTTCCAAGGCTGGAACGTGAGCACGGCCACCGCTGTCAACGAGGGGCATCGGTACATGGCGTGGCACACCGGCAGGGTCCTGGAAGCGAGCGCAGCAGAGGCCAAGGAGCTGTACAAGCAAGGAGGGAAAATTCCGAAGGTAAGTGTGGCCCCAACTTTTTTAGATCCCTTTCAGTTTGAAAGCTGCGGTGCGCGGATTGTCGCCTTTCCGTTTCCTTCCGTGCGGTGGCGCTCGCCACGCTGTTTGCCCGACCAGCGTGGCCCTTCGCGTCTACGCCATGGTCACCGCCGCCTGATTTGGAGCAGCCAGCAGATATCAGCATGGAAGATATCAGCTGTCCTGTGCCAGTTGTTGGCAGTGACGCTTATCTTACAGTATACAAAAGCTTCAAGCAAGGGTGCTTAAAGCATCCCACCAAAAAGATGCTCGAGTTTACCAACATTGTAAACAAAGCAATCCCGATTTCTTTGAAGGAAGGTCCCGTTTTTGAAAGGGACGTTTTTTTGGAGCTGCTAGACGAGCTTGAATTGCAAAACCTTGTTCGGCTTGGATGTGCAGAGCATATGGCCACTTTTACATGCCAAGTGCTGCATTTTGTCATAGTGACACGCATCCACTTCTAGGCGAGAGACGTGAACCGTCGGCTAGAGAACAGAGAAATATTGTCATTGCAAATAAAAAAGCTCGCCTTCAAGTAGCCATTCCCTCCGTGCTTCCGACTTAGTGTGTCTGCTTTTAATGCTTGTCTGTGTTCAATGAAATTAACATTCTAAAGATGAAAGTGCAGTACGCTGCTCCTGTCTGTGCTATCATTGCAAATAAAAAGCTCTTCTATTGTTATTCCCTCCCTGCATCCAGCTAAGTGTGTCTGCATTTATAGTTGTGTTCTCTGAAATTGGAATTCTAAAGAACGTGCAAAATGCTGCTCGCATGTGCGGTGCTTCGTTGATAATATAGCGCGGAATTTCGTGACTGATCTAGAAGCGGAACATCGCTAGTATTATCCTTTCATTAATGTTTCGTGCATTCTCCCGAAGAAATATTGATAGCTCTACTCCAACATACGCATATTATAAGCGCTAAACGTCGCAAACGTGATGCGATAAAGCGCAATGCAAACGATTGGTTTTTTGCGAACTGGCATGAGCCTGCTCTTTATCTAACCCTTACTAGCCAGGTGAAACATTTCTTTAACCATGAGGCTGAAGTTTCAACGTGACAGCTCCAAAAGTACAGCAAATTTGAGTTTGACGTGTTCGCTCCCAATGTTATCGCGGATGAGAACAGGCTGTCACAGCAACTGCCAAGCGCGAGCGCTCCGGCGCCTCCGGGCCGACAGCGACAGCAGCACCGCGTGGTGAGTGGAAGCGGACGGGGGCCGCTTTCTCGGGCGCGGCGCGGGGGAGCTTGCAAACTGAAAGGGATCTAAAAACGTTGGTGTGGCCCATCATTTCCGTGCCGCCAAGCCCACTGAAGGTCGCTTTGCTGTGGAAAGGGTTTATGTAGACATGCCGAAGTGGTGATAACTGGATCACGAGGCAGGTTCCCCGATAATGTGGTTGCAGCTGATGTGATTGATCCAGGGCAGGAAGACGCACATGCGCAAGTTGGGATGCGCGATGGTCAGATGCGTTGGCTACGCGGCAACGGCACTCGTCCGTGAGATGTCGTTCCTGCTCCCAGGGAAGGCGTTCCAAGGCTGGAACGTGAGCACGGCCACCGCTGTCAACGAGGGGCATCGGTACATGGCGTGGCCACCGGCAGGGTCCTGGAAGCGAGCGCAGCAGAGGCCAAGGAGCTGTACAAGCAAGAAGGGAAAATTCCGAAGGTAAGTGTGGCCCATCATTTCCGTGCCGCCAAGCCCACTGAAGGTCGCTTTGCTGTGGAAAGGGTTTAAGTAGACATGCCGAAGTGGTGATAACTGGATCACGAGGCAGGTTCCCCGATAATGTGGTTGCAGCTGATGTGATTGATCCAGGGCAGGAAGACGCACATGCGCAAGTTGGGATGCGCGATGGTCAGATGAGTTGGCTACGCGGCAACGGCACTCGTCCGAGAGATGTTGTTCCTGCTCCCAGGGAAGGCGTTCCAAGGCTAGAACGTGAGCACGGCCACCGCTGTCAACGAGGGGCGTCGGTACATGGCGTGGCACACCGGCAGGGTCCTGGAAGCGAGCGCAGCAGAGGCCAAGGAGCTGTACAAGCAGTAAGGGAAAATTCCGAAGATAAGTGTGGCCCATCATTTCCGTGCCGCCAAGCCCACTGAAGGTCGCTTTGCTGTGGAAAGGGTTTATGTAGACATGCCGAAGTGGTGATAACTGGATCACAAGGCAGGTTCCTCGATAATGTGGTTGCAGCTGATGTGATTGATCCAGGGCAGGAATACGCACATGCGCAAGTTGGGATGCGCGATGGTCAGGTGCGTTGGCTACGCGGCAACGGCACTCGTCCGAGAGATGTTGTTCCTGCTCCCAGGGAAGGCGTTCCAAGGCTGGAACGTGAGCACGGCCACCGTTGTCAACGAGGGGCATCGGTACATGGCGTGGCACACCGGCAGGGTCCTGGAAGCGAGCGCAGCAGAGGCCAAGGAGCTGTACAAGCAAGAAGGGAAAATACGAAGGTAAGTGTGGCCCATCATTTCCGTGCCGCCAAGCCCACTGATGAAAAGCAAAGCTTTCAGAGCTCGAGACATTTGCAGTTAAACCGACGGAATGTTCGGCTGCGGCGATTATATACCGGTCTAATGTAGCGGCCGGAATAGCAGATCTCTACGTCGCCGCATTTCGAACGTGACTAACGGCCATAAAGTATTTTTTCTGATATGGCCATAAAGTAGGTTGGCAAGTTGCCACTAGCGCACTGTGACAGTTCGGCCGCCTGCCTGGTTCAGTCAAACATCCAAAAATTTTCAGATGATGTTTTAGTTCTAGCCCGAGTGCAGTTCAATGTTAGGGTAGTGTAACAAGTCCGGGCAGCCTTTTAACCCAGAGTGCTCTATTGCGGCCTTCGTGAGAGCCAACGTCCCTTCGGGACGCTGATAATTTTCAATGGTGCACGTAGCTACAGCGGCGACTGCAGAGCGCACGGCTGCAGCTGCTGCATGTGACGTGGTACGTAACACAGTTAGGCACCGCCGCTACACCTGTTCAAGATCATTCGTGCAGACAGAGTGAAACCGGTGCCGCTAACCTAGTAAAGATTTCGCTTAAAAAAAATCCGCGTGTAGATGGGATTCTAAAAGCAGGCCTGGGGTTCGGCCTGACCTCGGTGACGTGACCTCGGTGAGATTTGCTCATCCTGGTCAAGGGAGTGACACTCTCATAGAGCCAATGGCGACGTTTTTTTTTTCGAAGGCGATGGTGGTGGTACCTGGGAGAGGCGGTAAACGCATGGATTGCTCAAAACTCCGCGAGCCAAGCTCAAACAAGTCAATCCAAAAACCAATATGGCGGCGCGCATTTAGGCGGCTGGCTGCGGCCGGTTGCTCGCGCGTTCCTGGTGCTGGGGGCCGCTAGCTCGATCCAAGCTTTATAAATACTGGTGATTAACTGCTCCCGCGCTGCATTCATGCTTGATTTGCTAAGTACTTACGGCATCTGCTCACTTGCTATTGTATTTCGATGTGTCTCTTGATGCAGCATGGTGTCTGGTGGCGAGCGGCGCGACTGCTTAGCAGCTGCATAGGGCGCTTGCTCGAGAACGAAAAGCGTGAATAATTTTGTAGAAAGAACTATTCATTAAAAGTACATCAGCAATGATAAACTATATTCAAAAAGTGGTTTTAGGCATCAGTGGCATTGCAATATCAGTGACAGGCATCCTAAAAATCAAAATTAAGAATCGCCTTTATGTAAACCTAGAAGCCATGAGCGCACAGAGAATATATAGAGAACAAAAAAAAGGTATAAAGTAGGTACAGTATTCAAAATCGAATGCTACATGAATAAATACAGGCTTGTACACGACTTTGTAAGAGATTCAGGTAAATAGCAAGGAAGGAAAACATCTGACATGTGTTGAAATGCGTCAGACTGTGGCTATGAATAAACACACTCAGACAATGGCAGCGGAAATATTCAAACCTTCACTCGTGCAGAACAAATCACAGTGCATTGGGCTAGGGACAACATAATATGCTGCAGTGCTTAGTATAAAGACTCCAAGAAAAGCTGACTGTGTGACTCGACATGACACCAATGACGCTGCTGCAGTGCGAACGTCGTCGACGTCACCATTTTCGCTTGCGCGGCGGTCCGGGCGTCGTCTGCTTGTCCTCTGCTGCCGCGTTACCCGCGGCGTCATCTTCGCAACAAATTTCTTCGATATCTTATTTTTAATAACTCTGGCTGATTATAATTTAGTTCATAAGCATGTTTTTGATCTTGATAGTGGTCGAAAAATTTCAATTTTATTAAGCTTAAATGCAGCCGCGTTTACCGCCGATACCAGGATCGCGGCAATCGTTTCGACCGTGGCGGCACCCTTGGTGCGGACGTGCAACTTGCAACATGCCACAGCCTTGCTCTAGTATAGTACTTGATCGCAACCTTCTATTAACAAACCAATTAACCCTCGACCCTTAGTGTCCAGCGGCTGCAGAGCAACTCACCGAGGCGGCGGTAAGACCTGTGGCGCAGCGGAGGGCGATAAGAATCTCTGGCTTTGGACAGGCCACCATTGGAAACTGAACATGGCAACGCTTAAAACTAGAGTATCATCGAGTGATACTAGCCTACCAATGCTGTTCGAGGATCTAGTGGGTATTATAAGGGAAGTGATAGGCTTTAGTGAGGTTTGGACAGACGAGGCGTGTAAAACTAAGTGGTGGGCATGTAAGGTTACGGATTAGCTTAGACCTGAAGAGGACACTAATTAAATTGGTGAAGCGTAAGCCCATTAACAAGTTAGCAATAAGAGGAAAAGTAGAAAAATATTGCTGCAGAACAGGTATTCGGCTCTAACTGACGAAGATCACCTTAATGTTCAAGCAATTAACATGCAGGTATCCTTACGGAACAGCAAGGTTCCGGGCTAGTTGGTAACGCATTTAAAGGAAGAAACAGAGCGACGAAACACGGACACACGAAGAAACGACACACACACGAGCTCTGACTGCCAACTGAAAGTTTATTCTGGTGTAAAGACCCTTAAATAGAAAACATGAGGGGATGGGTAACAGGGCTGCTCCAACGATTTTCATAGTTTTTGTTAATGTTACCTACCTGACAACCGTTTCCCGGCCCTTTACACCGTCTTTTTATCGCTTATAACTTTCTTTTGTTCTCTGTTGTGTTTTTGTGTCATCTTGTGACGCGACCACACTGATTGCCGGTTATCGCTGGAGCAGCCCGGTTACTCATCACCTCATGTTTTCTATTTAAGGGCCTTTCCACCAGAATAAACATTCAGCTGTGAGTCAGCGCTCCTGTATGTGTCGTTTCTTCGTGTGTCCGTGTTTCGTCGCGGTGTTTCTTCCTTTAAATCATTACGGAATGCGCCGAAAATGCAGGTGGTAGGATGTTGCGAAGTGATACCGGCAAGCTATATCAGGACACGAAAGATCGGAGTAGAAACTCGAAAGCATCACGCCGTCTAACCCTACAGACATAATAGACCTAGCAGAGCTATCAAAGTTAATAACTAAAAGCAAGTTAGCCTACATAAGAAAATTTATTGCAAAGAAAATCGACCATGCCCTAAAGAATGGAGATAGTGTAAAAAACGCTAAAGAGGAAACTATACAGAGGTAAAAGCTAGATATATGCGCTAAGAGACAAAGAGGGCATTCCTTTAGCAATGTGTACAAGATATTTAAAATAGCCTAAGAGTAAGAAAAGAACAGTAGCGCAACCAAGACGAACACAAGAGAGGACCACACAGGACTAGCGCTGAACTAAACAAATCTGAACAAATCTATAGAGTAGCCCAGTAATCAAAATGGTAATGAGAGAGGACGTAGCGCACAACAGTGGGACATCCTGCCAGGAAGGACGGATGAAGAGGGCCTTAGGAGCAATGCAAAGGGGGAGGGCAGCTGGTGAGTATCAGGTAACAGTAGATCTCTTGAAGAATAGAGGGGAGATTGAGCAAGAACAACTAGCCACCCTATTCGTCAATTCCTGATGACCTCGAACCTACCAGAAGCTTTGAAAAACGCCACAGCAGAAAGGTACCTATTAAAAATAACATGCAGAAAATCAATGTAATGTTCCACAGTCTCGCAACGAAACAGCACTTATCAATTGGTAGCGAGGTGCTAGAAGGGGTAAGGGTATACATGTACTTTGAGAAGGTAGTGGCCGCTGATCCGGATAATGAGAGGGAAATAACTAGAATATGAATCAGATGGAACTCATGTTGGCAGGTTCTCTGAGATCATGAATAAAAACTTACCAATATCCCTCAAGAGAAAAGTATACAACTGCTCTATCTTACCGATACTCGCGGATGGGGCAGAAATTTGGGGGTTATTTAAAAGAGTTCAGCTTAAGGACGACCCAACCAGCAATGGCAAAGAAAATGGCAGGTGCAACACTAAGATACCGGAAGCGGGCAGACGGGGTGACGGAACAAGCGCGGGTTAATGACATCCTAGCCGAAATCAAGAGGAAGAAATGGCAGGGCATTTAATGCGAAGGCAAGATAACGGCTCGTCCTTAAGGGTAATGGAGTGGATTCCTAGAGAAGGCAAGCGTAGCAGCGAGTGGCAGAAAATTAGTTGGGCGGATGAGATTAGGATGTTTTCTGGGACATGGCGGTCGCAGCTAGCAAATGACAGGATTAATTGGAGAGGCATGGGAGAAGCCTTTTACCTCCAGTAAGCGTATTCAGGCTGATAATGATGTTGAGGCCACAAACTCCGGCAATGCTCGTACCGAACAAAGGGCCTCCGAGGAATCATATATGACACACTCCGACCACATCCTGGCCATCGACCTCGTGTTGGAGACTACCGTTCGCAAACCGAGTACATGTCAAGCTCTTCACGGAAATCACCGTCGTCGTCATCATCGCGCTTTACTTCACAAAGCCACTTCTAGGCAACGGCTGTTCGCAGATTTACAAGCCTCCGGCGGGGTGGGGGCACTAATGAAAGAAGCCTTGGAGGGTAAGGATGCCTATTAAGGAGGAAACTTGGGCTAGTTGGAAAGCGTTTGGAATCATATTTGCTAGCGCACAGGGGACACACGAGACAAGACCACAAATACATAGGGCAGGCGCTAGACTGGCTGCCGGTGGACGAAATGAGGAATATTATTCACATATCACGCCGTGTAACTGCGCCGTATACATTATAAAGCCGCACAAAATAGGTCGACGACTACGAGGCCCTATTACGGAACTACGACGCTCCCCAGTTAATTGACATCGACGAGCCCCCTACACAATAAAAAAAACGTGGAAGCCAAGAGTGCCCGAATATTACGAAGTCACCAAGTACTGATCTGATTGCTGCTTTCGATGGTCGCACAGTGAGGCGCTCGTGTGCTTAGGAGGAGACTACTCTTTGACAAGTACTCCGTTGGCGTCTTTTATAAAGAAAGGGTTGACCACTTAGGACGGGCAAAAAATGTGTACTCCTCGTTCCCACCTTTTTATTTCGTCATTGCCATGCAAACATTGAGTAATCGGTACAGGAGATATCTCCCCACCGACTTTCCTGCAAATCTTTCAGGCGCGTGATCTGCGGCATGAACTCTTCGACCGAACATCGAAGGAAAATTGGCATTTAATTCAAGACCAACATATTTTCAACGAAGGAATCTTTGCCTTCGAAGAGGACACCGGTTTATCCCTTCGCCAAAAGTTTGGCACATTAAAATTGCTCTATTTGCGGTCTATTTACGTAATGCTTTCAACCTAAAGACAATCTCAAAATGCTACTGTTAGGCCCTTACACCGCCCTGCCTGCTGTCGCGCTGACAGCAGCGGTGCTTTTATACTGATTTGAGGCAGTCTTTACATTGTGAGCGCTCTAGTATTCCGCCATTGGTCAATGAAGAAATGATTTGAGCGGTCACACAGACGCCGCCTTGAGAGTACGACACGAAAGATTTAATGGGTTAAAGCCCATACCTTCAAAATTGAAATTAATCGTTCTCTAGTTCACATTCATAGATCCATGGAGTCCTCAAAAAATAGTTAAGGACCTCTTTAGAGAGCATCTTAAGATACAGTGTGTTGACATCGAACGTGCCCATCGCCTTGGCCAGCCACGTTCTGTTCAAGCTCGACCAATGACAGTTCAATTCCTGAACGTTAAATCTAAACTTGAAACATTTCAAAATGCACATAAATTAAAAGAACTCACGGAACCAAAAGTTTAGCTAGACGAAGACTTCTCACCAAAGGTTCGTCATGCACGGAAAAAGCTGCGAGACTTCGCCATAGCGAATATCAGAGAAATCGAACTTTATTCTGTAAGCTTTGACAAGATTCACATGAAATATGGTGTTTACCGGTATGATTCAGAAATAGGCAGCGTGAAAAAAACTTCTTTCTAGGCATACGTCTCCGAGAATGGACAGTCTACCGCAAAGAAAACCAACCGTATCAAAACCAAACCAATCTCCTTGGTCTTGGTAAACTTCCGCAGTATGGAAAACAAATTAGACTCATTTAAAGCTATTGCACATACCAGCTGTGCTGATAACATCGCGGGTACGGAAACGTGGCTAACCGAAGACGTTGCATAACATGACATCGCATTTCCTTCATCGTTCGTTTCATTTCGGAAAAATAGGGCTGATTTTCGACGAGGAGGAGGAATGCTCCCTTAAAGGAAGGAGGAAATCTGCCTTAAAAATAGTCTGGGTTTCTGCTCAACTTAGCCATATGCTTTTATAGGCGCCTGTTATCAACCACCACGTAGCCAACTTGAATTCATTGAAGTGTAACACGACGCTATTGAGCAGATTCTTGTAAAGCACCCGAATTGACTACTATTTTAAGCAGGTGAATTTAGCTTTCCTGCGATGAACTGGACGACGCTAACTGCTTACTCCGATAGTTACCGACAGGAGAACATTAACTTCCTTCACTTAATTGAATATCACCATCTGACACAAATTATTCACGAGCCCACTCGCGGTAAACATATCCTGGACCTGATCCTAACAACCCATCCTGAGCTCTCAGACACACCACGTCTTGGAAGAAATAAGTGACTACAAAGTTTTGCACTGTTCTCTTTCACTTCCACGGAGCGACAAAACAAAAACCAAAAAGCTTATCTACAACTACGCAGGTGCAGACGTTGAAGAAATGAACATGTTGCTAGAAACTTCCACAAATAGTTTTCTGGCCAATTTTCATAATCGTACGGCCAGTGAAAATTGGAAGTTGTTACGTGACGAACTCAGACAAAATGAAGATTTCTGTGTGTCAAAATGATTGATAAGCACACGTACTAACGATCCTTGGTTTACCACAGATGTCAATAGGGCACTAAATACGAAGAAAAGAGCACTTAGGAAAGCGGCGGTTCGATGAAAGGAAGCTACAGACTGGGAAAAGTAGAAAAGAATTTCTAAAATAGCTGGGAAACAAATATCTGAAGCCAAAAACAATTATTTTAATTTTACACTTCCTAGTTTGATAAACATTAATCCTAAGAAATTTTGGAACACTGTTAGTCCCAAAAGCGCTAGTATGGTTCCTGTTCTTTTGGGTGTAAAAGGCAGCACCCTACCTATAGAATAGTGTCCTGAACAATTCAACAGCCACTTCTCACAAGTTTTTACGAACGAATTGCCCATTTACAATCCACTGCTGCTTCCTGAGGCCGATATTCAGATTCCCTTTTCACTGATTCACATATCTGCGCTTGGCGTGGATCGTGCAATTGAACGCCTACCCCACGACACTAGCCCAGGAGCCGATGGTCTCAACGAGAAACTGTTCAAAATAACCTGCCAGCACACAGCTTTCCTGCTACCTCTCATTTTCGAACAGTCACTCGATACGACATGTGTGCCAGAAAATTGGAGGTCCTCTTACGTAATCGTGATATATAAATCTGGAGACGGGTCCGTTTCTAATAATTACAGGCCAATTTCACTAACTGCTACACATTGCAAGGTATTCGAACACATAATATACACAAACATTATGACTCATCTTAACGAGAACAACTTGCTTCACAACAACCAGCATGGCTTCAGCAAACATATATCGTGGCAGACACAGTTTGAGTTAATAACGGACCTTCATCAAGCAATCGACTCTGCCTTCAACATTGACTCCATCTTTATTGATATCCCTAAAGCCTTTGATCGCGTGCCTCATAACCGCCTGATAATAAAAATGCGCAACCTGCAGCTGGATCAACATACTACGCAGTGGATTAACGCATTTCTAATAAACGCTTTCAGTCAGTTAAGTTAGGCAGCTTTTTATCAAGACCCACAGGTGTTGCTTCAGGAGCACCTCAGGGTTCGGTTCTAGGTCCACTGCGTTTCCTAATATAAATTAATGACATCACTTCAAACATAACATCAACAGCACGATTATTTCCACATGACTGTGTAATTTACCGAGTAATATTTATTTATTTATCGAGCCCTTGTGACCTCATTGCTCTCTAGACTGATCTGGATGAGCTAATTGGTGCGGCAGGTGAGAATTGGTAATTAGCGCAGATAAAACTAAACACATCAAGTTTACTTCCGTTGCTAACACGAGCCCTAATACCTACCCAGTAAAAAACTATAATTGAAACTTCAGCATCAGTAAAATAACCTCGGTGTAAATTTTCAATCTAAGTTATCCCGGAGCACTCATATTAAACTGATCACTAACAAAGCCTTAAAAAAACTTGGTCTTCTTAAACTCCGAGTGCACCAAGCCAGCCAGGACACAAAACTACACGCATTAAACATACTTATCATGCCTGCGACAGAATACGCGTCAGTAATCTGGAACCCTCATGATGTCTGTCTTATTAACATGCTGGAATCTATTCAAAAATAAAGCTTGATTTATTCACAAATGAAAATTGGGTCACTGACCAAGTCGAAATATGAAAAATGACGTTTCGGGTCCCATGCGGGGCCCTTGTTCACAATAAGGCTGTCACAGAAAAAGGGGTGGTTATATACGCTTCAGAATCTGCTGCAATCTTTTCACGTAAATATGATGTAGCGTGCCCTGATTCTTGTTTAGCGTCTTGGCGGTTGTCTGGATAATTAGGGATTCTAGATGCAGTCTTGCAGATAGGTTTCTTTTCGTCGCCAAGATTGCCACCTCATACCAGCCTATCTCGTGGCCAGTGGACAGCACGTGCTCTGCCACTGCATTTTTTGCAGCGCGCTTGTTTCTGACGTCGCCCTGGTGCTCCTTCATGCGCCGCTGGAAGTTCCCAGTTTCCCCAATGTAGACGGAGGGGCAGTCGCTGCAACGTATCCGATAAACAACGCCAGGGAACTTGGCACGTGGTAGCGGGTCCTTCACGTTGACCACATCGGCTCGCAGCTTGCTGGTTGGCACGTGTGCAATGTGCACTCCGTGTTTACCGAAAATCCAAGAAAGGGCCTCGCTGATCTGACGCACGTAGGGAATCGCAGCACGTTTTATCTTTTTTGTCAGCTGTTGTGCTCCTCGTGTGTAGGTGACTTTCTTGGTGACTTTGCTGGTAAAATTTCTAGGGTAGCCGTTTCGCTCAATATCGTGCTGTATAAGCTTCATCTCGTTGCCAAGGCTGACCGGGTCTGAACAGATGTTTTTAGCACGGTTGACAAGTGACGCAACCACTGAAGGCTTGTGAGCCGTAGGATGAGCGGAATCAAAATCCAGGTATCTCCCCGTGTGCGTTGCTTTTCGGAAGACGCTGAAGGCTAAGCGATGCGCATCACGTTTGACGAGCTCATCCAAGAACGGGTATATGCCGTTCGCTTCCTCTTCCAAAGTAGCCTCCGAGGTGGCTCAGCGGCTATGGTGCTCGGCTGCTGACCCAAAAGACGCGGGTTCGATCCCGGCCGCGGCGGCTAGAATTTCTTTGGAGGAGAAATTCTAGAGGCCCGTGTACTGTGCGATGTCAGTGCACGTTAAAGAACCCCAGGTGGTCGAAATTTCCGGAGCCCTCCACTACGGCGTCTCTCATAGCCTTAGTCGCTTTGGGACGTTAAACCCCATAAACCAAACCAATCCTCTTCCAAAGTGAAATTTATGGATGGCTCTACGGATGGCTCAGCGTCTTCCGAAAAGCAACGCACTCTGGGAGATACCTGGATTTTGATTCCGCTCATCCTACGGCTCACAAGCGTTCAGTGGTTGCGTCACTTGTCAACCGTGCTAAAAACATCTGTTCAGACCCGGTCAGCCTTGGCAACGAGATGAAGCTTATACAGCACGATATTGAGCGAAACGGCTACCCTAGAAATTTTACCAGCAAAGTCACCAAGAAAGTCACCTACACACGAGGAGTACAACAGCTGACAAAAAAGATAAAACGTGCTGCGATTCCCTACGTGCGTCGGATCAGCGAGGCCCTTTCTTGGATTTTCGGTAAACACGGAGTGCACATTGCACACGTGCCAACCAGCAAGCTGCGAGCCGATGTGGTCAACGTGAAGGACCCGCTACCACGTGCCAAGTTCCCTGGCGTTGTTTATCGGATACGTTGCAGCGACTGCCCCTCCGTCTACATTGGGGAAACCGGGAACTTCCAGCGGCCCATGAAGGAGCACCAGGGCGACGTCAGAAACAAGCGCGCTGCAAAAAATGCATTTGCAGAGCACGTGCTGTCCACTGGCCACGAGATAGGCTTGTATGAGGTGGCAATCTTGGCGACGAAAAGAAACCTATCTGCAAGACTGCATCTAGAATCCCTAATCATCCAGACAACGGCCAACACGCTAAACAAGAATCAGGGCACGCTACATCATATTTACTTGAAAAGATTGCAGAAGATTCTGAAGCGTATATAACCATCCCTTCTTCTGTGACAGCCTTATTGTTAACAAGGGCCCCGTATGGGACCCGAAACGTCATTTTTCATCTTTCGACTTGGTCATTGACCCAATTTTCGTTTGTGAATAAATCATGCTTCGCCCTGACGAGACGGTGTTCCGTCGAACCTTGGACTATATAGAAATAAAGCTGCTCGATTCATCCTTTCCCGTAAATCTTGGTATCAAAGTGTAACCGCACTGAAAATATCGCTCCAACTCCCGCCTCTGGTGATGCGAAGAAAATTCGGCCGTTTATCTTTTTTCCATACTCTCTACTACAGCAACACACCATTTTCAAGTTCTCATCTCCCGGCACCGCACACATCGCCTCGTGTAGATCACATGATGAAGACTGAACCCAATTTCGCCTGGACAAAACAATACAAATACTCACCTTTGGTCGTGGCTAATGTAGAGTGGAATTCGCTTCTTTCTAACATTGCGGCTATCGCTGAAACATCGTCATTTCAAACAGCTCTTTGGCCCTATTTAGAAAATTCAAAAATATAATGATGTGCATTCTTTTTTATCTCTGTGTGGTTCACTTTTTTTTTCGCTTGTTAAAGTGTGTGTGTGTCGGCCGTAACATTATATGTTACGGCCGACACACACACAAAATGTTAGATGTTACGAAATGTTAGATGTCGTGTTTTGTAGCTTCCGAAGGTGGGATTTTTGTTGATTTCTTTTGTGGGATTTGGTACATATGCATTATTTCAAGTACCTGTTCCTAGCCTTTTTTTCCTTTCTCTCATTAACTTGTACCTGGATTCTTAAATTGTTTATTTCTCTTTTTAGACGTTTGTATTCTGTGTTGTATATTCGTTAAGTTTTCTTGGAGGAATCCCCGCCATGTAATGCCCGCATTGGGCCTTTAGGGTATTGAAGTAAATAAATAAAATACTACTCCTGGCGCAGTGGTGCAACGGTTGAGCGATGCGCCACTGCCCTGCGATTACACGTGCTGCCACTGGTGGTGCTTGTGAGACCCAGGTTACCCTTTCCGTGCGTCCTCTCGCCATTAGTCATTAATTTAACTGCCACCTGCAAGAGTTGGCTACTTCTTAGGGGTTTTCAGTGATTTTAGAGCGCAGCTCTTTGGCGTCCGTTCCTGGGTTTCGCGTCGTCGTCGGCGTTGTCGTCGGCCTCGTAACCAGCTCTGCCCCCCTTTTATCCCCCCAGCGCTAGCATCGACCGACTGATACCGCTGGATGCCGCTGACGCCGCTAGAGAGTCAAGATAACGTGACTGCATAGAACACCGTCGCCGCCATGCAGAAAGAGGAGGAAAGGGTCCCCCCCCCCCCCGCCTGTTCTTGTGTGGCGGATAGGGTGCTCTTCAGTTGCCGACGCGCCGGTTATTTCACGTAGGCCCCGGCACGTCGACGAATACGTGACCACCTTCCCACGGCTAGACCTGGTTCTTAGCGCTGCGGAAGCGAGGGTATCATATTGTTTGTGTCGGCATCGGCGGCGTTGTCCCTGAAACCAACTCCGCAGCTGGGGTTGACTCACTATCGAAAAGGTGAAACAGCTTATTTGCTCCGCTCAAATTTCGCATTAGGAAGTAATGTAATCGTCGGTAATTTTTTTTGCTCACGGTCAACAATGCCCACATCAACACCGATGACGACCTCATACCTTCTGCGACATTAGCTCCTTAACGAAATCGCTTTTATGAATAGCTTACTCGACGAAACTTACCTTTCCACTGTGCGACACAAGTTAGCCCTAACCAACCACTTCAAGTTATTCGGCTGTACTTCGCGAGGACGAGGTGCTTCCACAAGTGTTTTTTAACTCTCAAAACTGAGGACTTAAAGTGCTCCCCATGGTTGATTGCAGAATATTCCATCAGAATTTTTACGAGATTATATCATCGCGTTAATGTTAGGTGATCAACCGTGAAGAAAAAGTTTGCGACACCATCCCGGCGGCGTTTTGTTGTGTACATTCGGCACCTGTCACGGTTAGCGGGTGGCCAGTTGGAGAGAAACAAATTATATTTCGGTTGTAAAGAGAGGGGCCGGAAGGGGACACACTTGGAGAACCCAACCCCCTCCTTTATTTCACGAATAATGACCACAAATGACTACCGAAAAATGAAATACATTAAGAAATACTCAGTAAAAACTAAAATGACCAAGAATAACTAAAAAAAAAACCTCACGATATCTTCAAGTGACTCTGCAAAGACTGCAGCAAAGTTACGGAAAGAAACTGCAATGACCAAAAATATGCATTTCAATGTACATTAAAATTGTGAAGGGATGATAAAAAGCAGCAGAATCTATTTTAGGCAAGGAAAACTCTTAATACTGAGCTTTTTCATTGAACAAAGGTGAATTAGCGCCCCTGTAATGTTTGCTCCCACACTTCATGTAATGCTCACCTGCTCACCAGCACTGCTGCCTGCAGTGTTGGAAGAGAAATATGCATTTCTAACCACATTTTTAAAGCCGCTTTGCATCACGCGTACCTCACTTAGTTGCCTGTTTTCATTTTTTTTTACCGTGCCGCAGGTTCCCCGTTCGGAAATCTTTTCTGAACACTGCAGCTTGGAGCCTTCCATTACGTTTCATTTTTAATAGCCAAAAAATGCCACAGAAACGTATAAAAAATGCCTTCTCTCAAAGTATCGTAGTGAAATAAATGGGCAGAGATTATTAATTTTTTCCTGATCATTTTGGTAATCGTTCTTTTTTTCATATTTTAGCAGTGTCTCTCAGACGTTTCAAATATGATGCTCCCTAAGAGTTTTAACAATCAGCCAACGTTGAAGTAACATTTTAAGCGACTTGAGGTGGCGCTAAGGAAGGGTGACGCAAAAGAGAAGCATTGGACCAGAAAGGGAACGGTGACCTCCGTGCAGGCAATAGTCCTAAACGAATGTGCGGGGCCGTTTGTGCGAGTAGGTACTATGTAGGTCTTACATGATGTCGCCCAGACTCTTGATTCCGGTGAATTCTACGTAAGCGCCAAGAGTCAGCGTGGGCGTGAGGTACGTATATTGCGCCTGTGGAAAAATAGAAGTATTTAGGAATGAGGGGGTGAAAGTGAGACAAAATACTAAATAAATGCAAGTTTTCCGGTAAGGAGCAACCTTTAGGCCGCTGAAGTATTCAGGAACCACTCACTGTTGCAGAGAGACAGGTTTGAGAGCATAGGTTTGAGAGGTTTGAAACTCACACTCATGATCATGTGTGCAGTTCACTTGGAAAAATTTACGCTGCGTGCGTGACATCCATGAGGTCATCTGTTGCTGCTTATGCAAGGTAGATGCAGATTGATAGCACATCTCGCATGCTACTGCATGCATTCAAAACATGCGGAAAAAGCGCTACCTCTGAAGTGAGCGCACAACACAAAAACAAAATTAAAGAATAAAAAAACCATGACAATGTGGCATATCGGTCGTTAGGCGGGTAAACGGAATGCTAGAACGTCTTAACGTTAAGCGCGACACGAGAGAAAAGGACAAAAAAGAAGACACGACGAGCGCTAAATATTGTGACGAAGGGAATGGGTTTATTTACAGGGTGAACGGGGATATGGGAGCAAACAGTGAAACGGTGAACGGCCAGCGTCGAGCCAGTCCCAGTCTCGAGTACGCGCCCCTTCGCCGTCCTCTTCTCTTCCGCTGTGCCCTTCGTCTTCCTTCTTCACTTGCTCCACAGCGCGGCCCGGCGTGAGTTGCGTAGCGACCCGGCATTAATTCCGCAACACTTCTCCCCGGGCAGACGAAGCTCGGCCCCGAGCGAGTTAAGACCTAGGATGGCAGCGCTTCAGTCGAGCCACGTGAGCGACCTCGGTCTTTCGTGAGCGGCGATTCGCCGAGGTCACTTTCGCGATAACATAGGTGACTTCACTCAGCCGGCTGATAACGACAAAGGGCCCGGCGTACTTCCAAAGGAATTTCTGGTACAGGCCCCGACGACGTCATGGTGTCCAAAGCCAAACGAGATCTCCGGGTGCGTAGGTCACTGCCATATGCGCATCGTCATACCGAGCCTTGGCGCGGCCTTGAGCTGTGATGGTTCGCAGACGAGCAAGTCGACGGGCTTCCTCAGCGCGGCAGAGGTGTTGCGAGAGGGTGATGTCCTCATGTCCGGAGAATGGCAGAATAGTGTCCAAGAAGGTCCGCGGGAGGCGTGCGTAGAGCAGGAAGAAAGGGGAGAATCCCGTGACCTCGTGCTTCGCTGTGTTATAGGCGTACGTAACAAATAGCAGCACGGCGTCCCAATTCTTGTGGTCTGATGCTACGTACATGGACATCATGCTGATCAGAGTCCGGTTGACGCGCTCTGTCAACCCATTCGTCTGGGGATGGTAGGGCGTAGAATGGCGGTATTCGGAGCCGCACAGCCGGAGTAATGCTTCTACAACGTCGGCAGTGAACTGCCGGCCGCGGTCACTGATGACTACACGAGGCGCACCGTGGCGAAGAACGACGAGGGAAAGCAAAAATTCTGACACGTCTGCTGCTTTGGCGGAAACAAGTGCAGCAGTTTCCACATAGCGGGTCAAGTAGTCCACAGCTACAATAATCCAGCGGTGGCCTGCACATGACTTCGGAAACGGGCCGACCAAGTCAATTCCGATTTTCTCAAAAGGTAAGCTCGGTGGCCTTACCGGCTGCAGAAGACCGCCCGGTGGTGTGTTGCACCGCTTCAGCCGTTGGCAGGGAGCACAGCTTGCTACGTAGTGCTGTGTCGTTGTGTACATTCTTGGCCAGTAAAAACGTTGCCGGGTTCGAGCAAGGGTGCGAGCAAACCCCAAGTGACCGGAGGTGATGTCATCATGCATGGTATGTAAGACGGCACCACGAAGAGAAGCCGGGACAACAAGCAGCAGACGCGCGCCGTCAGATGAGTAGTTCTTTTTATAAAGTAGGCCGTCCCGGATAACGAAGGGTGTAGTAGTTACAGCCATGTGAGCCTTGGCAAAGAGCGCACTCAAAGCTGGATCTTGGCGTTGTTCTTGTTGGAACGTGACATGATCCGGAAATGTCGCGATCAAAGAGGCTAGGCAGTCATCCAGGTCGTCCTCACCGACTGCCGTTGAAGGAAGAGGCAAACGCGATAAACAGTCAGCGTCAGCGTGGCGACGGCCGCTCTTATAGGACACCGAAAAGTCATATTCTTGAAGACGTGAGGCCCAGCGAGCTAACCGAACTGAAGGGTCGCGTAGGCCAACGAGCCAACTTAGGGAGTGATGGTCGGTGATCACGTTGAAGTGGCGTCCATAGAGGTAGGGTCGAAACTTGGCGACAGCGAAAACGACGGAGAGACATTCCATTCGTTAAAGTGCGGCTGGCGTAGGCAACAACGTGTTGGGCGTCATTCTGAAGCTGGACGAGCACCGCGCCGACGCACACGCCGCTAGCGTCGGTGTGGACTTCCGTAGGAGCCGCGGGATCGAAATGGCGCAAAACAGGGCCAGAAGTTAGCACGAACTTCAGTTATTGGAATGATGACGCACATTCTGGGGACCACACAAAGTGAGCGTCTTTGTGCAGGAGGCAAGTCAACGGATGGGCAATTTGGGCAAATCCTTGGATAAATCGACGAAAATACGACCACAGGCCCAAAAAGCTCCTCAAATGTTTTACATTTTGAGGTTCCGGAAAGTCACACAAGGCAGCAATCTTTTGCGGTCCGGCCGAATCCCGTTCTGGTCGACGAGGAATCCCAGCACCAGGGTTTGTCGCTCACCGAAGTGACACTTTTTAGAATTTAAAATTAGTCCAGCTTGTTGAATGCAGTCTAGCACGAGCCCAAGACGTTCGTTATGCTCACGAAATGTCGTCCCATAAATGATGACGTCGTCCAGGTAACACATGCATACCTCCCACTTTAGGCCACGCAAGATTGTATCCATAAATCTTTCGAACATCGCTGGGGCATTCCACACTCCAAAGGGCAATCACATTGAATTCGTAGTGTCCGTCAGGAGTCACAAATGCCGTCTTTTCCCGGTCCGCCGGATGCATCGGTATCTGCCAATAGCCAGATCGCAAATCCACCGACGAGAAATAGGATGCGGATTGTAGGCAGTCCACGGCGTCGTCGATGCGCGGCAGAGGGTAGACGTCCTTCTTTGTGATGGCATTTAGACGCCGATAATCAACACAAGCCGCCGCGGTGGCTCAGTGGTTATGGTTCTCGACTGCTGACCCAAAAGACGCGGGTTCGATCCCGGCCGCGGCGGCTAGAATTTCTTTGGAGGAGAAATTCTAGAGGCCCGTGTACTGTGCGATGTCAGTGCACGTTAAAGAACCCCAGGTGGTCGAAATTTCCGGAGCCCTCCACTACGGCGTCTCTCATAGCCTTAGTCGCTTTGGGACGTTAAATCCCATAAACCAAACCAATCAACACAAAACCTCCATGAGTTGTCTTTTTTCCGCACTAAGATGACAGGGGCAGCCCAAGATCTTGCTGACTCCTGGATAACACCTTTCTCCAGCATGTCTCGGACTTGCTCGTTGATTACCCGCCGCTCCACTGGGGACACGCGATATGGCTTCTTCCTGATAGGGGCTGCGTCACCGGTGTTTATCTGATGGTGCATACTTGATGCCAGCGGAGCAGGCAAATCAGCTTTCTGAGAAAAATCGAACACGGATGCGTAGTAAGTAAGGACTTCTTGTAAGGCACGCTGCTCGGACGTAGAGAGAGATTTGTTGATCATGCGGTTAATATCGGCTTGATAGTCGAGCTGTTCTGCCCTCTGGTACGGGAGAGGAGACACGGACCGAATATCCAGGGTTTCATAGTCGCCAAACGTCGCCAACTTGAGGCCGGAAGGTATACAAACAGGCTCCGATGAAATATTCACCGTCCACACGCGGGCGCAACGATCGACGGCCTCAACAATCGCACGGGGCACAAGGAGAAGTTTCTTGACGGCGTTGTTATGGTTCGGTTCAACGAGCAAACGACGGATGCCTGATCGGTCAGCGGAGCAGCGTACAGGCACAAACATTGCCGCCTGAGCTGGTAACAGTACATCTTTGGCGACACACAATACGCCGCTAACAGGGGCGACTGAATCTTCAACTGAAGCAGACAGAATATTCCGCCGAAGGATAATTTCGCCAGCGGCAGACGAGCGTCGCTCCACACTCACGCAGAAAGTCAATACTGAGAATAACGTCATGCGTGGCTCGTTCCAAAACCGTGAACTCGACCCTAAACGTTTCCTCAACGATCTCGACAGGCACACAGCAGAGTCCCACAGGTCACAAATGTTCGCCCCCAACTCCGCAAAAACTGGCGCTGCGCTCCAAAGCAAACATAACCGTTGGCCCCAACCGATTTTTAAAACACAAACTCATTACACACACTGCCGCACCGGTGTCCACCAAAGCGAGAGTATTTACACCATTTACACTAACTGGCACTTTGTTTTTCAACATCACAGCAAGCGGAGGAATTGGCGAAGCTGAACGTTCTGCGACCTCACCCCCATCGGCCGCTCCCACTTGTTTCCCGGCGGGGGCGAAGAAGAGCGCTGGCGTGGAGATGGAGACCGGCCCCGTCGCTGCGGTGGTGGAGTGAAGCTACGGTCAGAAGCGGGAGAGTCACTCCGGAAGGCGCCAGAGCCAACTGGCGGGGGAGGAGATTGAACCCATGCAGCATTTCCCTGGACACCGGCCGACTAATTCCACACAGTGTTCTCCCGGAAACTGGCTGGTTGATAACACGCAGTGTTGTCCCGGAAACTGATCGAAGATCGGGTCCAGGAGCGTGAAGGCTGTGGTCGCCGGCGTTGGCAAAACCTCGCGATGTGTCCGCGGCGGCCGCAATGATAGCAAGTCGGCGACTCACGAAAACCGTAGGTATCGACGGGAGCGGGCGGTGCTCGGGAGTCGGAGGCAGCTGCAGGACGCACGTTGGGTGTATGGGGTACGGGTGTACCCCGGGTGTACGGGGGCTCGGAGACACGATCGTAACTGTGAAAGTACCGCTGATGGTCAGGAGGCCAGGTCCACTAGGCTTGGGGATCGGATGGCGGTGGTTGGACTGCGCATTCGTGATAGACAGGCGGTGGTGGTACGCCGACGCCTTGCAACTGCTTGCTCAACTCGTCGGCGACAACCCTGCGGACGAGCGTGGCAAGATCGTCATGGGTAGAAAAGTCGACGCTAGCAACAGTGGTAACATTAGCAAGGCGCCCAAACTTCGGTGCAATTCGCCGCATTTTCAACGCCTCGAACGTGCGGCAATGCTGAATAACGTCAGACGTGCTGGTGAGGGTGTCCTTGGTGATCAGAAAATTATACACGTCTTCAGCAATTCCTTTCAAAATGTGGCCAACCTTGTCCTCCTCGGTCATGCATCTGTTCACAATTCGACAGAGCCGCAAGACTTCCTCGATGTATGTCGTACAGGTTTCTCCAGGCAACTGTGCTCGTTGAGATAGGGTGTTCTCTGCCTTGCGTTTCTTTGTAAGGGAGTCGCCGAAGCACTTTGCGATCTCCTCCACGAACTTAGCCCAAGTAGAGAAGGATTCTTCGTGGTTCTCGAACCACAGTAGTGCGGTACCGGTGATATAAAAAATCACGTTGACGAGCTGCATGGTTGGGTCCCAGCGGTTGTACTTGCTGACCCGTCGGTAGTATTTGAGCCAATCTTCAACGTCCTCGTCCACGCCGCCGGAAAATGTTGTAGGCTCACGCTGAGGAGGCCAGGAATTGTTCGATGCTTGGTGTTCACGGCCTGCGTTTGAAACAGTACCAGCCGTACCCGAAGAAGGACCGCTTCCGTCTTGGCTCGCCATGTCGGGTTGGTCAGAGGGTAGCCCTGCCAAGCGTTTGCTCCGTCGAGGTTCTGCAGAGTCCAGAACGACTTACCCCGGCCCCTCCACCAAGTTGTGATGAAGGGAATGGGTTTATTTACAGGGTGAACGGGGATATGGGAGCAAACAGTGAAACGGTGAACGGCCAGCGCCGAGCCAGTCCCAGTCTCGAGTACGCGCCCCTTCGTCGTCCTCTTCTCTTCCGCTGTGCCCTTCGTCTTCCTTCTTCACTTGCTCCACAGCGCGGCCCGGCGTAAGTTGCGTAGCGACCCGGCATTAATTCCGCAACAATAAGAAGAAAATTTTTAAATTGTCGGCGCTCGTTGTGTCTTCTGCCTTCGTCTTTTTTTAGATCTATCGCTAAATTTCAAGGTGTTGCTGTGCCAATACGCGGTACTATTTTACAACGCTTTGTCTGTATTTGCGAATATTATATCTATACCAGCTTTGCCAGTTCCGAGCTGTTTTAGAGTGCACGACATAACAAGTAATTAACTGGCAAAATTTCGTTCATCGAGTTTGGAAGACAAGGATTGGAGCAATGGCTGTTTTTAATTAAGAGTTGCATTTTATTATTAGAAAAACCACGACGCTTAATCCAGAATGATAAAAAAGCATACGTGTGAAGAGAAAAGCAGTACTCGTTATCGTAACAATATGCATGGCGGAATCCAACTCTCATCAAAATCCAAGAGCATAGGGAATGGTTTTTCGCAGTTGCTGGAGTAATTAGTTCTATACTAGTATTGTAGCAATAATCGCTTAAAGATAATTGATTACAAGGGAGAAGAAAAAACAAACACATTCTGGCTGTAATAACCGAAACCACCATCTCCAGATTTAGCGTCCTGTACTCTGCGAAGTAAGCTACTGCGACAGCTGTCCTACCATCTGCATTGGGTGGTATGCATGTGTAGTATGACCCAACCTTGAGAATGTCCACTTGCGGCACCCTGGTCCATAGCGGCGGACATAGAACGTCCTGTATTACCACGAGCCCCACGTAGGAACGTTATCAAAGAGTAAGGCCTGGAGGTTTGATAGAACCATGTTATCTACCTATGGCGTCAAGATTACCAGACTCAAGACCCTCATTGGATAGTTAAGCAGATATGCGAAGAGAAAATTACTGCTCGTTATGACATGCATGTCGGAAGCCAGCACTCATCGAAACCAAGGAGCATAGAGGATGTCTTTTTTAACTTGTGGTGTAAATTTGTGTTATGTTGTTACGTAATTATTTCATTGCTTAACGATAATCGATTACAAAGCAGAACAAACAACCACATTTCGCCGGTGGGATTCGAACCTACGACGACTGAATCTTGCGCTCGATGCTCCACCAATTGAGCTCTGGTGACGGCTGTCGAATCTTCTACACTCGGGGGTGTTCATGTGTAGTGTGACCGAACGTGGAGGTTGTTCATCAGCGCCACCCCCGTCATTAGTGGCAGTCTTTGTACATCCTAGTTTACCGCGAGTACCGCGTGAAACGTGATCGAACACTGAAGGCGGAAGCTGTGCGAGATCCTTTTTGACGGTATCTATGGCGGGAGACCACCAGATTCGAGGTCCTCGAATCTGTCGATTGGAGGTTAACCAGTTAAGCAGACAACTTTCTTGGAAAATAGATGCTCTTTATGACATACCTGATGGAAGCCAACAACCAACAAAACGATGGAGCGTAGGGAGGTTATGTTTTTAGTTTTATTGTAATCATCGTGAGATTAATACTGTAAATAAGACTAGCGGTGCAAAAAGGAGTTTCTGAACTAGCTTACGACACAAGTTCGAAATCGAGACATGTAAGCTATTATAAGCTAGTTGGCTTCTTTGCATCTTAGGGATAAGAGTCTCGTAAAAAGCTGGCAAAGGACAGGGTTAATTGGAGATATATGGAAGAGGCCTTTGCCCTGCAGTGGGCGTTGTCATGCTGCTGATGCTGCTGCTGATGACGATTTAATAGCTGTGCACATTTGCAATAAAATTAAGGTGGTGTTTTTACAATTAACGAGGACACACATTTTTTTCAGTGCGATAAAAAGCTGCACAGGCCGAGAAAGCCTTAAAATCAAGTGCTCACACAATGAGAAAGCAATAGAAGGTAAGGCAGAATAAGTACAGTGAGCTTGAAATTACAGAAAACATTGAAACAAGCACTTGAACTAAGAGATTACGAAGGAAAATTTTAACAAAACTGACTCGCTCCTGAAGCACAAATAGAAATATCACATGAGTGTTGCGACTGTGAAAAGAGAGCACACTATTTTATGTGCCATGCAAACACTCTCCTACCACCTATGATACTAAAAGGCTCTAAAAAAGGAATATCTTGACAGCAGAATATCTACAAAGGTGACTTTATACCAAAACAGTTTAAACAGCAACGACCGGTGCTCAGCATCACGAAAATAGCACGAAGGTTCAAGGCAGCTTTCAATTTGTGAGGTATCGTGCTATAAATTTCTTGAAAGCCTTCCCCTACAGTCAGGCCGACATATAGCATATGTACACCTCAAATTACCGAAAATATATTGCACGCCAGACATATGCACAACATATTACCTATAAAAGCGGTTCCAAGGGCAAGTAGACAGCCGCATTTCTTCACCATGAACGGAAAAAACTGGTATGCATAATATCACTCAGCACAGTGATCAAAACTCGTGATAGTCCACTAACATTAATAAAAGCAGAAAATTCTCTTTTTTTATAAAGTGGCAAGCGATGATCCAAAAGTACCAAGCAGCAACTCCTATACAAGCGTTATAGCACACCTTTCTGGCTGCTACAGGCACCCAGTGACAACGGCACAGTAATACCCTGTTATCGCTGAGTGATGCCAACAAAGTAGTGAACACTTTGACGCTTTCAGACTGAGCCTCCGTTTTTCTCGTGCGCTGTGCTATTTGTCTCCAGCCGCGCCGTGTTTCCAATGGCGGCAGCGCATTAACTGCACTACAACTGTGGCCGAACAGGGAGCGAGCACGCGTAGTCGATGACAAGAGAGCAGGACGAAACAAAAGTAACTAAGAACGTTGTATTAACAATGATAAAAGATAGCAGCGGCCCGCCACGAAGTCATGAGATCGCGAGACCAACACCGAATAGCCAAGGCCTGCAGCCAGAGTCAGAACTGGCACCACCGATTGCCCTCTGTCGAGGTCGTTGGCATACAAGAACTTGCCTGATGCTAGACGGAAGCCAACAGTCGCAGAAACCAAGGAGCATATGAGATGTCTTCTATGAAATTTTTGTAGGTATTGATGAATGAACTCGATAATTAATAAAAGAAAAAGGGGTAGGTTTTCCATGTAGTTTAATTGAGTAGACGTGAAAAGCATGTGTTTAGCTTGGTTCGCACATTGTTTTGCTTGCTGCTTCATCGGCATGTCTAGCTACGATATTAGTTCAATAACAGTATTAATTCATGAAGACGACGATGTGCAACGCATAGCGTGACAGTCTGTTGCAGCTTAACGCGAGGTGTGATCTGCTGCTTCGATCGCAAAGTGTTTTCGTGCAGTGGCCCATAAAGCCACCGTGGGGTGGAATCCCACCTGCGGCAAATTTATTTTATTTATTTAGTTATGATGTGGCGATGCTCACTCTCAAGGTCTATCTTCACGCAAAATTGAGCAGTGTGTCATTTTGCGCACTTCTGCGCGCACCCCCAGGGACCCTTAGAGCGTGGGAGGGAGGTGGAGGTGGAGGTCGCAGAGGGGATACCCTATACTCAACACGGCGAGCTGAGCCAGAAACCCGCTACCAAGGGACAAGTGGGTGGTCGTCTGGTGCACAGCTTTCTCCAGTGGCAAGTCAGAAAATGGTTCAGAGCCAAAATGTTCCCAAAGAAAACAAACTTTGTACACCAGAGAGAGGATATAGAGGATATTATAATCACTCGCACGAGCACATACAAAGTGGTGTGCAGTATAAGGCAGCAGCCGAAAAGTAACGCTCTAGACACTATACTACAACAAAAAGCCGTGCGCCTAAAGTGCACTCAGACACGAGAGAAGAAAACAAACAAGTCGCAATTTGTTCATCGGGCACTGCGACAGTCCGACGTCTGGAAGATGCCGGCGGAGCCTTCCTGCATGCTGGCGCACACAGTGTCGCTGGTCAGTGGCTGGACGAGGACGTTGACCCGGGAGTCGTGCGCGTCCCCTTATCCTAAGCTGAAACAGGGGCGCGGACTCACAAACAGGGGTCAACGACCTTCAGATATAGGCGCGCGCCCCAAGGCGGGCGCACATACAAACACAATTAACTGTAAAATTTCCTTCTCATTGTCGCGCCGTCTGGGTGTCCCCATTGGTGAGGCGTGGAGATGCTTTTCCAGAAATTTCGACTTCCGATCCGCCACCGCTGGCGCGTGAGCAAAGTGGAGAGGGCTGTACTCGGTCGGCAATCAGTAGCCTTTACTTCAACTTTCTCGATTTTTCAACGGCGCACACAAACATGTTTCTTTCGGCGCCGCGCAGGTGAGCGAAGTGCAGAGGTTATCACCCTGCACGCTCAAGGCGATGCCTTCTCCGTCGGCGCATTTACCTTTTTTGCCAGCCTCCTCGAAAGCGTTTCTTTGCATTTCTTTCAAATAAACATTGATTCATTTACTCCAACATTCTCGATTGTTCTAGGGCGTGCGCGAACATGTTTCCTTTTGGCACCGCGCTGGCGAGTGAACTGGAAGCAACACACACAATGCTAGACGCTCTCCGGACTTCTCTTTCTCCATGGCTCGAGAATTTTTTAGGGCGCGCAGTGGCGAAATTGCCCCCGCGCAGCGGCGGTCTTCGCAATGTGGTGGTGGAAAACGTTTATTTGCTTTATTTAATGTGCGCTGATTTTAAGCATGAAATGCTTTTAGCTCCCATTGTCGGCAGTGCGGTGACGTCACGCCGAGACCGAGAGCAAACATCCGGTCACTGAACTCCACTCATCCGGGCACTGAATTCCACATATCCGGGAGGTGAAACGAGAGCATCTGGGCACCGTACGAGATTTACAGAGACTCTCAAAGCCCTCCTACAGGACCGGCATACTAGCGCCGGTAGCTTCGCGCCGAAAAGGTAATGGCATTCCTCCCTTCCTGTACGGTGCAGTTCGGGTGTCCACCGAGATGACAGAGAATTACTGCGCCATTTCCTTTCCTCAAAAGGCGTCGCGTTCAAAGGGCAAGGCATCGCGCCGAACGGGTGGTGGCGTTCCGTGGACTGTCTGGCAGCGCTACAACACGCTGTCGCGTTCCACTCCTAAGGGCGAAGCTTAAGCGTCATTAATTAGCAGTTAATTAGTATTTAGTCATGAATCAGTTATTAGTCACTAATTAGCAAGTTGTCATTACTTCGTCATCAATAATGTGTGGCGTAATCCAGTGGGGACGTCACAGTGTCACATAGGCAAAGTGGTTCGGAAAACGCTTTCGCCTCTGCGCTCTTTAGGTAGTTTCGAACGCGCTGCATATACATTCTTGCCAGGCCTGCGTCTCGTCGTGTCCGCGTACGCTTCTGCATCGTCCTGCATAGACGTTGCCGGCCCACACCACGGGGGGTGGTACACGGCCGCAGTCGTACGCAACACAAACACAGTTAACGGGCTCACTTTCAAAGCCTACAGCGCAACACACGCGGAGGAGATTGCCATTGCTCTGGCTCTCACGAATCCCAAGTCAAAACACATCATCACCGACTCGCGAGGGGCCTCTCGGAACTACGAGTTGGGCTGGGCTCCCCCGCTTGCCTGGCGCATACTGGAATATAGCTCTCGATCTGAAGATCCAACTCCACGCAACCTGATTTGGGCCCCCGGTCACCAGGGACTCCAGGGAAACGAACAGGCCGATCAGGCCGCCCGCGCACTCTCTCCCCGGGCTATCTCCCTGTCCTTGGAAGGGTACTCCCAATCAGACAATCTGGCCATTACATTCAAACAAATCACCGATTACTACAAGGAGGAGCACCGGCGCTACCCGGCCCCTTGTAAGGGTCTGGATCGCGCTGACGAGCGCCTCCTCATCAAAATTCTCACTAACACTGTACTGTGCCCGGCGGTGCTTAAACATTTCAATACATCCTTTGATGACACGTGCCAGTTCTGTGGGGAGGTGTCTGACACCTTCCACATGGTTTGGGCGTGTCAATCTAACCCATCTATCCCCCCCAACTCCAACCCCACCAGAGAGGACTGGGAGGCGGCCCTGCTCGGCTGTCAAGATCTAAACAGCCAAAAGGCCTTGGTTCAACGGACGCGGGCGGCGTTGCTTGCCAATGGGGCCCCGAAATAGGGGCTCCACCTAGTACTGTGAGGGGAAAGGGCCAATAGGGTCCTACCCCAATCACCTTTCTGTAAAATATTTAATTGCCCATAAATGTTTTTCACTACCACCTGCATTTCAATGCCGCCACCGTCACAGCTGCTTAAGCCGAGCAATGGAGCCTGATGAAAGGAGAGGTAGGAAGGGTCTTGCGGAAAGCGATCTCTTTGCGAGTGATACGCCACAGGAGAAGACTGCTGGCTTCACGATCTGCGGGCGGGTCTGGCCAAAATGAAGAGGGGCACCACGCCGGGCCGGGACAAGGTCACCGTCAAACTTTTGGCGAAGCTTCCTGATTCAGCGTACCAGTGCCTTCTAGACTACATCAATGCGATATGGACGGGGGAAACCCCGCTCCCCATTGACTGGAAAATGGCCCTTGTCACCTTCATCCCGAAGGCCGGAAAACCGATCGACACGAACAACCTCCGCCCCATCTCTCTCACCTCGTGTGTGGGCAAATTGATGGAGACGATGGTGCGGGATCGGCTGTCCGAGTACCTCGAACAACACAACACCTTTGCGGACACAATGTTCGGATTTCGCCCACATAGATCCGCACAGGATGTCCTGCTCCAACTCGACCGCGAAATCTTGAACCCCATTACACACCCCCAAAACGACAAAATAGTCCTTGCGCTCGATCGCCTTTTGGCACTGGGGATGGTTAACACTTTTAGGGAGCTTCGGGAGGCCCACCTCAACAACCAATACAGTCGTCTCACAAAGACAGGGTCGGGTCGCCGCCTTTTAGCCCGACTTCACATCCAGCACACTCAATTTACAGAGGAGAGATGCCGCCTTCCCGCGCACTGGAGACGCGCCCTCCACGTGCGGCCTCTCCCCAACAATATGTCCAAAGAGGATCATAATGGCAGGCGCCTGGCGCGGGCGGAAGCCTTGGACCGCCATTTTCGGAGCAAACCAGGAGTCTTCTACGTGGACGCGTCCGGCCCGGACCCCAGGGGATGGTACACGGCCGCGGTTGTCCACGAGGGTAAAACAGTAGACGCCCTTACTTTCAAGGCCCAGTCAGCCATTCACGCAGAAGAGGTTGCCATCGCTTTGGCAGCCTCTCACACCTCCTCCAAATACATAATCACCGACTCGCGAGGGGCTTGCCGTAACGTCACGCAAGGGTGGGTTACTCCCCTAGCTTATCGCATTTACCAAACTTGTAGCCGAGACTCGGATCCCCCGCATCGATCTCTCGTTTGGGCTCCAGGTCACCAAGGCGTCCACGGAAATGAGGCAGCCGACGCCGCCGCCGCCCGCGCGCTCTCTCTCCGGGCATTTCCCACGGGACCCGACGCCGACCAGGACACTGATTTCAATCCGATTTATACTTTTAAAGAAATATGCGAGTATTACAAATCCACGCACCAAACTCTTCCCACCCCGTGCAAAGGGCTGGGGAAGGTCAACGAGCGGGTACTCCTGCGCCTGCTCACCAACACGATGTTGTGCCCGGCAAATCTCTAACATTTGGATTCTCAATTCGACGGGCGGTGCTCACACTGTGGGGAGGTGTCTGACACTTACCACATGGTGTGGGCCTGCCAGCAGAACCCATCCCTACCCCCTATCCCAAACCCCACCCGAGAGGACTGGGAGGCGACCCTGTCCGGTTGCTGCACCCTCGAGGCCCAAAGGGCCTTAACGCAGCGCGCCCGGGCTTCGGCAAACGCCAATGGGGTACCTGACTAGGCATCCCACCTAGTGGTTGTAAGGGCGTGACCCTTCAAGTCACGACCCCCAACACCTCTCCCTATGATTTAATAAATGTTTTCACCACCACCCGCCCCTGCTGCCCGTAAAAATTTCGTGCTTACTCTACTCTCGGTTACGGAAGGAGAAGAGATTTTAAGGCGAAAGCCTTTAATGTCTCATCGTTGTAAGCCGCAGTTGTCGAGAGAAATGTCACGCTTTTCACTTGGTCGAAACGGTCGTGACGTCACAGTGCGCGAATTTCAAACGGGACCAATTGTACTTTGGCTAGTAACCATGCAACCAATTGAAGGGATCGTATAGTGATGCTCCAAGTGGGACTGAGCTTAGTTAATTCCTTAATTACAAATTAGCCTAATTAAATTTTCTAGTCAGGCCATATAAATAAATAAAACCGAGTAGGAAATCCGTCCAGCTCGGGAATCGAACCCGGTCTTCGGCGGGCGAGACGAGCATGCTATCCACTCCGCCATGCCAGCGCGATGGTTTGGATTGAACAAAGGCGCGTCTTGTGAATACGGTGTCTTCTCTCACTCCCATCCTCCTCCCTTTCCTCCTGGCGAGGTTTAGGTGTCCACCGAGGTATGAGAGACAGATACATGTCCTTTCCTCAAAAACCAATTTACAGACGAGCGAGGCGTAGAACCGAATGGGCGATGGCGTTCTTTGGACTCCCTGGCAGCGTTGCAAGACGCTGTCGCGTTCCACACTCAGAGGCGAAGCTTAACATCTTAACCACACATCAGTGACCACACTTTAGGTCAAAAAGTGCCCCCCTGAATTTTGCCGGCTGTCCATCGAGATATGCGAGACAGTTACCGCGTAATTTCCTTTCCTCAAATACAATTTTCATTTTCATCAGTACGGGCCCTCTTTTTCTTCTTTCACTCCCACTTCCTGCTTCCTCTACGGTGCGGTTCAGGTGTCCACCGAGATGACAGAGAATTACTGCGCCATTTCCTTTCCTCAAAAAGCGTTGCGTTCAAAGGGCAAGGCATCGCGCCGAACGGGTGGTGGCTTTCCGTGGACTCCCTGGCAGCGCTACAACACGCCGTCGCGTTCCACTCGTAAAGGCGAAACTTAAGCGTTATTAATTAGCAGTGAATTAGTATTCAGGCATTAATCAGTAATTAAGCATTAATTAGTGATTTGTCATCACTTAGTAATTAGTACTTGATTATATGTGACACCACCAGTGCCACAGAACAGCGAAAGTGGTGCGGAAAACGCTTTCGCCTCTACGCACTTTAGACAGTCAAAGTGCCCCCTGAATTTTTCATCCATCCAGCTGACGGCAAGTTGTTTCTGACACTGCCACTCCTTTCAAGAATATTTCAATACAATATTTACAAAAACACAAAAATCGCGCGCACATGCATGCGCTCACAAAACTCAAATGACAAGTGCCAGTACGCACCAATAGAATGGCGTGCGTTCTCACGTTCATAATAGTTGACAGCTATAAAAACGCATTTAAAAAGAAGACACAGCTCGACAATATACGTACAGTGACTGAATATTCTAAACAGGTAGTGTTAAAACACAAGGGATGCTTGCGCCAATACTTCCGCTTTCGTCCCATATGAGTTCGGGACATGACTGTTGCCCCCAAGCTTTCAGTGACCTTTTTCATTCTCTTTCACCAGCGATTCCGTCTTTCCTTCCTGTCGCGGTTTTTGCTCTTTCTAGTGAGGCTTCCCTTCCATAGGCGGTTCTGGCTTCGCTTTCTTCCGGGACTTGTGTATACACTTCCAGCCCTCCTTTTCTTATGGCTAACGCACCTGTTGCGAAATATTGTAACGCCAGTTCGCTCATAGCCGCCGCGGTGGCTCAGTGGCTATAGTGCTCGGCTGCTGGCCCGAAAGACGCGGGTTCGATCCCGGCCGCGGCGGCTGAATTTCTTTGCAGGAGAAATTCGAGGCCCGTGTACTCTGCGATGTCAGTGCACGTTAAAGAACCCCAGGTGGTCGAAATTTCCGGAGCCCTCCACTACGGCGTCTCTCATAGCCTTAGTCGCTTTGGGACGTTAAACCCCAGCCAGCCAGCCAGCCAGCCAGCCAGCCAGCCAGCCAGCCAGCCAGCCAGCCAGCCAGCCAGCCAGCCAGCCAGCCAGCCAGCCAGCCAGCCAGCCAGCCAGCCAGCCAGCCAGCCAGCCAGCCAGCCAGCCAGCCAGCCAGCCAGCCAGCCAGCCAGCCAGCCAGCCAGCCAGCCAGCCAGCCAGCCAGCCAGCCAGCCAGCCAGCCAGCCAGCCAGCCAGCCAGCCAGCCAGCCAGCCAGCCAGCCAGCCAGCCAGCCAGCCAGCCAGCCAGCCAGCCAGCCAGCCAGCCAGCCAGCCAGCCAGCCAGCCAGCCAGCCAGCCAGCCAGCCAGCCAGCCAGCCAGCCAGCCAGCCAGCCAGCCAGCCAGCCAGCCAGCCAGCCAGCCAGCCAGCCAGCCAGCCAGCCAGCCAGCCAGCCAGCCAGCCAGCCAGCCAGCCAGCCAGCCAGCCAGCCAGCCAGCCAGCCAGCCAGCCAGCCAGCCAGCCAGCCAGCCAGCCAGCCAGCCAGCCAGCCAGCCAGCCAGCCAGCCAGCCAGCCAGCCAGCCAGCCAGCCAGCCAGCCAGCCAGCCAGCCAGCCAGCCAGCCAGCCAGCCAGCCAGCCAGCCAGCCAGCCAGCCAGCCAGCCAGCCAGCCAGCCAGCCAGCCAGCCAGCCAGCCAGCCAGCCAGCCAGCCAGCCAGCCAGCCAGCCAGCCAGCCAGCCAGCCAGCCAGCCAGCCAGCCAGCCAGCCAGCCAGCCAGCCAGCCAGCCAGCCAGCCAGCCAGCCAGCCAGCCAGCCAGCCAGCCAGCCAGCCAGCCAGCCAGCCAGCCAGCCAGCCAGCCAGCCAGCCAGCCAGCCAGCCAGCCAGCCAGCCAGCCAGCCAGCCAGCCAGCCAGCCAGCCAGCCAGCCAGCCAGCCAGCCAGCCAGCCAGCCAGCCAGCCAGCCAGCCAGCCAGCCAGCCAGCCAGCCAGCCAGCCAGCCAGCCAGCCAGCCAGCCAGCCAGCCAGCCAGCCAGCCAGCCAGCCAGCCAGCCAGCCAGCCAGCCAGCCAGCCAGCCAGCCAGCCAGCCAGCCAGCCAGCCAGCCAGCCAGCCAGCCAGCCAGCCAGCCAGCCAGCCAGCCAGCCAGCCAGCCAGCCAGCCAGCCAGCCAGCCAGCCAGCCAGCCAGCCAGCCAGCCAGCCAGCCAGCCAGCCAGCCAGCCAGCCAGCCAGCCAGCCAGCCAGCCAGCCAGCCAGCCAGCCAGCCAGCCAGCCAGCCAGCCAGCCAGCCAGCCAGCCAGCCAGCCAGCCAGCCAGCCAGCCAGCCAGCCAGCCAGCCAGCCAGCCAGCCAGCCAGCCAGCCAGCCAGCCAGCCAGCCAGCCAGCCAGCCAGCCAGCCAGCCAGCCAGCCAGCCAGCCAGCCAGCCAGCCAGCCAGCCAGCCAGCCAGCCAGCCAGCCAGCCAGCCAGCCAGCCAGCCAGCCAGCCAGCCAGCCAGCCAGCCAGCCAGCCAGCCAGCCAGCCAGCCAGCCAGCCAGCCAGCCAGCCAGCCAGCCAGCCAGCCAGCCAGCCAGCCAGCCAGCCAGCCAGCCAGCCAGCCAGCCAGCCAGCCAGCCAGCCAGCCAGCCAGCCAGCCAGCCAGCCAGCCAGCCAGCCAGCCAGCCAGCCAGCCAGCCAGCCAGCCAGCCAGCCAGCCAGCCAGCCAGCCAGCCAGCCAGCCAGCCAGCCAGCCAGCCAGCCAGCCAGCCAGCCAGCCAGCCAGCCAGCCAGCCAGCCAGCCAGCCAGCCAGCCAGCCAGCCAGCCAGCCAGCCAGCCAGCCAGCCAGCCAGCCAGCCAGCCAGCCAGCCAGCCAGCCAGCCAGCCAGCCAGCCAGCCAGCCAGCCAGCCAGCCAGCCAGCCAGCCAGCCAGCCAGCCAGCCAGCCAGCCAGCCAGCCAGCCAGCCAGCCAGCCAGCCAGCCAGCCAGCCAGCCAGCCAGCCAGCCAGCCAGCCAGCCAGCCAGCCAGCCAGCCAGCCAGCCAGCCAGCCAGCCAGCCAGCCAGCCAGCCAGCCAGCCAGCCAGCCAGCCAGCCAGCCAGCCAGCCAGCCAGCCAGCCAGCCAGCCAGCCAGCCAGCCAGCCAGCCAGCCAGCCAGCCAGCCAGCCAGCCAGCCAGCCAGCCAGCCAGCCAGCCAGCCAGCCAGCCAGCCAGCCAGCCAGCCAGCCAGCCAGCCAGCCAGCCAGCCAGCCAGCCAGCCAGCCAGCCAGCCAGCCAGCCAGCCAGCCAGCCAGCCAGCCAGCCAGCCAGCCAGCCAGCCAGCCAGCCAGCCAGCCAGC